>NC_135219.1:5273260-5598388 GCF_052324685.1 Brachyhypopomus gauderio
ATTATATGCACATACAAATATTTTTAATTATTTAGGCTCACAGGCTCTGTATTGCAGATTTCACACCTGCTGCACCTTTCTGCCACATTTGCTGTTACTGAGCCTAAAAGTCTAGGCTTAACAGTGTGTTTTACCTGGGAAAAATAGGAAAAAAAGAAAAATGAAAAACAAACTACATGCTTGAACCTCAAAAAGGTCAAGTGGACAGCATGGCTAGGGTAACAAAATGACAGGCTAAATACAAAAGGCTATGCATAAACAATGGGCTTAAGCAACATGAATGAAGGCTACTTAAATAGGCTTGAACAAACCCATTATGGTTGCACAAACAGGACTAGAACAAATGACCAGCAACAGGGAACAAAAACTAATGATACATAAAGACACAGGTGAGAACTATAAAGGGCAGAGAACTATATGAGGGTGTCAGGTCTGACTCTGGGACGGCTCCCCCTGTTGCCACCATGGGAAGTTTGTGAGTCGCTTCTCGTCAGCGCAATGTGGCTGCCTTTCTCCCTATTTAGGAAGAGCAGTTGCAGTCCATCACTGCTGAGTTGTGGGTAGTTCTCGGTTATGAGCAGTCATTCGTTTCTCTGTCGGTATCAGATTGCGTTTTGGTGTTTTGTCATCTCGTTTCTATCTCCTTTCGGAGATTTCTCACTATGCCAGTTATTTTGAGTACTCTCACTCCTGCGCCATTCTCACTGGCCTTTTTCAAGTTTTCCCCACTCTGTCTCCTTCTCTGTCAGGGTTTTTTGTTTCAGTTGGGAAACTTGAGTTACTTAAATTGCTAGCGAGAGAGCTAGTGTTTTCCCCTGGCGGTTTCTGTCCGTTTGTGCACACATCAGCATAATGTTTTACTGTCCTTTCCCATATCTGTCGTTCACGGAAGGTTAAAGACTTCCTTCTCCCGTGGGCTGGCATTTGGGTTCGCTCTAATAAAAATCTACACAGTGGATTTATCTACGCGTTACAGAACAATTCAGCTGCCACATGGATCCAGCTGTACCCCGAGAGATTGATGAACTAAAAACCATGCTAACCAGACAAGGGCAGATGAAGGGCGACACAAACACTACAACAAATTCTTGAGCAACTGCAGAATTTAGTTGTTGCGGTTCAGGCAGAATTTAGTTGTTAGCCTATCAGGGCAGTCTCCCCCTACTCCAGCTACTCCTACTCCCCCTACTACACCCCCTGATGATCAGCGCGACAGTTCAGTGTGAGCCAGCTCTCCCTTCCCCTGCACGTTACTCGGGGAACCTGAATAATGTCAGGGATTCTTGCTGCAGTGTTCTAATTTTTGAACAACAACTCTCCCGGTTGCAAGTTTGCCATGGATCTCGCTAAAATGCGGACCATGGCATACTGGTTCATCCGGACCGTGGCATCCTGTCCCCACGTCTGTCCACCAAGTACAGAGCCTCTTGGGGTTTGCCAATTTTTACTGAAGGTTCATTAAGTAAGAACCTTGGAGGCTTTGTGTGGACCCCCGAGGCCTAGGCTGTCAAAGACCAAAGAACCATTTTGTTTCAGCTCCCGTGCTCCATATGTCTGAACATGGTCTCGCTTTCATCGTGAAGGTTGATGCATCTGAGGCTGGGGTTGGAGCAATTTTGTCCCAATGTTCTGGGAACCCTAAACTTCACCCTTGGGCCTTTTTTGCCACCGCCTCACTCCTGCCAAGTGTAATTATCATGTAGGCAATAAAGAACCTCTTGCTGTGAAATTAGCTCTGGAAGAGTGGTGGCACTGAACATACATTTCAGCGGGTTTGGCTGTCCTCAAAGGACCTACTGATTTACGGCAGTACCCATAAGCTAGCTCCGCATTTCCTGGTTCCTTTTAAGGTGGTGTGCAAGGCTAATCCAGTATCTTACTGTCTTGCTCTCCCTCTGTCCCTCCGTATGCACCCTGTTTTCCCTGTGTCACAGCTTCGTCCCATTTTGTGTGGTCTACCCTGTGTTCCGGCGCCGCTCGCTCCCCGTGTTATTGATAGGGCTCCAGCCTACACCATCTGCCAGTCATTGGACGTCTGTGGGGTCCTGGGTCGAGAGCTTTTTAGTTGAATGGGAGGGCAGATGGGTTCTGGCCAGTCGGATACTGGATCCCAATCTTATCCAAGATTACCTGAAGGACAGAGCGATTTGGGAAATCCAATTTACCCACCCAGAAGTGATCCTGTGGTCAGGCCTGGGGGAAGTGGTTCTGTCAGGTCTGACTCCAGGATGGCTCCCACTGTTGCCACCATGGGAAGTTTGCGAGTTGTTGGTAGTTTCTGTTTGTTTATTTGTGTCATTTTGGTTGAGAGAGCCAGTTCCTTCCCCTGGTGTCCTTAGTTTGGTTCCCCTTGGTTTTTGCTTTGTGTTGATTATTCCACGTTTTGTGTTCTCCCCTGTTTTTCTCCTCACGTTGAGTTCCTCCCTGAGTGTTATTATTTTCTCGTTTGTTTGCCTCTTGTTGCCTCCTGTCAGCATAATATTTTACTGCCCTTTTTCCCATATCTGTTTATGGAAGGTTAAGCACTCCCTTCGCCTGTGGGCTGGCATTTGGGTTTACTCTACAAAAAATCTATGTGTTTGAGTCCTACCACATTACAGAGAGGTGTGAAAAACAAAGAGCACATGGAATAAAAAATGGCATGACGATTCTTATTGTACTAGAGAATAAGAATTTAATACATTTACATTACTGGTGGGTCATTAACGTCGTTAGCGGCGTTAACGCCGATAACGGCCCACCACTAATAAAATGTAACTCGCTTGCAGACCGTTTTTATCTGTATGTATGTATATATATATGCAGATAAATTACATACAATTGCACTTTTCTAATAGCAGAGACAAGATGTAAGTGGAAAATGTAGTTTAATTCATTGTTAGTTATTGTCAGGTGTAATATTATGTGACCAGCTCAGAGGCGTGATTTAGTAGAATGGTGTTCCTGCTACAGAGACTGTGGCTCTATAAATGAAAGCAGCTCTCATCAGTGCTGACACTGCACTAGGATGCAGACAGAGGTAAGTCTGGACATGAAGCAGCCATCATTTAGACATGAAAAGGGACATGGGTGAATGATGGCTGCTTATTTTAAAAAATAACTAATGTTAGTAGTATTTCATGTTACCTTTCATGTTTATTGATTAATATTGCTTGTTGATGTAATTTTCCTCTACAGATAAAGAAAGGAATGTAATGGACATTAAACAAAACTGGAGCACAGGAAACATTTCTCTTTGTTATGAACATCATTCTAACTCTTGTCAAAAGATCATTTATCCACTCACTGTAAGAGCTGTGGTTTACTGTATCATTAGTGTTGTGGTACTTCTTACATTAGTTGGAAATCTTCTTGTCATTATAGCCATCATTCATTTCAAACAGCTCCACACCCCAACTAACTACTTCACACTCTCTCTGGCTGTAGCTGATCTGCTTGTAGGAGTGTTTGTGATGCCTCCCAGTATGATACGCACTGTGGAGACCTGCTGGTATTTGGGGACTGTATTCTGTAAAATACACAGCACCCTTGATGCTGTATTGTGTGCTACCTCTGTTTTAAATCTAGCATTTATCTCCATTGAACGCTATTATGCAGTATGTTACCCACTGCTGTACCACAGCATCATAACTCCTCCTGCTACGCTTTTCATGATTATTGTTTGTTGGAGCTATTCTGCTGCAGTTGGAATTATAGTTATGAATCTAAGTGCTTTAAGTAGTCAACAATACAGTGATATTTTATGTGAGGGGGGGTGTACATTGGTTCTAGGTCCAGTGACAGCATTGATAACATCTTTATTTTCTTTGTACATCCCCTCTATTATCATGGTGAGCATATATATGAAAATATATCTTGTTGCACAGAGACAGTCACGTTTAGTTCACAATGCTGTCTCTCATCTAAATACAACCAGACGGCAGCCCACCATTACCAAGTCAGAGAGAAAAGCTACTAAAACACTGGCTGTTGTTATGGGAGGGTTTCTTGCTTTTTGGACACCTTATTGTATCTACAGCACAATTTTGACATTTTCTGGATACAGTGGTTCACCTCAGCTGTTTGAAATAGTTAGTTGGATTGCTTATTCAAATTCAGCATGTAATCCTATGGTTTATGCTTACTTTTATAACTGGTTTAGAAAGGCCCTTAAAGTTATTTTATTAGACAATATTTGTAGAAAATATTCTTCAGGAATTAAGCTGTTAGAATAAATTACAATAATGCATGATATGTTTTTCTCTAAAAGCGTTTCCTTAACATTATGGCAATTATGACAAGATGTACACCTTATTCTGTAAAATACAGTGAATATGTAATAAATATTTCCAGTACAGTACTGCAAACAACATATTTGTCTTGTTTTGTATATAAATATTGTGTGTATAAGTTCATGAAAGTACACTCTCTTCTGAGTTTATTAGAAAGATCTTCCTTGCACCTACTCTCACATGCCTTTTATTATCCTAACATGTCCTAAATGTACATTTCATATGAGTACACGATATTGCACTATCCACAACAATTTAATGTAATGACTCAATGTCTACAAAATAGTACTGCGCTGGTCTTAAACAGCATAATAAACCTTCATGTAATGTGAGTCAGGGTTGATAATTGTCCATTCAGTCCTGACTATTAAATACACTGGTAATCAAAAGGTGCTTTATTAGATTAAGCAAAATATGATTGTCCATTTAGACATTAGTACATTGTATCCCATCTGACATCCTCCAGTTTGTCATCCACAATGGGTCAGATTCTAAACACAGAATCACCAATTCCAGATATGATTGGGGAGGTGTGATGCTCAGAAAGCGTTGTGGGTGAGAGATGTAAAGACATTTATTTGCACACACATGAAACACATGAACACATGAAACAGTAGCAATAACACTAACAAAGTAGTACATGAAACACAAAACATGAAACAAGGAACAATGTCCGATCAACAAGAAGCAAATGTAACGGTGTCATAAAATATTTCTAGGTGAAATTCCTTCATAAATGGGTTTAATGCCATCTGTTGGACAGCAAGGGTAATAGGTATATGGAGGGAATGCTTGGAGAGACTCAGCAGTGTGGAAAATACCTGCTTCGGGCAAGTCTGTCTCCCAGCCAATATCCTCTAAATTAGCGTGCACGGCTTAACCGTGTGCATCACTTTTTTTTTTTTTGGTGAGTCTATGTGTTTATGCAAGTGCAACAGAGGATAAATGCTCGGAATGCACTTAATAGCGAGGGTAGAAAGCTGTGACAATATTCCCCCAGAGGCCAGAGGCAGGCAGAGAAAGACCAGAGAATCCCGCCCACCAGCGGCCCCTCCAGGAGCAGTGCTTTACATGCGAAGTTGGATAAGTTGGGAGACCGCTGACTTAAGAGGAGTTTTACGTGCTCAAGGACGGGCTCCTTGCTAAATTCTGCATTCTCATTTATCTACATTGGTGCCCAAACAAAATTCTCCCTGAAGGTCCTTGTTACCTGCTCCTTCCCCCCACACAGACACTGTCAGAGGATGACCCTCACTCTCCACCGTGAACTTTGACACAAAACTGTGCCAGGCCTCTCGCTCCCCCTCCCCATCTGAATGAATCACGCCTCTCATTGCTTGACTGTCTGTAAATGCTTGTATGTGGCTCGTCATCACAAGGGGATTATGTGGTTTGTCTATTTAATGTGCGTTCGCGCAGTGTCCTGTGCTCGTCATTGTTAAGCGTCTACACGTTTGAGTGTTCTCTGTGTTCTACGTGCACTGACTGCGCTATTGGTTGTATTTCAAATAAACTTGACTGTGCATTTACGCAATGATCTGTGCCTCGTCCTTCACCCTGCACCACGCGTAACAGAAAGACGAGCCGACCCAAGAATGCCAGGCTACACCACCCGTGCGAAAAAGGGGAAGAGACCCAGCAGGCACCACCATGGCTCTTCCCCTGAACAGAAGGGAAGAAGAACGCCTTCGTATCCCTCGAGCTGATGGAGCAGGACCCCTTCTGCAGGATCATGCTGCGTCAGGCTCGAGAAGCCTGCAACGCCGAGCTGGCGAAAAGCTTCCGTGAAGCCGCGGAACGGAGGTGGAGCCAACTTCACCCCTCTCCTTCCCGAGACCTCTCGCCCCTGAGGGTTGGCTTCCTTGAACTCTGCTCCACGGAGAAGACCCCCGAGAGCGAGTTCGAGGAGGATGACTCAGAGGGCGAGGAAGATGAGGAGGGCGAAGAACCTGCTTCCTCGGTGTGTTCCGCCCCCACAGTGGATTACGGGCAGGATGAAGAGGAGGAAGAGGATACACCCCCTCTGTGTGTTCCTCCCCCACCGCAGAGTGCAGTGGGAATGAGGAGGAAGAGGAGGTAGAGGAGGAGGAGGAGGAGAACGACTATCCTCCCTCCGTAGGCTCTGCCATAGTGGGCAACGGCTATTCCCCCGTATACTCCGCCCCCACCGAATACTACGGTGAGGGCGAAGAAGACTATCCTCCATCCGTGTGCTCGGGTGTCTCCGAGTGCACGGACAGCGATCTGTATACAGAGGATGAGGGTAGTTCGGCTGCTTTGGAGCGCTCCGTGAGGACCGTGAAGGGGAGGAATACCCCAGAGGTGAGCGCTTCTCCCGACCACTCCGAGGGGAGCGCTATGGACTGCTCTCAGGGTGAGAGTACGGCAGAGTCTATGAGCTGGAGCCTGTGCAGCGAGGAGGAAGAGGAGATAGAGGTCACCAACAGCACTCCCACTGCCAGGTTAGGGAGGCTCACACCTGAAGGGAGGGAGTCTTTCCTCTTGGCGGAGCCTGCTGGGGAGAGAGCGTGGGCGGAGTAGACTTGCGATGCGACCCTTGGGGGCTTCTGGAGGAGCCAGGCTCGCTGAACCTGACACGTCCACCAGGCGCTGCACCTGATGCGTCCGCCAGGCGCGCTGCACCTGACGCGTCCTCCGTCAGTAGCTCACTGTCTGTGTACTTGGTGAAACCTGAGCACACGGAAGGGGGACGGTATTCTTCCTCCTTGCCCTCACCGTAGTATTCGGTGGGGGCAGAGCACACAGAGGGGGAATATTCCTCCTCTTCGCCCTCACCGTAATACTCGGTGGGGGCGGAGCATACGGAGGGGGGATAGTCTTCCTCCTCTTCTTCCTCGCCCTCTGATTCCTACCCATCTAACTTCTAAGCTCTCGGGGGTCTTCTCAGTGGAGCAGAGTTCAAGGGAGCCTACCCTTAGGGGCGAGAAGTCATGATAAGGAGAGGGGTGTTGTTCCCTCCACCTCCGTTCCGCGGCTTCGCGGAAGCTTTCCACCAGCTCAGCGTTGGGTGCCTCTCAAGCCTGACGCAGCATGAGCCTGCAGAAGGGGTCCTGCTCCATCAGCACGAGGGGTACGGAGGCGTTGCGGTGCTGTGCAGGGGAAGAGACCCAGCAGGCACCACCATGGCTCTTCCCCTGCACAGCACCGCAACGCCTCCGTACCCCTCGTGCTGATTTTACACGGGTGGTGTAGCCTGGCATTCCTGGGTCGGCTCATCATTCTGTGACGTGCGATGCGGCGAGAAGGACGAGGCACGAATCCACTCCAGCATGCACCGACGCACTTTTAAAACAATTAAAATTTAAATTGCCTGAAAACAATTAAAATTGTTGCAAATGATTTTTACATTGAATTTTTGATAAAATAAATCAAATTTTTAACAATTACAAAAAATATGAAGAATACCAAGATTGTCACTGGAGGAATGTGGTGCTGAGGTGCTCTCATATTTGCACGCAGATATCTCAGCATTGACAGGGTATAATATGCCAACTGCTGGGAATAGAGCTGACACTGCACCTTTAAAATATGAATAACTTCATTTCAATAACACATTATATGGTGAACGTAAATTAACAAAATACGATTTTCAGTATATATATATTGCTTACCCTATTTCTTGCTATTTTCTCAAAATGTTCCCAAGCAATGGAGCGCTTGGTTGAAGTAGAGGTGGTGGAGGATTCCATATTGTTTGCAAGATCAATAATGGTACTGTACAACAAAAAGGGGCCATCATGAGTGCTTTACTGCTTCTTAAGTTGTGAATGAAACATGAGATAGCAGCTAAACTTTGAATCAGTCTTGCCCATTTCCGGTGGTTCATTGACACATTCAAAGCTTTAAACTTCATAGTCATGTGATGGTAGCGACTTCAATACAAGCTGCGGTACACTGTGTCAAATCAGCAGGTGCCTAGAAAAAGTTATTGGTGCCAGATTTTTTTTTCTTTTTAGGAACCACTGGCTCCTATAATATTTTTTGTCCTGAGCACTGTAATGGATTAGATTCTCCTCCTAACCAAAATGAGCCAGCAAATTTAGTAATGTGAAGTACACAGCCAAAATGTTTTGCTGCTTGTTCACCACCTCAAATGCATCTTGATATAAGACAAGTTTAAGACAATTCAGGTTGTCCAGAAAAAATAATGTTGCCATCATGGCAGTCACAGAGAACATCTGGTATGGAAACATAATCAGGCTCCACTGACAGGAATGGCCCCTGCCAGTAATCTGACTACAAACTTATGCTTTCTGTTCTCATCCCTGCCTATAAACATCATTTTTGGTTCAATATATTTATATAGTTCTTTAAAGCACTGGGCTCGAGATAAATCAGATTAATTCACTGCATCACAGATTTTTTACAATATCTTCATCTGAGACTGACACATCTTTCAGAAGCAAGTTTAATCTATTTGAAGTATATGTATATCCCAACCAATGTATATTCTTAATCTCCTGAAGAATGTTCTGAATAAATGCTGAAATACGACAATGTCCCTGTCACTTTATGTAAAACACATGAAATTAGTCATGTCCTCAGCATGTGATATCACCTTGAAGGTTAGTGACACTATGCTCACTTGTAGATGGATGTTAAATATTTGAAGAGGAAAAATGCTGACTCTGAACTGGGACCTGGACAAAATTCTAACCCAGAAGAAGCGCCTAGTATGAGTTGTGGAAGAAAGAAAGACAAAGGATGAGCTTCAGGCAATACAATGAAAGTTTTATATTTGTTTTGGATTTACTTTCACTGGAAATCCAGCAGCATCGACTCCATTATGTGTGTGGGGGGAAAGCCATCCAAAAGTGCTATGATATCCAGGCAAGTTTAAAAGACATCTCTGAACAAACCACACTTCCCGTCAAAACAAGGACACTGATGTAGTGGAGACAGCCAAAGCCATTTTGACACCTGGAGTGGATTCCTTTCCCCGCTGAATGTGAGAGACTGACCCATCCAAATCTCTTTGATTGTATGTAAAGATAAACACTGGTTCTTCACCCATCAACAGGCTCCACAATCCACATTCACAATGGTTTTAATCTCCCAAATCTTAGAATTCTGAACTTATCTGATCTCCTGAGCTTGGGAGAAAGGCAATCTAAGAGTTCTGGTCAGAATCAACCTTCTTTTGAAAGACCTACACTCATAAAACTCTAAATTCGAGCCTTATCTGATTGCCCAAGGTTTAAATCCAATTTACAACACCTTGGAAGTCCTGTGTTAAAATCCAGAACTGAAAATGCAAATATGTCAGAGATCTTTGTAACTCCCAATCTGAACTGTACACGTAATTGGGACCCGGCCTACTGGAACCAACTCAGAAACTCAATCAAAAGACCAAACTCGACAACTTTCCAACCAAGGGTAATTATTCTCAAAACCAGTATTCAGCTTTCCAGTCCTTAAGGAACCAGGACAAAGTGCCTCTGAATTTGAACACTGTGATCTGTTGTTGATATAGCACTCAACACAACACTCAACTCCTTGGCTTCTTTCTCCCCTCTCTCCTCAGACAAGATACATCAACTTCTGACTTCCAGCAACCCTACTATATGCCCACTGGATCCAATGCCTTCCACTCTTTCCCAGAATATGTCAAGAGATCTATTTCCATTCATCTCAGCAATCATCAAAAACTCCTTAGTTTCGGGTCATGTACCTACCATGTTCAAGATGGCAAGGGTGGTACCAGTCTTGAAAAAAGGAACACTTGACACCTCTGACATGAACAACTATAGACCGGTATCACTTCTTTCTTTTCTATCAAAAACTCTGGAGCGAGCAGTCTATGACCAATTATCTCTCTTCCTCACCCAGAACAAACTCTATGATCCTAATCAGTCTGGCTTCAAACAGGCACACTCAACAGAAACTGCCCTCAAAGCAGTGACCGAGAAGCTCCATGCTGCCAAGGCTAACAAGATATCATCAGTTTTAATTCTTCTAGATCTTTCTGCAGCCTTTGACACGGTCAACCACAACATCCTCACTGTTCTTTCTAGACTCTGTGTGACTGGCTCTGCTTGGAAATGGTTCCAGTCATATCGTGAAGACCAGTCCTATCAGGTAACATGGAGAGGATCCACATCCAATCCATAAACTTTCCACTGGAGTCCCCCCAAGTCCTAGGCCCTCTTCTCTTTATATACTCGTTCCCTTGGTGACATTATTTTGTCTCATGATTTCTCTTATCATTGCTATGCTGATGTCACCCAGCTAATTCTTTCCTTCCCTCATTCTGACACGCAGGTTTCTAGGCGTATGTCGGCATGCTTGGCAGATATTGCTTCATGGATGACTGCTCAACCCTAGCAAAACTGAGCTTCTGTACATTCCAGGAACCCCAAACCCACACAATGACCTCACAGTTTCCTTTGAGATTACCTTGTTAACACCATCAGAAACTGCTCGAAGCCTGGGTGTAACGTTGGACAACCAGTTGTCCTTCTCAACACGTTTCAAAACTGACCAGATCCTGCAGATTTCTCCTCTACAACATAAGGAGAATACGACCCTTCCTTTCACAGGAAGCTACTCAAGTGCTTGTGCAGTCTCTTGTCATCTCAAAGCTGGACTACTGCAATTCTCTACTTGCAGGTCTTCCTCTACGGGTCATCAGACCTCTACAACTAATTCAGAATGCTGCAGCACGACTGGTCTTCAATCTCCCCAAGTTCTCACATGTTACTCCTCTGCTACACTCTCTTCACTGGCTTCCAGTAGCGGCACGCATCAGATATAAAACCTTGAAGCTTGCTTATGAAGCCAAAAATGGACTAGCCCCTCCCTACATGATGTCCATGGTCAAAAGCCGATCCGTACAGCGAGCACTCAGAACCTCAAGCTTGGCTCGACTCGAAACTCCATGCTTAAAGTCTCATGGAAGACAAAGCTCCAGATTATTCTTTGTCCTGGCTCCAAGATGGTGGAACGATCTTCCATTAGCTGGTCGGACTGCAGTCTATTGCTATCTTCAAGCATAGACTCATCCGTTTGTTGAGTTCTTAACAGAGCACCAACTCGGCACTTGCTGTTGTTCTTAAATTGTATGTCTGTCTATGGTTAATTGTGCTTCTTGGCAAACGTTTAACTTGTAAACACTAGGTAATGATATTGACTTTGATTATTAGCTTAGTTTTAGCAGTTGAAAATGGATGGATGAATTGATGGATTAGCTTGGTTTGCTAACATGCTCTGGTGAGGTTACTAGCTAGCTAGGCTATTTAGCTAGATGTTAATCAAATGCTAACTAAAATGTGTATAACCATGCTGAACCATCGTTCACCTTGCTAAAACTGATTCCATATAACAGTGAAGATGTGCAGGAAGTCTCAGATTCAAATAGAGTAAACATTATTGTTAGCCTTGGTTATACCAACAATAGCTCAAACTACAACAGGGAAAACAGGAGACTAATGTGCTGATTGGACCGTTAATATATGATTATTAATATATGTTAATATATTCAGGCAAGCTTTCTGTGCATGACGTAACTCAAATGTGGGAAAAAAAAATTCTTACAAACTTACAAAACAAGGTTTTTTTTTAAATAAAGAAGTCAAATAAAGAAGTCAGATCAGCAAAATATCAGCAAAAGTTATACTGTATAAAAAATATGGCGGTGTGGTTGTTAGCACTGTCACCACCTCACAGCAAAGTGGTGCACTCTGTGTGGAGTTTGCATGTTCTCCCTGTGCCTTTGTGTGGGTTTTCTCTGGGTAGTCCAGTTTCCAAAGACATGTATGTTAGGTTGGTGGACTGGTGACCTGCCCGGGGTGTACACTGCTTTTGCCTGATGATGCTGGGCGAAGCCACTCCTGTCAGTGCGGGGGATCCCCCCTCGGATTTCTTAAGGCGGTGGACCCAAGTGCCTTGTCCGTGCACTGAACAATAATACAAGCGCGAGAAAACAAAGCTATGTCACGCTGAATAATCAGTGCTGATGCCGAGGGGGAACTGAAAGTAATCGCGGAAAAATACTCAATGCGTATAACAGGGGAGAACAGAAAACAATCGCGGAAATACTCAACGCGTATAACACAGGAGAATGAAAACGGGAATGAAATCAATGCGAAAAGAACAAGCAAAAAACCAAAGAGAAACAAAGGATGCCAGGGGAAGTAACTGGCTGGCTGGCAAACGCCGCAAAGAATAAAAAACCCTTCCCAAAATCCAAAACCAAACAGATAGGAAGAATAAAAGCGGGAGGAAACCTTGAGAGAGGCCAGGGAGTGGTGCAGGAGATAAGTACTCAAAGTGACAGTATAACAAACAAAATAACAAACAAGAAAGAGGCGAGACACCATAAACAGACTACTGAGAAAAAGGGCTGGAGGTTGGCAACATGGAAGGCAGACAACTCAGCGGTGAGGCCCTGCGTCTGTTGTCCTTATAAACCCAGGACGACAGGTGCATGCACTCACCGCTGATTAGCCTGAGGTCTGGCTTGTGGCTCCTGGTGGCGACTGGAGGACCCGCCCTGGGGCCAGCCCTGACACCTCCATCCGTACACAAAGATGTACACTCACCGGCCACTTTATTATGTACACCTTGCTAGTACTGGGTTGGACCCCATTTTGCCTTCAGAACTGCCTTAATTTTTTCCAGAGCTGTATATATAATACACACACACACACAGGTTGTTATTTAAGCAATGCATTGAACTCAACACTGTGTTGGGCATTCTGTAATGTTCTTTTGCTCATCTTGTGGGAGAGAAGAATGATCTTGAACTGCATTACTGGGTCAGATGCTTGTCCGTTATGAGGTGAACAGAACCTGTGTTCTGAGGCCTGTGGGTAGAAACTATTCCACAATTTGGTGGTCTTTGATTTCACACTCCTGTATCTACTGTAAGATGGTAGAACAGTGAAGAGGCTGTGGCAAGAGTTAGTGTTGTTGATGATCAATGCTGTCATATGAAATCACCAAATAGTAAAAGCAGTGGTCCCAACACAGAGCTCTGGTGAACACCCTAGGCAATCAGAGCTAAGTCTTATTTGCAGTTACCCAAGTGTATGAACTTATGTATATCCAGTGGTGGACGAAGTACAGCAATTATGTACTTGAGTAAAAGTACAGTTACCTTGCATTGAATATTACTCAAGTAAAAGTAAAAGTATTCACCTCAATTTTTTACTTGAGTAAAAGTACAAAAGTATCTGCCTTCAAAAATACTTAAGTATTAAAAGTAAAAGTAAAAACTTTTTTTTTCTTAGCGTCATATCAAAACCCCTAGGCCTACTCGATCAACAAGTGAACAACGAAACAGTGCCTTACATTTGCCTAGCAAACACAAAATACTCAAAACTATATTATATTTAAGTAAGACCAAGTGCTTTTGAAGCAACAACACAAAAAGCATTCATTCAAGTTTCATTATTTTATTTTTCATTCATTTCGCTTGTCATAAAACTAATAACAAATAACAAACACCATCACAACTGATGAAAATCAATAAAACACAACTGATAAATCATTCACTATAAACATTGCATTTGATGAAGCATTACCTAAGTTTTGAAGAGGCGATACAGTATATGAAGAGGTTATACGTTGTCCACCACATGGCGGGACAGGGAAGCTTAGCACATAGAACTAGAACTGTGTGCAGCCCAACCAACTGAACTCATAATATTAAACTTGGCCAAATAATTAATAATTATTATTATACCACAGTTAGTTCCGACCCTACAATGTGATTGGCTGAGAGGCGATCTAGGAGTGCCAATATTACACGTTATAGCACTGTAACCGAAGCTCTCCATGTATTACTCCGCCGCATACAGGTAACCTAGCAACGCAGCAGCGTTTACAGGCCAAACAGCGCAACTACAAACAAGCAGCAACATTATCAAAATGAATTACAGGGAGTTCGTTAAATCTATTGGCTTCGAAAGCATTTGTTTCGATCTGAAACTGGAGGATGAAGCTATAAATGACCAGCCTGATTCCTCCAATGAGCCAAGGTTTGTCACGCTTACAAACAATGATTTGGATGAGCTGGAAATGCAGAGAAACTAAGTTAATACCATAAAACAAATGTGCTGGGCTATTAATGTATTTACATCCTGGTTAAAGAGCAACGACATTGCAGTCGATTTTAGAATTATCAACAAAAATGAAATGAATCAGCTTTTACGACGTTTTTATGGATCCGTTAGAAACGTGAAGGGAGACTTATATAGCATCAGCAGCTTCGTTGGTTTAAGAGCTGGACTGAACAGATACCTGAATGAACCTCCAATCAGCAGTGGATGGACAATAATTGTTGTACTTTATTTTTAATAAATACAACTTAATCAACAGTTGTTTTTGTGTATATTTACCTCTATAATATTTATTGGGTAAGGCTGTTCCAGTGTTGTATAAGTTTAGCAGCGAGCCATTGAATGGAACTATTTTAACTGGCGGAGTGTTTTTAACCAAACAGGTTGTATTTTCTCGTCCTCTTTAACTCAAAATCTTTCAATAAACAGCGATACTTGAACTGTGGTATAATCACAATAATACACTCGAGGTTCGTGCTATAACGGGTAATATTGGCACTGTGCTGATCTACTCGGCCTACGACCGCAGCGCCAATATTACACGTTATAGCACGAACCTCGAGTGTATTATTGCGTAAATAATTAATATAATAATAATAATTTTGCTTCGCTTCACTCATATTTGCTTGCCTTCGCCTCCCTCATAGTAATGAATTGCGAAGTTTGCTTCGCTTGGCCAAAATCGCGTGTATGTGTCCCCGGCTTTAACGTTTGATGTGGGAGTCTCCTGTGTTAAACTGGTGCTTAGCATCTCCACAGATTGCAATTTGGGTACTAGCACATTGCTTTGAATAAAAGCATCTGTTAAAGTTGTGTATTTCAATGTGATATAATTAACCAGGGTATATAAACCACCCTGTTGGTAGTACTCATCTAATGGCGAACTTACCTCGATGTGTTTTTTCAAGTTTGACGGCGAGTTCATAAATGATGACCGTGATGTGTTCTTCGCAATGCAGAGGAGACACTTGAAGGAATACGAATCATTTTTCTTTTCGAGGAATTAAAACAATTCGGCTAAATAAGTCCAGGGGTGTTGGGGAAAGCCATCTGTTGCAGCCGTGTCAGATCCTCAGCCAATTAGCGTACAAATCTTAATCTCTTACTGAGCGCTGATTGGTTATAGTCTTTTATTAAGCGTTGATTTAAAAATAGAAAAGGAACGAGATGGTTCTGTAAATGTAACGAAGTGAAAAGTTTCGCTTTGAAATGTAGTGAAGTAAAAGTATAAAGTCTTACCAAATAAAAGTACTTGAGTAAAGTACAGATACATGGAAATGTTACTTAAGTACAGTAACTAATTACATTTACTTCGTTACTGTCCACCACTGTGTATATCTGATAAAAAGGAAGTGAACCAAAAAATGACTGTAGCTGAGAAACCAAGATCCAAGAGCTGTGAAGTCAGAGTTGCTTGATTAACTTTATCAAAGGCAGCAGTGAGATTGAGGAGAAGTATAACCTGTTAGGCGTTGGAATGCAAACCCGCACTTAACGCGTGTAAGTTGAATACGGAAGACCCAAATGCCAATCACAAAATAAAACAGTGAAGTGAAACCTCCGCCAAAAAAAATGCGGGAAAAGCGCCAAAAGAAAAAACCTGAGTGAAAGGGAAGAACGAAACAGAAAGAGAAACCAAAAAGATCGCAGAAAACTCAACGCGAGGAAACCAAAACAAAAGAAACGAACTGAAGACACCAGGAGAAGTAGCTGGCTCTCAAACCACAACGGGGAGCAAACGAAAAACCCTTCTCAAAATAACAAACAAAACTGGATAGAGAAACCAACAGGGCTGGAAAACTTGAGATTGGCCAGAAGTGGCGAAGAGGTGAGCGAACTCAGAAACGACAGGGAAAACAGCGAATAAGGTAAGTGCAACGAAGACGCATGTGCAAGACAAGGCTGGCTGAAAGTGCATGGAGACAGCAACAAACAACTCAGCAATGAGACTCTGTAGCCGTCCTCCTTAAATAGGAAGGCGAACAGCTGCAGGTCGTCATTGCTGATTGCGTGTTTGCGAACGTGTTCGCGAACTAGCGCTGGTCTGTGCGCGAGCGCTGGTCAGCGAACAAGTGTTGGCTCGGGAGCGAGCACTGGTTCGTGAGTCTCCTCCTGTGGCGACAGGAGGAGCAGCTCCGGGTACAGCCCTGACATAACCATTATTAGAGGAGAGAAGAAGGCCATTTAGTACATAAACAAGAGTGGTTTTAGTGCTGCGCTGAGCACAGAAACCAGACTGAAAAATGTTAGAGGTTGTTAGAAGACGTGTACTGAAGTAGCTGGGATGCCAACACACATTCAAGAACCTTAGAGGGAAATGGAAGATTGGATATTTGTCGATAATTGTTTAATACTGTAATGTCCAAATTCTGTTTTTAATAAAAGGGGTAATGGCAGATATTTTTTAATCTAATGGAACATGACCAGAGATTAACTAGATGATAATTGACATAGTGGCCTTTGAGCTGGCGAAATGTCTGATCAGGGTTAACTATTGTAAATGAGGAAAAAGACTGTGGAGAGGGCAGAATAGTAATCAAGGAGGAAGAGGAGAGAGAAGAATTATGTGATTGATCTTTCAACAGACTGTCACGGTGAGGAGGCCGAGTCGCCACCAGAGGGCGCGTGCATCCACACACACACCCACACTGCGCACTCCCCCTAGCACCAAGCCACTCCCTAGATCACAATCACCGCACTACTGACACCTGTGCCTTATTATGTGTTCTGCCTTTGTAAGCCCACAGGTCGCGTTATCCAGTGCTGCACATTCTTCTGAGAGAGCTACGCGTCACTGGACTCGTTATCAGTTCATTGTGTGTTAAGGAAGCCTATTTCTACTAGAGCCCTTTATTGGTTGTTTTGAGATGGACAATAAAGAACACAACGTGCAACCTCCGTCTCCGGCTGCCTCTATCCCCGCGTTACAGAATGTGCAGCCACAAGTGGCCGGAGGCGAGGAAGCTTCTCCATTGGAGATACTCGCGCTGCAAGGTAGAACCCTCGGCAGGCAGCAACAGGAACTGCAGGAACTGCGTTCGGTCCTGTCATCTGTTACGAGCTGTCTGCAGACTCTCTCTGCACAGGCTGGTTCAGAGCAAGCCAGCAGGAGCAGATTTGAGAGAGCTCCCGTATCCTCTCCTGAAGCCTACAGCGGGGACCCAGAGAGCTGCGAGGGGTTTTTGGTTCAGTGCAGATTGTATTTCGCTTACCAGCCCGAGTCAAGCGATCAGGCTAAAGTAGCCTTTGTAATCTCCCATCTCACCGGCAAGGCATTGAACTGGGGAGCGGCCTTGCTTTCGGGAGATTCCCCTCTCGCGAACAACTATGCCTTGTTTGTGCAGGAGTTGAGGGAGGTATTTAATCATCTGCGTCAGGGAAGTCGCAGCGCAGCAGAGCACGCTCTCGAGTTCCGCACGCTGGCAGCAGGCACAGGGTGGAACGATGCGGCTTTGACCAACGTTTTCTTGGCGAGCCTAAAGCCGGAGTTGAAGGCTGAACTGTCGTGTCGTCCCGAAGACCAGACCTTCAACCAGGTGGTGCGTCTCGCCATAACATTTGATCGCCTGCTGCAGGAGAGAGGAAAAGCCGCCCCGACTCCCTCCGTGCTGTCTGCAATCACAACGGCTCCTCCCCGGGAGACCGCGCTACCCGAGGCCATGCAGACAGGGGAGACCACCTCCCCTAGGACCACCGTTGGCACTGGGAGGGGTCGTCCCCGGGTGAGTAACTCCCTGACGGGAAATTTGCTGACGTGGGAGGTGACCGTGTCTCACGGGGATGTCTCTCTTGATCTGTGTGCCCTAGTGGAATCGGGAGCCGCGGGGAACATGATGCGACAGAGTGCAGCGGAGAGTCTGGGGGTTCCTCTGAAGAAGCTGGAGATGCCGAGGCGCGTGCATGCACTGGATGGCCGACCTGTGGGTGGGGGGATTATTCGTTTTCGTACTGCACCTGTTCTTTTATGTGTTCAAGGTCGCACAGAACGAATCTGTTTCTATGTACTCCCCTGCACAATACACGCTATCACGTTAGGTTACCCTTGGTTTAAGTTACATAACCCGGTAATCAATTGGAACACGGGAAGGTTGCTTAGATGGATCACGCCCCTCGGTGCAGACCGGTTCTCTCCTAAGGTGGCGGCCCTATCCACTAGCATCGAGAGCTCCAACATCCAGGCCTGTCAGGAGATCCCAGGTCCGTATCAGGACCTAGCCGAGGTCTTTAGTGCAGCAAAGGCCACTCAGTTTCCTTCTCATCGTCCATGGGATTGCAGCATTACACTCAAGCCGGGCACTACGCCTCTCCGCGGTTGTGTCTACCCCCTGTCTCAGGAGGAGGAGAAAGTTATGGGGCAGTACATCAGCGAGGCTCTCATGCAAGGTTATATAACCCCTTCCACCTCACCTGCCTCAGCCAGCGTCTTCTTTGTTAAGAAGAGGGATAGGGGCTTGAGGCCATGCGTGGATTATCAAGGGCTCAATTCCCTCTTAGTGAACTACTCGTACCCTCTGCCTCTAGTGCCATCGGCATTGGAGCAGCTGCGGTCTGCGAGTGTTTTCACTAAGCTCGATCTGCGCAGCGCCTATAATCTCATCTGCATCCGTGAGGGGGATGAGTGGAAGACGGCTTTCAGTACCACCACTGGGCACTATGAGTATCGCGTCCTGCCATACGGTCTGGCGTCAGCCCCGTCGTTCTTCCAGACGTTCATCAACGAGGTCTTAAGGGAGTATTTGAATAGATGCGTTGTCGCTTATATCGATGACATCTTGATCTATTCGCCATCCCTAGACCAACATGTGTGTGATGTACGGGCTGTCCTGGGCACTCTCCTGTGCAATCGTTTGTATTGCAAGCTGGAGAAGTGCGAGTTCCACCTGTGGGAGGTGAACTTCCTGGGGTACACCATCAGGCCAGGCGCTGTGCACATGCAAGCCGGTAAGGTGGAGGTGGTAGGCGGTTGGACGCAGCCTCACACACGGTGCGAGCTCCAGAGGTTCCTGGGCTTCGCGAATTTCTATAGGTGGTTCATCCGTGCATATAGCCAAATCGCGAGACCGTTGACAGACCTGTTAAGAGGGGGAGCTAAGAAACTGCGCTGGACAGCAGAAGCGACGAGAGCATTCGCAGACCTGAAACAAGCGTTCGTCGATGCCCCCATACTGCATCAGCCTGACCCGAATAAGCCATTTATAGTTGAGGTAGACGCGTCAAACATTGGTGTAGGGGCTGTTCTGTCTCAACGCCACAAGCGGAACAGCTCGCCAAGACCCGTCACGTTTTACGGCAAAAAGCTCACTGCAGCGGAGCGCAACTACGGCGTAGGGGACCGCGAGTTGTTGTCTATGCGGCTTGCGTTCAACGAGTGGAGGCATTGGCTGGAGGGAGCGAAGCACCCCTTTACCGTGATCACGGATCACAAGAATCTCGAATACCTCATGAGCACTAAGCGCATGAACGCAAGGCAGGCTAGATGGTCACTGTTCTTTTCAAGATTCCGATTTCAGGTGACATACAGACCTGGCGACAAGAACCTGCGGGCGGATGCCTTGTCTCGTTCCTTCCCAGGAGGCGAGGAGTCCACCAGCGAGGAACCTGTGCTGTCCCCGGACTGCTTTGTGGGGTCCGTGGAGTGCGATATCGACAGGGCAATCGCGGCGGCTAATCCCCATCCTAGCTGCCCTCCTCATCGAAGGTATGTGCCTCCCGCCCAGCGGTCAGCTCTCATCAGCTGGGCGCACACCTCCGTGGGGACTGGTCATCCCGGATCCACTAGAACGGCACAACTGCTCGGAGCTAAATACTGGTGGCCGGGATTGCACTGCGATGTGCTCGCGCGCGTAACCTCCTGCGCGGTATGTGCTCACAGCAAGGTGCCACGCACACCACCTGCAGGCAAACTCTACCCGCTGCCTATTCTGGAGCAACCATGGAGGCATATCGCACTGGATTTTGTCACAGACCTGCCTCCGTCCGAAGGCAACACCGTCGTCTTGGTCGTCATCGACCGATTCTCGAAAATGGTGCGGTTTCTCCCTCTGCCTGGTCTGCCCACCGCCTGGGAGACAGCGGACCTCCTGTTCCGACACATATTCAGACAATTCGGATTGCCTGAGGATATTGTGTCGGACAGGGGGCCGCAGTTCACCTCGCGGGTGTGGCGAGAATTCCTCTCGAAACTAAACATCACGGTGAGTCTTACTTCGGGATATTACCCACAGGCCAACGGACAGGTGGAGCGCGCTAACCAGGAGCTGGGGAGGTTCCTCAGAGCGTACTGCAGCAAACACAAGGACGTATGGTGCGCGCTCCTGCCGTGGGCAGAATACGCGCAGAATTCCCTCATGCAGGCCAGTACAGGTAAAACGCCTTTCGAATGCGTGCTTGGTCGCCAGCCTCCCTTATATCCCTGGAACGCTCCTGCCTCAGACCAACCAGCAATAGAGGAGTGGTGTAAGAGGAGTGAGAGAGTATGGGAGGACACACACACACGCCTGAGTGAGGCAGTAGAACGCTTCAAGTGCAAAGCGGACCGCAGAAGAAGCGAAGCACCCCCCTATCGTGTCGGAGACAAGGTGTGGGTGTCTACCGAGGACGGGCGCTTGGGCAGGAGAGGCAAGCTAGGGGATCGCTATGCAGGTCCCTACGTCATAGTTAGACGCCTCAACCCCGTGACCTTCAAGATCAGCTTGCCGGCGGACCGTCGTGTGTCCAGGGTGTTCCACGTCTCTGCCCTGAAGCCGTTCCGGGAGGGTCCCTTGGACGACGTGGAGGTCCGGGCTCCGCCTTCCCCCCTGCAGCTGTCCGACGGTCCTGCCTACCACGTTCATCAGCTCCTAGACTCCAGGCGGAGGGGAGGTAGGATTCAATACCTGGTGGACTGGGTGGGCTACGGTCCTGAGGAGCGTTCCTGGGTGCCGGCCTCTCAAGTACTGGACCCCACCCTTATCGCCTCCTTCCACCGGGCACATCCAGACCGTCCTGCTCCGCGGCGGCCGGGGAGGCCGCATGGCCGTCGTCGGGAGGTGTCCTTGGGGGAGGGCTCTGTCACGGTGAGGAGGCCGGGTCGCCACCAGAGGGCGCGTGCATCCACACACACACCCACACTGCACACTCCCCCTAGCACCAAGCCACTCCCTAGATCACAATCACCGCACTACTGACACCTGTGCCTTATTATGTGTTCTGCCTTTGTAAGCCCACAGGTCGCGTTATCCAGTGCTGCACATTCTTCTGAGAGAGCTACGCATCACTGGACTCGCTATCAGTTCATTGTGTGTTAAGAAGGCCGATTTCTACTAGAGCCCTTTATTGGTTGTTTTGAGATGGACAATAAAGAACACAACGTGCAACCTCCGCCTCCGGCTGCCTCTGTCCCCGCGTTATACAGACGATGCATAAAATTAGTACACGCCTTTGTTAGCTCCAGATTAGTCTATGAGTCTACAATGACTCATTAATGTCAGGATGCTAAAATAGGAATCTAAACTAGAGTTTTAACTGGAACTTGAAAATTTGATCCTATTAGCCTGGATTTATCAGCCCTGCATTAGCTCGCAGTTAAATTCCATATTGGTTTTAAAATTCTTCTGTTGACATATAAAGCACTGCACGGGCTTGCTCCTGACTACCTCCAAGAACTTATCTCCAATTATGAACCTCCACATCCACTATGATAACAGGCTGTTGGCCTCGTATTAGTTCCAACAATTAATAAGGTAACAGGAGGGGGAGGAGCTCTTATATTTTTATGTTCTTATATGGAATAATCTTCCAGAATGTGTTCGGGATTCTGACAGTCTCAATCTTTAAATCTAGTTTGAAAACTTATTTTAACATTTGGTAATTTATGTGCCCCTTAGATAAAGGTTACAGATCCAGGGGTTCATGGGCAAAAGGTTTTATGGTAAACTGGGGCACATATTTTGTCATCCTGTCACTTCATGTGATCACTCAAGTTTGTTGACAGTGTAGTCCTTTTGATTTTCCTTTTGGTAATCAAGGCTGTAATAATTTAATGCCAGAGTTGCTGCCACACTCCAGAAATGTTACATTTCCTCTGTCCCACATATAAAAATGGCTGCCCTCCTACCTGAGAAATACTGAGACGAGGAGAGACAAGCATTTCCTGCTATCCACCCTGGGCCAGCAATATCCTGCATAACCAGCTATGGATGAAGCATCAACCCAATACCCTGGCCCCTCTTACTACCCCAAATAGTCCCCTGCTATAGCTGTAACTCCACAGCCCTGGATTACTATTTCTGACCATCAAGAATTCTATGACTCTTAATAATAAGAATTACACAAAGAACACATGTATATAAATACACACAATGAGGAGAACTACTTCTTACTTTCCATCACTTCTTTATGTATCTGTGTAATTATCGTGATCATGTTGATCAGCAAGTGGGTTTTTCCCCCTGCGTCTTAGTTCCTCTCAAGGTTTCTTCCGTATGCTCTTAGGGATTTTTTCCTTGCCACTGTTGCCCTTGGCTTGCTCACTGGGGGCTTGGACTCAGACACTTGTAAAGCTGCTTTGACAACAACTATTGCGCTACATTAATAAATTTCCCATTTCTTTCAGTAACTGTGTTCAGTTGCCATATTGATAAAGAACATCTTCAGGAAAAAATACATAATGCATTATTCTAATTTCAGCAGAGCTTTATTCTTGAAGAATATTTTCTCCAAATATTGCCTAATAAAATAACTTTGAGGGCCTTTCTAAACCAGCTGTAGAAGTAAGCATAAACCATTGGATTACATGCTGAATTTGAATAACCAATCCAGCAAGCTATTTCAAATAGTTGAGGTGAACCACTGTATCCAGAAAATGTCATAGCTGTGCTGTAGATACAAAAAGGTGCCCAAAAGGTAAGAAACCCCCCCATAACAACTGCCAGTGTTTTAGTGGCTTTTCTCTCTGCCTTACTAATGGTGTGCTGATGTCTGGATGTGTTTAGATGAAAGACAGCATTGTGGACTAAACGTGACTGTCTCTGTGCAACAATATATATTTTTATATATATGCTCACCATGATAATAGAGGGGATGTACAAAGAAAAAAAAGATGTTATCAATGATGTCACTGGACCTAGAACTGATGTACACCCCCCTCACATAAAATATCACTGTATTGTTGACTACTTAAAGCACTTAGGTTTATAACTATAATTCCTACAGCAGCAGAATAGCTCCAACAAACAATAATCATGAGTAGCGTAGCAGGAGGAGTTATGATGCTGTGGTACAGCAGTGGGTAACATACTGCATAATAGCGTTCAATGGAGATAAATGCTAGATTTAAAACAGAGGTAGCACACAATACAGCATCAAGGCTGCTATGTATTTTACAGAACACAGTCCCCAAATACCAGCAGGTCTCCATAGTGCGTATCATACTGGGAGGCATTACAATCCCTCCTACAAGCAGATCAGCTACAGCCAGAGAGAGAGTGAAGTAGTTAGTTGGGGTGTGGAGCTGCTTGAAATGAATGATGGCTATAATGACAAGAAGATTTCCAACTAATGTAAGAAGTACAACAACACTAATGATACAGTAAACCACAGCTCTTACAGTGAGTGGATAAATTATCTTTTGACAAGAGTTAGGATGATGTTCATAACAAAGAGAAATGTTTCCCGTGGTCCAGTTTTGTTTCATGTCCATCTCACTCTTTCCTTTATCTGAAGAGAAATGACATCAACATGTAATATTATTTATCAGTAAAGAAACTATTAAAGGCAGTGGTAACATGAAATACTACTAACAAATCAGAATATTTTTATAAGGAGCAGCCATTATTTATACACAGCCCTTTTCTTGTCTTTCATGTCCAGTGTTACCTCTGTCTGCATACCAGGGCAATGCCAGCACTGATGAGAAAACTGCTTTCATTTATACACCCACATGCATGCAGAAGAAACGCCTTTCTACTAAACCACTTCTATGTGCTGGTCACATGATATTACTCCTGACAATAACAAAATAGTAATTTAAAACACATTTACCACTTACATCTTGCTTCTGCTTTCAGAAAAGTGTCATTTTGTTCTGCAATTTATGCAGTATTCTCCAATTCTTCTTCCAGAGTACAATATCGATTAGGTCATGCCATTTTGCTTTTAAAAAGTACATTTAGAAGCACCAGTGTCCCCCGTAAAACTAGGAGCTGCTTTATCACTACTGTTTTTTGCCTCTCTCTCTCATAAATGTCAACTCACTATCCAGATGTAAACTTCCTGTCAGTCAGAGTCAGTTTACCAATGTGAGATCCAACAGATATAATGACAAAACACAGAGCACAAAATACAGCCACAAGTGATGAGATCGTGTTTAAGCGTGGACATAGACACTTGATCTTGAATGGATTGAAGAATTGAAGATTGGACATTTCATTTTCAAAGTGAAAATCATGAAGAAAGACACTAGAAAAAAGAAAAATAATGTTTCACAACAAGAAAGCTTCCCCATGTGGGATTTGAATGGCATATATCTGCACAGACATCAGTGTTTTTTGCATTGAGGGCACATTGCTCAACCCATTGAACTAATGCAGATGACCTGAAACTCAGAAGTGATTAACTACAACTAGGGGTGGGTATCACCACTGATTTCCCATTTCGATTCGATTCCGATTCACAAGGTCCCGATTCAATTCGATTTTCGATTTGATTCGATCCGATTCAATATCGATTCTTGTAGGGACATTTCAGTTACAATAAAAAGTGTAGTTTGAATGTGAAATGTAATGATACAAGGAACACTCAAACTTTATTAAAATGTATTAAGATATTAGTGTGTTTATACTGTGAACAACAGTTACATTCTTTTTTTAATATCAATTAATGCACACTCTTCTACATAGCACCTTTACCAGAAAAGGCATTGAAAGCGGTTTTGAACAGACTTTTAAAGTGCAAATTAAGTTGTTTTTTTTTTTTTACATGTAACAAAAACATTTATGAACATAGTTCTGAATATTGTAAACATTAAGGTCCAAAACTAAGATTTATTCATGACTGCTTTCTGACATCTTGGAGATTGTAAATTTTTTCTGCAAGAAAAGGAGCTGATCAACATGTTGAGGAGTGAGACAGCTCCTTTGTGCAGTAACAATATTGCCAGCTGTTGAGAAAACTTCACAGCTTTATACTTGACGTGTCACGACCGGCGTGAGGGTCCGCGCGCCGAAAACAACGTAATCGCGTGCACTGTCGCTTCGCGAGCTCGTGCACCTCTTGAATTTTTTAACTTCGCGTGCACCGCGCTTCAGCACAAAGTCATGTTTGCAGGGTTCATACACCTTTAAAAGGTGGAATTCAAGCACTGTTTTTGGCACGGGGAGAACTTGTAGATAGATCGCAAATGCCTTCTCTAGTGGAGTTTGTTTGGGTTCTGGCGTTTTTTGAATATCAGGATGGCGTTAAATGATTTCTCAGATTTGTGGTATTCCCACAATATTTCACCTCCATGTTGCACAGTTTACACACGGCTGTGCTTTTATCCAACTCTTCCCTACCATCATGGTTTCTGAATCCAAAATGTAACCATACATCTACCTTCAGGTTCTTGGGCATTTTTACTCTTGGTGCAGCCATGCTTAACTGATCACCCCAGCCAAGTGGCGGTGCTCGAGAAAAAAAGGATGGTCTCGCGAGATAAAACGCGAGGTTAAAACGGTAAGCATATGCGGGGAAAATTGGCTAATTCTAAAGATCGATCTCAGGTTTCATAAATCGATATCGAATCATTCAAATGAAGATCGATTTGAATCGAAAGATCGATTTTTTAAACACGCCCCTAACTACAACTGCACTTTCTAAATAGGGAAACAGACTGCAGCTCACCACCACTGATTGTGTTGACGAATCAGCTCACAAGCTCCCTTCGGTGGCAGAAGAAGGAGCCGCCCTGGCCAGTCCTGACAGTTTTACAGTTCACTTTAGAATTCATATTCCAAAGCTGTTAAATGGCTGAAACCAATTAATTGCCTGATGGCAGCCATGTTTTTTTGTGATGGCTTCATCACCAAGTGTTCTCACCGAACCTGAGAGCATGACACACCATATAAAGTATTTTAATAATATTTAACAGATGAAGCTCAACGACTGTATATTATTGGTCCTATTGAATTAAACCAAGGAATGCATAATAACTGGAATTTTATTTCTATGACTTAGCAGATATGGACTAAAATATAAAATGCTGCTCTATAGCACCACCCAAAAGCCAATGAGGATCCCTGTGTGTGGCTGATTTTCACACCTGCCGCACCTTTATGCCCAGGTGTTACTGGGCCTTATGGTCCTGGCAGCACAATGCATTGTAGCCGGAAAAAAGAAAAAGCAGAAGAAAACAAAATGACAGGCTAAGTATAAAAATCTATAAACAACCAATAGGCTTAAGCAACATGAATTGAGTCTACATACATAGGCTTGAAAAAACTCATGATGTTTGCACAACATGAACAAATGCTACATATAACAAGCATGAATCGGGTGTAGAATAACAGGCTGACAATACTGCATAAACCAGGGGTGGCCACTACATCGATGGAAGTGTCGGTCGATCGCGAAGGAATGTGCGTAGATCGCGTGACATAAAAAAGTAGTGGATGAATCGCCCATCTGCACTGACGGTTGTATTTTGATTGACATTCATGGTAGCCAATCTGACGTCTAGGGTTTGACACACGCAAACCCCCCCCCCAAAAAAAAAAACAAATTACATTCGCCTCCCCACCCCCCGCTCAACAAATTTCTTTCGCCACCTCACAACCAGGAGTGTAGTGGGGGGTGGGGGGGGGGGACAGCGACCCCCTACTTATTTTAACTGGATGTTGCTCTTGCTGTAATTCGCCAACTTCTGGCGATCGATTCCCCCCCCCCCGCTCAACAACTTAGAATCGCTACACCGCCACACCAAAAACAACCCCCCACTTATTTTTTTAGGACTACAGCACTGCTCACAACCCCCCACCCCCCGGTAGATCTTTCTGACTTGGTCATCTTATAAGTAGCTCGCAAGCTGAAAACTTGTGGGCACCCCTGGCATAAACCATAGATCGACTATGGTCTATCATTATACGTGGTGTGTACATCCCTGTACTTCTGCATTACAGAACAAATGAACCTAACATGGACCCAGCCGCTAAACACGAAACAGCAAGAGCTGTTAAACAGTTAAGAGCTGCCCTCACTAACCAAGGGCAGCTGCTTGGCAGCCATGACCAGGTACTACGGCAGATTATGGAGCAACTCAATGACGTAACCGTCACTATACAGACTCTAGCCGGTTCAACTGCAGCGTCCCATGATCCACCCGTTAGACCAGTTGAATCTCCCCTCTCAGCTCCACGCCTTGAACCCGCTCTCCTGTCTCCAGCCAGGAGAGCTAGCGTTTTGCAACCCTCCCGCTGATCTTGATGCGCTGATTGCTTTCACAGTGCGCCTTGATAATCGTCACCGTGAATGACGACAGGCAAGAAGGTTACAACATCAGGCTGTTACCCCTAAGACTGACACCACACGCGCTGTAGAGCCACATGAGGCTGGTAATGACCCGCAGCCTATGCAGCTAGGTCTCACATACCAGGCAAGAAAGACAGGTGTGCCTTATTGTGGTAGCAAAGGGCATCAACATCCAAGATGCCCTGAGTTACAGGGAAAAGGAGTGCCTTCCAGTAACAGAGGAGGCCCTGGCGGGTCCTGTCTCGAGTCCTCCTAGCAATGGGTTATACATGTTTCACTTACCTGGCGAGGGACAGAAGATAAAGTTCTCCTGGCATTCGTTAACTCAGGCGCTGCTGCCAATTTTATAGACATTTCTTTGGCCAATAAACTGGGTTCCGCTTACTGACTTAGATAAGCCTCTATCTGTGGCGGCTGTTGATGGACGTACCATAACTTCAGGTGAAGTCAACAAGCAAACTATACTGTTTGACAGTATTGGGGGTCATAGGGAACAACTTACCTTTTATGTCATTAGCACGCCCAAGATACGTCTTTTTCTGGGTTTTCCTTGGCTCCAACACCACAACCCAGAGGTAGATTGGTTTTCCCGCTCAGTCCGTAATTGGGGAGCCATCTGCAAGAAAACATGCTTAAAGAATAACGCCGAAACCACTACCGGTCACACACCAGATCCTTTTGATCTTACCCAGGTTCCTGCCGTTTACCACAACCTCAGAGAGGTATTTAGCAAGACAAAAGCAGGTTTTCCCCCTCCTCATAGGGCACACGACATAGCCATTGAGCTACTTCCAGGTACTAGTCCTTCTAGGGGCCGCCTTTTCTCTCTGGCCATTCTGAAATGTAGAGCTATGGAAATGTACATACAGGAGGCCCTGGCAGCCGGGTTCATCCGGCCATCCACCTCTCCTGCTGGAGCGGGTTTTTTCTTTGTGGGGAAAAAATGATGGGGGACTAAGTCATTGTATTGACTACCGGGGGCTTAATAAGATCACTGTCAAGGATCGTCACCCTCTACCCGTCATGGCTACTGCCTTTAAGGCCCTCCAGCAGGCCATGATATTTACGAAGCTTGATCTGAGGAGTGCCTATAATCTAGTTAGGGTGAGAGAAAGTGACGAATGGAAAACATCTTTTATCACACCTTCTGTCCACTATGAGTATCTGGTCATGCCCTTCGGTTTAATGAATGCCCCGGCTGTGTTCCAGCGCTTCTTTAATGAAGTTTTAAGGGAAGCTCTGGACAGGTACATCTTTGTTTATCTGGACGATATCCTTATTTACAGTAAATCAGAGACGTAACATAAAAACATGTCCGGCGGGTGCTTCAGCTTCTCCTCGAAAAACCATCTGTACATTAAACTAGAGAAGTCGCTATTTCACGTCCAAGAAATAGGTTTTCTCAGCTATCATATTGCCCAGAACACTCTAGTCATGGATCCTTCTAAGGTCCGGGCTGTCGGACAGTGGCCTATTCCTACGTCACTCCACCTGGTACAGTGTTTTTTTACCGCCATTTTATTAAGGGTTTCAGCACCCTTGCAGCTCCTCTGACCACTCTCACCAAAAAGAGTTCCGGTCCCTTTGTCTGGACTTCTGAGGCCCAGCGAGCCTTCGACGACTTAAAAAGGCAGTTTACTTCTGAGCCAGTGTTGTGTATGCTGGATCCCGACCTACTGTTCGTAGTAGAGGTCGACGCCTCTGACTATGGGGTGGGTGCCGTTCTCTCTCAGAGAACCTAATCTTTATCAGTGTGCGTATTACTCTCACCACATTCCTACCGCCAAATGCAATTACGATGTGGGGAACAAAGAACTGTTAGCTATCAAATTTGTTCTCGAAGAGTGGAGACACCGGCTGGAGGGAGCCAAGCACCCCGTCCTGGTCTGGACTGGCCATAAAAACCTGGCCTACCTCCAGCAGGCCAAGTGTCTTTACCCCAGACAATCCAGGTGGTCCTTATTCTTTGGGCGCTAAGCCTGATGCTCTGTCCCGCCAGTGGGATTCGCCACCTGACACCTCTGAGCCCAGCACCGTACTGCCAGCGTCCTAAATTATGGAACCTCTGCAGTGGGCTGTGGAAACTGAGGTCAAGCAATCACTTACCACAAACCCATGGCCTGGTGGTGGTCCCTCCGGTTGTCTCTACGTCCACCCTAGGTTACGACAGAAGGTAATGGAGTAGGGTCACAACCCACCTTTTGCTGCTCATCCCAGGTCACATCATATGCTAAAGCTCCTTCAGGGTAGGTTCTGGTGGTCCATGATGGATCAAGAGGTGACTCGTTTTGTCACCACTTGAGAAACGTGTACCAGAAATAAGGTGACTCATACTAAACCTGCAGGTTTGTTACGCCCACTTCCTATTCCTTCCAGGCCTTGGCCGCGTGTGGCCTACCTCCCTCTCGGTGTAATACCACTATTCTGGTAATCATAGATTAGGTTTTCCAAAACAGCAAGATTCCTGGCCTTGCCTCAGTTCCCCTCGGCCCGTGAGACCGCCTCCCTCTTCTTGCATCACATAGTCTGGCAACACAGCTTCCCTACCGATGTGGTGTCCGATAGGGGACCCCAGTTCACCAGTCGCTTTTGGGGTTTTTTCCTGAGGCTCTTGGGGGCCAAAGCTAGTTTATCATCTGGGTTTCACCCCCAGACAAACAGAGCACACTAACCAGGACCTCGAGGCATCCTCCAACCCCTCCTCCTGGTCTGATCAGCTTCTGTGGGCCGAGTATGCCCATAACACATTGTGGCACTCTGCCCTCGGGATGTCTCCCTTTGAATGTCTCTACGGGTATGCCCCCCATGTTCACTGACCAGGAGGAGGAGGTGGCTGTTCTAGGTGCCTGGGCCATGGTATGGCAATATAGGTTAGCCTGGCATAAGGCCCGTAAAGCCTTACTGTGTGCCTCCACCAGCTATCGTCATAACTCTGACAAACACCGCCTTCTGGTCCTTTTGTTTTGCCCGGGTCAGCACGTTTGGCTGTCCACTAAGGACCTGCTGATCCACGGTGGAACTAAGAAGCTGGCACCCTGCTACTTGGGTCCCTTCAAGGTGGATAAATGCATTAACCCCATCACTCCCGCCATCCATGAAGGTTCATCTGGTTTTTCATGCGTCTTGTCTACGTCCTGTCTTGTGTGACATGCCCCGTGCTCCGGCTCCGCTGGCCCCCCGCATGATCAATGGTGGCCCGTTTTACACTGTTAATGTAACGTGGTGGGTATGGTGACGTAACCACCGCGTGAATATACTGAGAGGCGGACCCAAGTGCCGGCTCAGTCTGGCACAATAATATGTGAGAAAAGTAAATGCGGAGTTAACGCATACACACACAGTGGCAAAAACTCCAACACAAAAATGACGCGGAAAAACTCAACCCGCAAAATGAAACTAACCGGGAACACTCGGTGGAAAAGGGAAACAAAAAACAATGCGGAAGACTGGCAAAACTCACCCGTAGCGAGAGGGTGGAAAAAAATAACAAAGGCAACTAAAAGATGCAGAAAAAATTTGTCACGCAAAACTGAAATAAAAAAACACCAGGGGAAGAATCTGGCTACAGGCAAAAAACGCCACAACAAAACAAAACCTTCCCAAAATAAAAGAATAACGGATAGGAAGAGAAATAGCTTGGGGAAAACTGGAGATAGGCCAAAAGTAAAAGAACAAGAGAGAGAAGAGGAGAGAAGAAGGAGAGAACAAGAGAGAGGGAGAGAGAAAGAGTAAGGTGGCGAGACACCTTTAACTTGAGAATGCAACAAGAGACTGAGAGACCAGAGAAAGGGCTGAGAACGTACCGGCATAACCAAAACGAATCAGCAATGATCCGTCTCCAAATCTTCCTTAAGAAGCCATGGCAACAGGTGAGACGGATCATTGCTGATTGCGTGGATGTAGTCTAGGGCCGACTCGGGTGCCCCTAGTGGAGCTAGATGGTGTGGCATCCGAGCCAGCCCTGACAGTTAACTGGTTATTGGACAACCGCCGTAACATAGCCGTCGCATTGGGCCCGCGGGGTCTCTGGCCTGGGGGGGCTCTGTTAGGGCTGGCTCGGATGACGCTCCTTCTACCACCATGAGAGGCACCCGAGTCAGTCCTAGACTTACTGGGCGCAATCAGCGGTGATCTGTTTCAGCTGTTCTTAGGGCTTCACCAAGCTTCCTTAAGAAGTGGATCACTGCTGATTCGTTTGGTCAAGTCTGCACGTTCTCAGCCTGCTTCTGCTTTTCCTGTGGTTGTGTTTCGCTACGAGGTGTCTTGTAACCTTTCTCTATCTGACTACTCCTTTACTTATTCGAGATTCTTTCTACTGCATCACTCCCTGACCTACCTCAAGTTTTCCTCCAACTATATTTCTTCCTATCAGTCTTATCTTTATTTTCGGAAGGGTTTTATGTTGTTGCAGCATTTTGCCTTCTGCCAGTTACTTCCCCTGGGGTCCTTGGTTTCATTTTTGGTGGTGTTGTTTTTTCGCATCCTTTTAGTTGCCTTTATTATTTTGTTTCTTTCTCCCTTCTCTTTACGGTTGAGTAATGCCTTTCATGTGTTGAGTTTTCCGCATTGGTTTTTGTTTCTCGTTTTATCGTGTTCTCGCAATTTTGTTTTCTGTCCTCTTACGTGTTGAGTATTCCACGTTGTTTTAATTTATTCAACCTGACTTGTGTTACGTATTTAACTCTCGCACTTGCGTTTAGGTCTGTCAAAGGCATTAGTGTTGTTAACCGGCATTTGGGTCAACCCTACTCTATTACTATACGTGGTGTGTACATCCCTGTACTCCCGCGTTACAGGTGTGAAAATGGAAACAAAAACAAAGAACACATTCAAGGGCGTAAAATTAGCAAGGAAGTGATGGGTCCACAGCAATGTCTGGTAACAAGTGTACCTAAATTAGTACAAGAATTGGCATGACCTTATCAGTATTGGTCGGGAAGAAGAATTTTATAAATTGAAAGCAGAAACAATATGTAAGTGGTAAGTGTATTTTAATTCACTGTTTGTTATTGTCAAGAGTAATATGCGACCAGCACTGAAGAGTGGTTTAGTAGAAAGGCGTTCCTGCTGCACACCTGTGGGTCTATAAATGAAAGCAGATCTCATCAGTGCTGGCACTGCCCTAGTATGCAGACATAGGTAATACAGGAATTGAAAGACATGAAAACGGATGTGTATAAATGATGGCTGCTCTTTTAAAAATTATTCTGATTTGTTAGTAGTATTTCATGTTACCACTGCCTTTAATAGTTTCTTTATTGATAAATAATTTTACATATTGATGTCATTCCTCTTCAGATAAAGGAAAGCGCGAGATGGACATGAAACAAAACTGGACCATGGGAAACTTTTCTCTTTGTTATGAACATCATCCTAACTCTTGTCAACAGATCATTTATCCACTCACTGTAAGAGCTGTGGTTTACTGTATCATTAGTGTTGTTGTACTTCTTACATTAGTTGGAAATCTTCTTGTCATTATAGCCATCATTCATTTCAAGCAGCTCCACACCCCAACTAACTACTTCACTCTCTCTCTGGCTATAGCTGACCTACTTGTAGGAGGAATTGTGATGCCTCCCAGTATGATACGCACTGTGGAGACTTGCTGGTACTTGGGGACTGTATTCTGTAAATTACACAGCGGCCTTGATTCTGTACTGTGTATTACCTCTGTTTTAAATCTAGCATTCATCTCCATTGAGCGCTATTATGCAGTATGTTATCCGCTGCTGTACCACAGCATCATAACTCCTCCTGCTACGCTACTCATGATTATTGTTTGTTGGAGCTATTCTGCTGCAGTAGGAATTATAGTTACGAACCTAAGTGCTTTGGGTATTGAACATTTCAGTGATGTTTTATGTGAGGGGGGGTGTACAGCAGTTCTAGGTCCAGTGACATCGTTGATAATATCTTTTTTTTATTTGTACATCCCTTCTGTTATCATGGTGAGCATATATTTGAAAATATATCTTGTTGCACAGAGACAGTCACATTTAGTCCACAATGCTGTCTCTCACCTAAACACTCCCAGACAGCAGCCCACCATTACTAAGTTGGAGAGAAAAGCTACTAAAACACTGGCGGTTGTTATAGGTGTGTTTCTTGCTTTTTGGATACCTTGTTTTATCTACAACTCAGTTGTAGCATTTTCTGGATGCAGTGGTTCACCTCAGCTATCGGAAATTGTTAGTTGGGTTGCTTATTCTAATTCAGCATGTAATCCTATGGTTTATGCTTACTTCTATAGCTGGTTTAGAAAGGCCCTCAAAGTCATTTTATTTGGCAAAATTTGGAGAAAATACTCTTCAAGAATTAAACTGTCTTAATAAATTACAATAATGCATGATAATTTTTTGCTCTGAAAGGTTTTCATTAACAATATGAAAATATCCAAAAGTCTGATGTACACCTTAGTTTGAAAATACAGTGAGACATCAACTGAACAGCCATGTAATAAATATTTTCAGTACGGTAGTGCAAACCACATCTTACATTGTCTCTTGAAATGTTTTGTACACAAGTAGGGAGTATATAATGTCATGAAAGTACACTCTCTCTGCCGAGTGTATAAGAGACATCCTTGAACCTACACTCACAGTCCCTTTAATTGACTTAACATGTCCCAATGTACATTTTATATGTCTAAATAAGTACATTATTGTATTATCCACATTGATCAAATGTACTGATGAAAAATCGAAGAAACGAGGTGCAACAATGCCACAGTTGCCACCAGCAGCTGCCAATGTTTAATGAATGGCTGAGATGACTGAAACACTACGAAAGCTACTGAATAGCAACTGAGATGCATATGAAATCAGAAGAAGTTCAAGGTAATCCATTTATATACAGTTTGCTACTGATGACAAAGCCAAGGATACCTTAAATGTGCTGTCGCTAACATAGGAGCATAAAAAGTAATACAAAGAGGTCACACAGACTGTTATGTTGCATTGCATGAGCAAGAGGAACATCATTTGCAAATGAGCATTCCATGAGCATTCCAGAAGGGCCAAGAGGCCAGTGAGACCAGAATGTTTTATAACAGCAATACACACACTGGAGGAGCACTTTGAGTCAAAGGCTCTGTGAGACCAGCTAATCAGGGACCAGATTGTGTTTTGCAAAATGATACTAAGATATAAGGTTTACATCTGGATAGTAAGTTGATGTTACAGAAAACAATGACAAGAGGCAGAGTGCAGCAGTGAAAAATCACTATTTTAAAATTTTAATTCACTATTTATTATTTTTATATTATTGCCCTTCCTGTTGTTGGATTCCTACTACTGCCATGCTGTGTATGGGTTGCTGACATAGCTACACTAGTACACTGATAAGAGAGTTGGAGTACTTGTTGGAGTACTGACACGTAGGCTGTCATCCAGTAGGCTGCTATAACAGTCATGTGTGGTAACAGTCGGTCCCAGGGGAGTAAGTGAGGTGGGAGCTGGAGCTACTCAGCTTGAGTTTGGGAACGACAATCAAGTGGTTTCATTGGCAGGGCTGCCATAGAGATTTACAGCTATAACACTGTTGTGACCGGTGTGGTGGAATTGATGGCACAGAAGTCGAGGTTTTATAATATATAAGTAGTGGTAGTTAACGCATTAATTTCGATTAATTAATTACAGGGAAATTAACGAACTAAAAAATTAACGCATTTTAACGCATTTAACGCATGAGACACTTGCACCGTGGAATGTTTCTCAGTGCACAAGTTCCAGGCATACAGATTATATGGACGCATGATGAGCATGATGGAGATGACTGAACAGTAGCGTTACACAGACGGTCACGTTTATTGTTTACACTTATTGCGCAATAAGACAGCGCACGTAAAACAGAACACTTCACACGGACACGTGTAGACTTTGACAACGACGAGCCCACGACACTGCGCGAATGCACATTAAGTAGACAAACCACACACGCCCCACGTGACGATGATACAAGCCACAGGTGCGACGACTAATCACGAGACATAACCACACCCACACAGTTCCATAGACGCAGACGAGTACACGTGGACAATGTAAACACACACCCAAAGGGGAGGGGCTGGGGTCCTCACCGTGACAGATTGTGAATCAATTTCATCTGCTCTTGTGCAAATGGAACAGACAACAGGTAGAAATGAGAGATTTTCAACTGATTTCAAAGATTTTTATTAATTGAGATCTAGGATGTGTTATTTTAGTGTTCCCTTTATTTTTTTAGCAGTAGGCCTATATATTATATATATTTATGTTTTAAGAATATTTTAGGCCCTCTGAGAGGGCGTAGAGGGCCCTGATGGTTCCCCACTGTGACTAAAGAGGCTACACTGGTGGATGGGAAATTTAAATATAAGAAACTTCCAGATGGAAGTACAAACAAAAATAGTGTTATTTGCACTTTATGTAGGAAGGAGTTCGCTTATCACAGGAGCATTTCCACCCTTCGTTACCACCTCAACGCAAAACATGTTGGGGCTAGCGCGCAGGTCAGTAATGATAACTTAGCTGCTAAATGTAGCCTATCCCTAGTACGAGCAAACAGTGTCACGAGTCAACACTTGACCACATGTTGGGGTTCAAATTAAGAAACAAAATGTCAAAGTCCTCATTAGACAAATTGACCAATTCACTGGCGAGATGGATTGCTGTGGACTGTAGACCGCTCTCTGTGGTCGAAGGCTTACAAGAAGCACTGCAAATTGCGTCAGCTGATGCAAGTTACGAGCTGCCGTCCAGAAAGACAATGTCGAAGAAAATCCAGCAGTTGTATGATGAAGAAAGGGAAGTAAAACAGGTTATTGTGAAAATCGCCACAAATGTGGCTCTGACTGGGGATTAGTGGACTTCTGTTAGCAACAAAAAATATCTTGGTATGACAGCTCATATTATAGATGATGAATGGAAGATCCAGTCATTTGCTTTGAGCATGCAGAAGACCACTTCTAGGCACTATGGATATTCCTGTGCAGAGGACTTTAGGGCTGTGGCAGAGGCCTGGGAAATTAAAGAAAAAATTTTAGTCAGAATTTCCAGTGTTCTGAAAACTGTTTGCTCTGTTTTCTGCACTAATCTATTGGTCTGTGTAGTAGACTGGTGGAAAAATAAAGATGTTGAAGTTTATGCTTACGTTCATTGATTCATTCATCATTCAAACTTAAATTAATATTTCTCATGTTAAATATTGAAATGCAATAAAAATGTGATTAATTTTGATTAATTAATTACAACCTTCTAATTAATTCGATTATTTTTTTTTTATCGCGTCCCACCCCCAATATTAAGCCGCATTTATTTGATAGCAAGAGAGTTACAGAATATAAAAAGTAACCTTGTAAAAAAACCTTGGGTGCATAGAAACGGATAAGCAATGTCTAACTTTGCTCCTGCACAGAAGACTTTTTCAACATGGTCATAGTTTAAAACGGCGTTCCTGCTAGAAGCCTGTGGGTCTATAAATGAAAACAGCTCTCTCATCAGTGCTGGCATTGCCCTGACATTAGGAATGGCAGCAAATGAAACTTATTATGACTTAAACTGACTAAGGTAAGCAAATTATATTGCTTTTTTATTGTTTAATTGTTTAAATATTTTAATTGTTTTAAGACTATGCTTAATGTTCCATTCATGTTAATGTTGTATCCTCAAAATTACATTTAACTAATATTACATTTTATTGTTACATTTATGAGCAGAAAAGAAAAAGTCCAAGCTATGGACATCGGTCTCAGCCAGAATGTCAGCGCCAAACATCACCCTTTATTATGTTAATTCACAGAGCAAGACTGAGGCAGCAGCCTCACCCAGAAAGTCTCTGCACCCAGAAAGTCAAACAAGCAGATCACAAACAAGCAGAAACACAAATGCTTCTATCAAATGCTTCTAACACAAATATAGATAGATAGATAGATAGATAGATAGATAGATAGATAGATAGTATAAGAAAAGTACAAATAGCAAGATTCAAGCCTGCTGTTTAGATCACAAACAAGCAGAAACGCTTTCGGCACTGAACTCTTTAGTGATTTTATTTGTGAGGGGTCATGTACAGTAGTTCTGGGCCCAATGACGGGCTGGTCAGTTTCAGTGTTCACTTTGTACCTCCCTACAATTGTTATGGTGGGCATAAATATTTAGGAACAATTATTCAAGACTACAGCTATGTTCAGAGTAGAACAATAAATTCACATTTACATTTACGGCAATTGGCAGACGCCCTTATCCAGAGCGACTTACTTTTTTTTATCTCATTTTTTTATACAAGTGAGCAATTGAGGGTTAAGGGCCTTGCTCAGGGGCACCTCAGTCATGGCCTCAGGTCTGGGAATCGAACCCACGACCCTCCGGTCACAAGGCCAGTTCCCTAACCACCAGGCCATGACTGCCCCATGGCATTCACAAAAATCATCTGGAATTGTTCTAGTAAAGAACAGTCTGAGGCCCTATATTTGCAGATAATGTGACCATTTTTTAGTTTTCTAAAATATATTGTTTATAATTTGCTATCTTCCATTTAATGTTTGTATTTTACTTTTTTCAATGTTTTACTTTAATTAAACTGCATTAATTTCCTTTGTCACACTGTTACTGCTGCTTATTAAAAATAAATAAATAATCTTTCATCTTTAAATCCGAAAATCTTCAATGATTTTCAACCTTTAACACTTTACCTGAATTCTTTATCTGAAGGCTACCTGGATGTTTTATTCAAGAGACTTTGTCATTAAACTCCAGTAATGTTTCCATTGATATTACCCAAATCTACCCAAACAGTACAACTATTTGAACATTTAAAATGACTAATAAATTATTATTTTTTAAATAAATGTCATTATATTTTTTGCTGTATTCACTCAAAATTCACTCACAGCATAGTTGTTGCATGGCCTGATCTACACTCATTCTACTTTATGTGACAAGCCTGCAGTCTTTCAGTAGGATCCCTATCACCAAGTCAAGGCCAGTTTCCACCTTCCAATAGCTCCTGCAGACTGCTGACTGTGGGAGATGATATTTTAAAATATAGCAACAAATCAACTATGACGATGTTGTATTTGAAATATATATGTTACGACCCTTGTTTAGGGACTGAGAATTAACAGTAAAATGTGATAGTGCTTGATATATTTGGCTCTATGTAATCTGATTTTAAGTAAAATTGGAAAGAAATATGGAAAACAATAACTTTTATATTGTAGCAAAACACTGGTAATTGTCAGGAGTGGATACATGCCTAAAAGACAAGTACTGCCTTGGATCAAACACAGGACACTCATGAGTCTACAAGCTAATGTTGCCGGCCTCAGGTCTAGAGGAACCATGGCCAGGCACAAAATAATCAACAAAGTGGATGGTAGAGAGAAGGCTGTTTACTCTCTCTCTCTCTCTCTCTCTCTCTCTCTCTCTTTGTGTTGTGGAAACAACGTGAAACAGCACAGCAATGGAGTTGCGGTTAGCCTGTGAGATCAGGTTTAATTGAACCTTCTGTATTCCTAGGTTTCATCAGTTCACTTTACATACATTTTAATGGGTACCGTATTTTTAGAACTATAAGGCACACTTAAAATCCTTCAATTTTCTCAAAAATCGATCACATGAATCTTTATCATTCAAATTGTGAAATACATTTTCATTTTTAAAAAGGCACAAATTAAGCATAAAAATGTATGTATAAATGAAATATGAACAGACGTCAACCACAATGCAAATGTAAATATTTAATTTGAATTTGAATTTAATTTGAATTTTGAGCTCAAAGTTGTTTGAATAAGTAGAACATGTAAATGCAAATTTAGGATTACATTGCAATTTTGCGTATTACATTTTAATATTGAAGTAGATTTCCCTCCATACATTTCTGTATGATCATTATTAAATTAAACTAGTACAACCCCAGTGGCTCTGCATTACATCAACCCCTACCCAATTTCCCTCTGTGTTGAACACAGATTTAATCGTAGCAGAGCAATGAAGTTGCGGTTAGCTTGTGGAACGAGATTTATTTTAAGTTTCTTTTTCCCTGTCTACTCAGTACAGAGCACCCTCTTCATGCTTCAAAAAAATATCTAGCTAGTCAGTCCAGATAACCTTGTTGGAGTTATAACCACAAAATATATTGGCAGATAATGTAAAAAAATTAAATATGTAAAAAAAAAAATGCAGGCAGTCAGAAACATTTAAGTCCTGTGTTTAGTGTCTTGTATTGTTGATTATTGTAAGTACTACCAGTTTGTGCTCTGTGTAATCCTGCTGTTCCATGTCTTCTGTGTTCTATCCTGTGCTTTTATTTTCATGGAAACTTGGATCTCGAACTACACACCAGAATCGGCGATCCAGCTGGAAACACACTCCATGCAACGCGCAGACCGCATAGCAACGCCGGGTAAGAACAAAGGCTGTGTCCTCGTAAACAAACAGTGGATTTCAGATGTAAAGACTCTTGATCAGGGGTGCCCACAAGTTTTCAGCTTGCGAGCTACTTATAAGATGACCAAGTCAAGGGGGGGGGTTTGCGTGTGTCAAACCCTAGACGTCAGATTGGCTACCATGAATGTCAATCAAAATACAACCATCAGTGCAGATGGACGATTCATCCACTACTTTTTAATGTCATGCGATCTACGCACATTCCTTCGCGATCGACCAACACTTCCTTCGCGATCGACCGGTCGACGTAATGCTCTTGATAAACACTGTCCACTGTTCAGTGTAGACCCCAATATTTACCGAGAGAGTTCAGTGCTGTGTTTATTCTAGCTGTTTACATCCCTCCACGCCTAAACTGGGCCACAACATTGGGGCTGCTGCATGACGCCATTTACATTTACATTTATGGCATTTGGCAGACACCCTTATCCAGAGCGACTTACATTTTTATCTCATTTTTTATACAAGTGAGCAATTGAGGGTTCGGGCCTTGCTCAGGGGCACCTCAGTCATGGCCTCAGGTCTGGGAATCGAACCTGCGACCCTCCGGTCACAAGACCAGTTCCCTAACCGCTAGGCCATGACTGCCCTTAAAACAAACAAGAGACCGCGCACCCAGACGCCATGTTTATTGTGGTCGGTAATTTCAACCTCTGCAACATGAAGACTGTCCTGCCCAAGTATCATCAGCACGTGAGCTTTCCAACGAGGGAGGGGAGCATACCCGACCAAGTCTACAGCAACGTGAAGCAGGGCTATAGAGCATAGGGAGCTATAGGGAATGAACACTGAATGAATCAGAACGGGGTGTAAGGGAGACGGGAAGAAATGATAAACATACACAAAGAGGCAGAGCATAAAACGGCAAAGAGGTACGTACGATAACATAAACTAAACAAAGACAGAGTGTAGACAAGGCAGAGCAGGGCAAGGCAAGGAAGAACTTACGAACACAATGACCAACAACAAGGGGTAGAACAGAGGGGTTTAAATACACTGAAACATGGAGGTGAAACAATACACAGGTGGAAACACTGAGGACAGGGGCATGGCAGACAAAAGTGTAGCCCTATGAAAATATAATATCCTTTAATAATAAAAAATTTACATAGAGTTCATGACTGAATAAAAAAAGGGTTTAGTTTAACAAGGTTAAAAACATTGACATTTGATAATGAACGTTCATTACATTAAGTGTGGTGACGTCATGAGAATGTAATGCAATATGCAAACAGGGTTTTTTGAAATGTATATATTTGTTTGTTTAATTAATATTTTCTGAAGTTTGTAAATAGTAGAAAGATGTTTCTATTAATGTGAAGGAAATTTCTAAAGATACTTAATCTTTCGTTATGTCTTAATTTCGGTAACCAATCAGAAGCTTGAGAGGTGAGAGTTTGCCGGGAGGGTTGTGGTGAATTGTAGAGAAAGGGAAGAACGGAGATACTGATGCGTGCGTATGAAGTCTGAATCCGATATGAGAAGTAAAATTAGAAATATGTAACCCATGTATTTCTGACCAGTAATCATAGTAGTAACTGTAGTGACCAACGAGGGAACTTATAACATTACTACAATCACTTTGGGACTGTTTATGAAAACCTACCGCTAATCGCGGTAAAAGTTCAGACTGTCGCCATTGTCGTTTCAACGTGAGTTAGCTGTGTCGTGTGGTTGAGAAAACAGACATTGTTCGCCAGTCAGGGGAGCAGGCTGTGTCGTTTAAGGAGCCAGAGGACATTGCCTAAGCTACGTGAGAAGTTTACACCGCGGCAAACATCGTTCGCAGCGAGGTGCTGTTCAACACGTGTTGCGCATGCCTGCAGCTCGTGGACGCCATGCTACCTGGACTAGGTAATCCATCTGGTCCGTCATCTCGTTTGGTTGATACTGAACAAAATTTTGTATTAGTAGAACTGCTTGAGGCTTTTCATCCACTCCCACAACCAGAATTCGAGAAAATAATTTCATCATTAAATTCTACTATTTGCACATTAGACTTAATTCTAATAGGCCTGCATAAAAGATGTTAAATGCTGGATGTCGTTAAACTTCCTCCAACTTAATGGTGACAAAATGGAGGTTCTCCTTCTGGGCCCAAACGCCGCAAGACAAAAAATACCAGATCTAATGCTAAATCTCTCAGACTACCCCATTACCTGGATGAGTAGCCAAAAATCTCGGACCTGTCATTTGATAAATATATAGATAAATCTACGTGGGTAGCTTTTCTACATCTCCGCAACATTGAGAAGCTAAGAAATGCATTATCACAGCATGATACACGTTTGTTAGCTCCAGTTTAAGGACAATATAAAATTGCAAGTCAAGTTGCACGTGTAAACCACATGGTGTAAACACGGTGTGTTCAGAATGGGATTTCTCGCGAACAGTTGCATGTAGATGGCTGAAAATCAGGAAAATTCAGTCACAACCTCCACTATGGTGAAGACCAAAGAGCTGTACACCTGCACCAGGCTGGGAAGACTGAATAATCAGCCCTGAACAAGACAAGACAAAGAACAGGGTTGACAGACTGGACTGGCTAAGAAGAAAAAGAAGAGACCAAACAGAAAAATGACACCCAAACTTTGTTCATGAACCGATTGTAGCATCCCATCACATCTGTGCATATGTCCATGTGTGTGTCCACACAGCTTTCTACCTTCTCGAAGGGCTTATAGCTTATAACATAAGTTACATATCTATTTTTCATTTTTATGCACACACACACACGCACACACATGGTGAAAAGGGTGGGGTGGTGGTACTGTGACGAAAGCATGTTAGATTTCACTAAGAACTATAAGTGCATATAAAAGGCCTTTACACAAGTTATATAATTTTGTATATGATCTATATATTTGACACTTTTCAATGCTTTGTATCTACAGTGACATGTATAATGCAAGGAAACAGTATGCATGTAGGCTACATTTATGTAAGGAAACAATACTGGAGCATTTCAGGATCCATTAGGTTGATTTATTAATATCAGTTACAGCAAAAATGCTTATTATGCTTATATTTAATAATTTATTGCGATATTTAAAAATTGTTAATGTGTTCAATATCTTCCTGGTTTTGTTTGTTTTTAATCAGTAATCCATCTTCAGTGTTAATAAATAAATAAATAAAACCACATAAATATAAAGTAGCAATGGAAGTCATCTAACGATTTGCTTTGAGATTTCTGAGAAAACCTTTGCACTGCAACAATTTAGTAATGTTAAGCTGCTACAGGTTACATTTAGTCTGCCAGTCTCACAGATTCTTGGGACCTGTTTTAAAACAATTTGGTATGTGAAGAATTTCTCCGAAATATCCTACCAGAGAGAATGACTCTGAAAGCATGCCTGAACCAGCTGTAGAACAATGCGTATACTAAAGGATTACATGTCGAGTTAAAGTACCCAACCCAGAGGAACAAATCAAATAGCAGTGGTGGCACTGAGTACCCAGTGAAGGGGTCTATAGAGTTACAAAGAAAGAATGGCACCCAAAACGTGAGAAACACCCCCATGATGATGGCCAATGTTTTTGTGGCTTTCCTCTCTGATCTGACTACATTGGTTTTCTCTGTTGTTTTCGTCTGAGCAGCAGCACGCTGGATTGCATGTGCTTGTCGCTGGGCTGCATGAAGGATTTTCACATACACACTGAGCATGATCAGGGCAGGAATATAAAAACAAAACATTGAAAACACAACACCACCTACTTTAGTCTGAAACACCATACAGGCACCTGTGCAGTCCAAGTTATTGAAGTAAAAAGCCTCATTGCCGATTATATTCAGCTCAAGAAAAATCATCCCAAATCCAACAACAGCAGAAATACTCCAACAAGCAAATATCATAAACAAGGTAGTGTTAGTTGTCATTTTACTGTGATACAGAAGAGGGTGACAGACTGCATAATATCGATCTAGAGAAATTATACACAGATTTAAAATTGATGCAGTGCATATTGTGACATCAAGACTGCTGTGTATTTTACACAATAATACTCCCAAATACCAACAAGTTTCCACAGATCGTAACATACTGGGAGGCATCACTAATCCTCCTACAAGCAGATCAGCTACAGCCAGAGAGAGAATTAGGTAGTTAGTTGGAGTGTGGAGCTGTTTGAAATGAATAACGGTTATGATAACCAGTAGATTTCCCACCACTGTAAGAAAAGATGAAACACTGAAGAGGATATAGAGTATAACTCGGACTTCCAGAGGATAGGTCAGCTTCACACAAGAACTATTAAGGGAATTGAAACAAAGCAGAGGCTTCTCCAAGATCCCATTTTGGCCAATGATTTCTTTATCCATCTACAGCACAGTGATGCTCTGTTCTGAGACATAGAACAGTGAAAAAAAAGTTAAATGGTACCCTTAACAAATAAAAAATTGCCAGATGGAGGAGTTTGATCCACAGTGGCGACCCCTAAATGAGAATTGCCGAAAGAAGAACAAATAAAAAATTGCACACATAATTCATATAAATGAACACATATAAATCAAAAATCCGATGCTATTTGATTAAATCAATGCACATGACTTGATTGTGACAAGTGCCAGATTAAAACTAGTATCAAAACCGACTTTATAGACATGCTAAAAACAACCCAAGTTTGTTTACATTGCACTACATTGCGCATAATGCATTTTATTTTGTTCTAATAACCTTAAAGTAATTTTTCACAATTTTAAGCATTTTCTTTCACAGTTTTTACAAAACGATTATTTTATCCATGGCCAACTGACATGCACATCATCCTAGTAACATACCTCTTCCAGCCCCATGTAGCTGTGCCACACTACAGGGAGAAAAGCCTTCATTTATAGTTTGACATAGCCCATAGCATGTGTTGCACCAGATCTGTTCATGATCTCTAATTACTCTTCCCAGAGGGCACCAAAAGAGGGCTATGAGGAGAAAAAACACACACCATGGAACACTTAACTGTCTAACGTGTAACCTGCACTGCTGCCATGTTAAAAGATTATTTTAATTTAAATGAATGGTCTTAAAAATGAAATGAATTTGTTATTTCTACATACTTCCAAAATACACACTGTATTGTATATGTGATTATTAGTGTCCCTGAAGGCCAAAAATGTAAAAACAAATTTGACAACTTTATATTAAACTTATATAAAATAATAACATTTAGAAAAAAGGTGAGTTTTAAATTCAGATCTGCTACTCTTTTTGCTAGAAAGTGCTGATCACAAAAATGAAAATATGCTGCAAATTCAAGACATTTGCAAACTAAATGCAACAGCGTACAAAACACTATGGGAGCCAGAGTGGACTTGAGAGGGAGGAAGGGGGGGGTGTCTAAGCAAAGTGTATATATTATATAACTTCCTACAAAATTCCCTTGGTGACATTATTTTGGCTCATGGTTTCTCTTATCATTGCTATGCTGATGACACCCAGCTAATTCTTTCCTTCCCTCAGTCTGACACCCAGGTTTCTAGGCATATCTCGGCATGCTTGGCAGATATTGCTTCATGGATGACTGCTCACCACTTGAAGCTCAACCCTAGCAAAACTGAGCTTCTGTACATTACAGGAACCCCAAACCCACACAACGACCTCACAGTTTCCTTTGAGAACACCTTGTTAACACCATCAGAAACTGCACGAAGCCTGGGTGTAACGTTGGACAACGAGTTGTCCTTCTCAACACATGTTTCAAAACTGACCAGATCCTGCAGATTTCTCCTCTGTAACATACGGACAATATGACCCTTCCTTTCACAGGAAACTACTCAAGTACTTGTGCAGTCTCTCATCATCTCTAAGCTGGACTACTGCAATTCTCTACTTGTGGGTCTTCCTCTATGAGTCATCAGCCCTCTACAACTAATTCAGAATGCTGCAGCACGACTGGTCTTCAATCTCCCCAAGTTCTCACAAGTGACTCCTCTGCTACACTCTTATCACTGACTTCCAGTAGTGGCACGCATCAGATATAAAACCTTGATGCTTGCTTACAAAGCCAAAAATGGACTGGCCCCTCCCTACATGATGTCCATGGTCAAAAGCCGATCCATACAGCGAACACTTAGAACCTCAAGCTTGGCTCGACTCGAAACTCCATGTTTAAAGTCTCATGGAAGACAAAGCTCCAGATTATTCTCCATCCTGGCTCCAAGATGGTGGAGCGATCTTCCATTAGCTGTTGGGACTGCAGAGTCTATTGCTATCTTCAAGCGTAGACTGAAGACTCACCTGTTTGTTGAGTTCTTACCAGAGCACTAACCCAGCTGATACCACTTGCCGTTGTTCTTAAATTGTATGTCTGTCTATGGTTATTTGTGTTTCTTGGCAAACGTCTAACTTGCAAAACACTAGGTAATGACATTGACTCCTGTAGTTTAGTAGTAGTCTGACTCAATGGTATCTTGAATTCTGGCCTATCCGTACTATTACCTAGGACGAATTTTGTGATCAGATGCAAATCACTTTTGTAAGACGCTCTGGATAAGAGCGTCTGCTAAATGCTGTAAATGTAAATGTAAAATGCAGTTGTACTTGGTTATGATATTGTGGTAGGGCTGGACTGTTTGTGAGCTCTTAATTTGTTAGTGGAATTGTCCGACTGTAATTTAGTTCTATTTAATATATCCCACAATTTTAATTATAGCCATCACGTGATCAGATTGCGAGGTTAAATGGCTCGGATGTGGTAAATCTATCGATAAGCTATATGTTCAAACGGAAACCAGCCGAATTATTTGTGAGTGGCTGCGGTAGACACCTTGAGCATAATTTCTGTCGAATAGAAGTCAGCTTCTGTCCGGACGATCGGTATGTAGCAATTGTGACTGGCTTATACGTGTTGAGCGTAGCATCCCGATGCTAATAAGCAGATTTGTTTTGCTATCCGGGAGTTTTGGGACCAGTCGAGCAGGGGTGCCCAACCTTTTTTTAACCAAGATCTACTTTTGAAGTTGATGGCATGCTGAGATCTACCAAGTCAAACACAAGGGCCGGGCAATAATTTAAACAAGGAACCCCAACCGCAGTTCAAATGTAGTTGTTTTTTTTTGTTTTTTTTTGCACAGGTGGAGAATAAGCAGTAAATCCAACAAATGAGCAAATGATCAATGCATCAAAAATAGGTTGTCAAAACAGAACAAGAATCTCACAAGAACTTCACACCTCTCTATCTCTCTTAGACACACACACACACACACACACACCAAAACTACAGAAAAGAGCAGTCAAAAAACCCAAATCTAAATAAAAAAACAAGTAATTCCACACACACACACACACACACACACACACGCACACACGCACACACACACAATAACTCTAGAAAAGATATCTTCTCCTCCTTCCTGCTTTGAAGTTAAGTCCAATATTTAAGAATGCTAAACTTCACTGGGTAGTGGCACTGGCAGGGAAACCAGCAGATGGATTTAAATTCAACTGGAAAACAGATAAAAATCGGAACATACTTTTCTAAGTATATGGATATGAATATATGTAATTCAAGATAGTAACATACTCTTCTAAGTCCAGTATAAGGATATGAATAGGCCCAGTGCTTAATTTGTAAATCAAATGATGCGCAACGCAAACAGCGGCATTAGACACGGGGTCTGAGGCCAACAATGTCACCGGATCGCACACAAAACGCGATGCTTAGGCAGTGGCACAAAAAGGGGGTATGCAGCGTATGTGACGCATAGGGGCGCTGCACTAGAGGGGGCGCCAAATCAATGAGATATAATACTGAATTTGTGTCCATCTTATGTTCGCGGCCAACCCCCCCCCCCATACACCTCAGAAAGGTGTACTTTTCTGAGTTTTTTTGTCAAGTACTTTAGCCTAAATTCCAGCACTTTTCAAATCTGAAACACAAAGCAACATTAAAATTCGTCATAAATGGTCCTTCCCCTGTTTTTGATGGGTGTTTCTTTATACTACCACATATCATTTCGGACAACACTGCACAGAATGTGACGCGCGCGAGGTGTGCGGAGTCCCGTGCTACGGTCACTCGTGAAAGTATAATTAGCTTTATAGGGGAGACGAAAGGCGTTGCTAAAAAGGAGAGCTCTTATGTGATTTAGGAAACCTGGGGACAGATTTGGGACCCTTAAAAACTACCTTAAACTGTACAGACTGGGATAAAACCTAAGGAAACAATAAACAAGAATAGAATGTAACGGTCCACGTATCGATTAATATATTTTGAACAGTCCCACGATGTTTTTGAACGGTCCAAACGCAAAGTTAAATTTCAAGCAGGCTCAAAAAGAAACAGAAGCGCGAAATGCGAATTCTTCTAACGGTATGAGAGAAACCGGACATTCAGTTGTGTCATATTACGAAAACTCTGGGAAGAACCTCCTATAAACCGCTGAAAACAGCGATTTATTTACAGAGCGCTTGCGATCACTGATTTCGCTTAGACAGTGCAACCGGAGAAAAATGGCCGCGGCTCAATAATTAAGTGGGGATATCCAAGTCCCTAAATATATGGTTACATGGTAACACTTCTCACGATCGACTGAAACTCCGACTGCGATCGACTGATTGGGCACCCCTGGTCTAGAGCATGTGAAGCGCAATGGAGTAGCGCCATACCTGGACCACTTCAACAGGCCAAGTGTGCACCTTTCACAGGTGTTTTAATTGGTAGGTTTTCTGTTTTGTGTGTTTTATTAAATGGGATAATTTTATTGTTCATTTAAGGATGCCTTACTCTCTAGTAGTGTTTGTTTCCAGGGAAACTAATTCTATTTTCTTCTCTTGTGTAGAGTACCAAGGCCACTGTTTTTTGTCCCCACCACTGTTTATTTTTATATGCGAACACTTGGAGAAGGAGGAAATATTTGTATCCGCCTGAGTAGCATTAGTTTTTTTTTTATATTTTTCTTAATTGTTGTTCTGTAGGGTGTTTACTAATACTCGGTTTTTATCCATGGGCGTGAGGCATCAGGTTATAATACCCCTTTGTCTTAGTCATTGGTGTTTTCTATTGCCAAGCTATGCGTATTATAAGTTATATGAAGCATACAACTTGTGCTAGCTTTGGTTTTTCTTTGGTTTAAGTGTATCACAGTGGTTTTACAGTGTTTTATTTTTATTTTGGCTTTAAGCTTTTTGCTGTGATATTTTGTATGTGCACAGCTAGTACAGTCTGAAGTTCATATAGCTACATATTAGGCAAAGCAATTCTATTGATATGTTGTCGTGGTTACTGACTAGACATCGGTAGATTTATTTAATTGCCCACGCACCGGTGTATAAATACTGGTTTTATGGACATCTTGAGTATTATGCCTTATGTCTTATCATAAGTGAGTGGGTTTAGTTATTGAACACCCACGCCAAGTGCCCAACATGATTGATGCGGTGGGTAGAGCTGTCGGAACACAGACTGTGACTGTTTGTAGAAGCGTGGAGTTGATCGTGGATGGAATCAATGCTCTACGTGAGTAGTTGGATCAGTTGAGAGACCGATGACTTAAGAGGAGTTTGTGTGCTCAAACGCTCAAGGACGAGCTCCTTGCTAAATTCTTCAATCTGCTTATCTGCATTGGCGCCCAAACAAATTTCTCCCAGAAATTGTCGTCTTGGTTACCTCCTCCTACCCCCACACAGAGAGTGTCAGAGATGGCTCTCACCTTCCACCGCGAACTTTGACACAAAAACTGTGTGCCAAGCTTCTGCCCCCCTCCCTATCTGAATGAATCACGCCTCTTACTGCTTGACTGTTTGTGTTATCAATGCTTGTATGTGCTATGGGGATTTTTTGCATACACACAGACTGTTGTCCTGATGTTATCTCTCTATGTTTCTCCCCCACCCTGTGGAACCGACGGCACACTACAATGCAGCGGCCGCTCTGGGTTCTCGGTGCTTTAACACTGGGCCCCAGGGAAACAGCATTTCATCTTGTACAGTACTTGTACAATGTATGACAAATTAATTCTTTCTTTCTGAGTCTTTCTGACTTCTGGATCCGCATTGGGGATGTGGGTAGGCTTGCTGATTTGGGGAGTTCTCCACAAATCGAGAACGTGGAAGGCAGAGCCACTTCCAGATAAAGTTGTTGGCTTTTGCCTCCAGCTTCAAGACTGTGGTCATAGTGTTTTCGCTCAGTTTCAGGGGCCACATTAGGTGTTGGTACAGAGTGAACTGGTAACACCACACCTTGAACTTCCCTGGTAGGGGGCATTGGTCAATCTTGTGGAGGCCCTCCTGAAGTTGGGCTGTAACAGCTGAGGCCATGTTTTTATCAGAGAGGTTTGCCGTTTACATTCTGCCAAGGCTTCTCACAGGTGCTTCTGCCAGTAAGGGGATTCTTTCACCAGCCACAGTGAAGATGATGTTATCATTCCTGTTCCCTTTCTGGATTGACAGGCTGCAGGATTTTGATGGCTTGACCTTCATGCAAGCCCAGGCTAGTAGCTCTTCTAGCCATCTGAGGAGTCTGGCTGTGCAGGGGAAGGGTGGTGACGTCATCCATATAGCACCTCATGGCTGGTAATCTTTGGCCTGTCTCTGCTCTGACCCCTTGGGCCATCTGTCTTCCGCCTATCAAGAGGATCTCAAAAGCCACAGTGAAGAGGATGGGAGAGATGGTGCATACCATTGCTATCCCCTTCTCAAGCCAATCCCAGTCGGTTGAGATATCCTGGGTTGTGTAGCAAATGTACAGATTGTCAAAGTAGGTGGCTACCAGGTTCTGGACGCATGATGGTACGTGGAAGAAACTGAGGGTGTACGTAATGAGCTGGTAAGGAACAGAGCCAAAGGCATTTGCCAGGTCAAGCCAAACTATGTGCATGTCTTCTTTGCGTCATTTGGCTGTCTGGATTTGGTCCCAGATCACTGCTGAATGTTTCAACACAAGTGTAACTAGGACCTAGACTTTCCCCTGGTCTAGCTGGCATGTCGCTCTGCTGTGAAAGAGTTTTTACTGGATTTACTCCAGCCAAGGGACTCCACAACCACGTGCACGAGAGCACATTGATTATGCAGTTATCAAATATTCTAAAGTTTTAAAAGTGTATTCTTCGACTGCTGTCAGATGATGCTTTTTATACTGAGAAAAAAATCAAAATCATAAATGTATTTGATGGTAACAAATACTTACAAAGGTATTGAAACAAATGAACACATTTAACATGTAGGTGTTACTGGGGCTGTGTAACCATTGCAAGTGTTTAAAATTGTTAGCTATTTGTAAGTTAAGTATTTTGATTAATCAGCACACCATTCAATTTTGCTGAAATAGATGCACATTTGGTGAGTCAGTGGTATTGAGTGAATGTTTATTATCTAAAAGTTTGTTTATTAAATAAAAGGTCTTCTCTTCTGTGGCAGATTATATTAGTGTACAGGTCTAAATTTTGCAAGCTAAATGAAATGCAGATAAAATGCAAATTCAGCTGATTCAATACTAGTGAATGATTACAGGAATAATCCAATTAAGTTTATATGAAATGCATCTAGTAAACAGCAAATAAGGGTTATGTACAACATACACAAAATCTATTCTGAGGATAACTTTATTCTAGAAGAGTTTTGCTGAAATATTTTCCTAAATATAATTATTTTGGTAGATTTTCTGAACCATCTGTAAAATAACGCATACACAATAGGATTACATGCCGAGTTTGAATAGCCAGTCCAGCTCAGCAGATCAAACAGCTGCGGTGGACCAATATAACCAGAAACAGGAAAGACAATGCTGCAAATAAAACCTGGTGCATAAAACAATAAAAACAACTCCCATGACTATCGATAATGTCCTAGTGGCTTTCATCTGAGATTTGCTGATGGTTGTATTTCTCTTGGACTTTTTCTGTCCAGAACTTTGTGAATTGTGAATTGAACGTGACTGCAACTTTGCAATAGTGAATATTTTTAAGTACAACATGAGCATGGCAATAGCAGGGAGGTAGAAACAGAAAAGGGAGAGCATCAGGCTTGTCATGGGTGCTAGATGTACCATACAGAGTCCTTTGCAAACTGAATTATCACTATTTTTAGTACTGAAATGTGGAAACATCATCACCAGTGCAGGAAGAGTAGCAAAGCTCAAATTCACAGCCAATAGTAACAGGACAACAAGAGGAGTTATCTTAAGGTGATACAGAAGGGGATCACACACAGCATAATATCGATCAACAGAGATGCACACGAGATTTAGCCGAGAGGCACAGCACAACATAATGTCAAAGTTGCTGTGTATTTTACAGAAAACGGTCCCTAAATACCAGTATGTTTCCACAGTGCGTATCATGCTAGGAGGCATTAAAATCACCCCTACAAGCAGGCCAGCTACAGCCAGAGACTAAATCAAATAGTTAGTTGGTGTGTGGAGCTGCTTGAAATGAGTTATGGCTATGATTACCAAAAGGTTACCTAATAAAGTCAGAAGCACGATAGCTGCAGTTGCAAAATATATCACAGCCCTTACAGCCAGAAGATAGGCAAGTTTCAGACAAGAGTTAGGGTGGTGTTCATAACAAAGAGAAATGTTTTCTGCAATCCCATTTTCTTTTAGGCCATTGTATGCCATTCTTTTCCTTTGTCACACAAAGCAGTTGTGTGACACAAAATGCTTTTGTGACACAAAGGAGTTAGGAAATCACAATTCACAAACGGTTATTTAAACAGTTCAGACACAGGTATTTTTAAACAGTTTAATGATATATGGAATAAATATATAAGTTGGGATTACATTAAGGTAGTGTGATTGATACAATAAGTACTAAGCATACTCTCTGCTGTAATTACATTTCATTCAATATTTTCTTTTAATCAGCTCCCCTAATTTCTGCCATTACCTCTCTCTTCATGCTAGGGCAGTGCCAGTACTGATGAGAGAGCTGCTTGCATTTATAGATTAAATGAAAGACCTGCAGCAGAAACGCCTTCCTACTAAACCACTCCTCTCTGCTGGTCACATGACACACTACCTGACAAACAGTGAGTCAGAGTAGTCAGCAAATCACAACAAAAAGGTATCTGACAAAAACAAATCCGACAACAGTTTAAAGTTTAAAACATATTTACCACATCACAGAAAGATATGTGATGTGGTAAATATGTAACAGATTATTCAAAGGCCAAAGTAAACAGATAAGTCTTTAGTTGAGATTTAAACATTGAGACCGTGTCTGAGTTCCGAATAGAGGCAGGAAGATTATTCCACAGTTGTGGAGCTTTAAAAAAAAAGGCTCTTCCACCTGCTGTGATCTTTTTGATCCTAGGAACAGTTAATAACCCTGCGTCCTGTGAACGAAGTGAACGTGCTGGGTTGTAATGTTCAATAAGTTCACTAAGATACTCTGGAGCTAGGCCATGCAGTGTTTTATATGTTAATAAAAGTATTTTATAGTCAATACGTATGTCTGCTCTTCTTTTTCCAGCTGACAGAAATACTACTTACATACACAAACCTCACAGTGCATCAGCTCTGACCATTGTTCTACTTTGTTTGGCATTCGTTTGGTTAGTTATTGTTGCAAAATATGTATCATTAAAGCTGTTCAATAGGGAAGTGATGGTTTCAATATTACTTTTGGTTATATCTTTTGGTTTATTCTAAGTTAAATATGTTAGTGTGTACACTATGCATACCAGAACTAATTGGATGCAGTAGAATTAAAGTCTGTGGAACTACTAAATGCACTAGACTCTGATGCAAAGTGGCACATTTGGCCTGTACATACTGTTGCCAAAGGGTTGTAAGCGTCAACATATGAAGAGCCAGGAATGAGAATGGATTGCACCATATGCCCTCTGTTGAGTAGTGGAAGGAATGAACAGTGAATACATGTTGTATATGAACGGGGAGGAAAGAATAGTGGATACATGTTGCACATAGACAGAGGTATGAAGAAGTGCCCGTCTGAGCAGCCTGCCGCGTTGGACCAGACATTTTTAACCCATATCATGCATGTTATGATTGTGGATTAGACTTATTTTATGGTTTTATAGTTTAATGTGATTTCAATTTATTATCATTTAGGAGATAGCGTTTTCCCTGTCTTGACTTGAAGCCTACTGCATAGGACTAAAAAGATTTTCTAATGATGAATGACACAACCACCTATATTTAACTCAAGACCTTTAATTCATGACCTAGAAACTGACTGAATGTTAATCAATTTTGTAATTTTTGAAATTAAAATGGAAAGTGCTACATAATTTTTTGTTTGTTTTGTTATTTATTTAATTATTTGTTCATATATATTTTTAAATTCTAGGTATAGATTCATATATCTATACAAATTCTAGGGTCTAGAATACATTTGAGGGCATGGTCTAGAATGTAAATTTTGTAATTGAAATTAGTTTACAAAAAGCTAGACATCCACCAGGACCAATTTTCTTCCATGTTGCCTGTGGTGCAAAGGTTGGTGAATGGAAAAGGGCTTTGCTATTGTAGATAGAGAAGGATGAATTTGTAGCCATCCTTTCTGTAAGAATGTTTAATGTGATGATTTATTCAAAGTAAAAAAGAGGATAAATATCAGTAATCATAGGCTGCAAGTTTGGAGTTGTTCAAGATTTTGTTTAAAGAGTCATGGTGAATGGTCACCGAGATAACTGTCCAGTACACATCTAACTGACATAGCAGCACATGACCATGACGTCTCCTTTGAATTACCTATAGTTTTATGCATTTTCATGTAGAGGTTTCTACATTATACAGGTTCTGGAGAAGAGAGACAGTCGAGTCTTAGTGACAAGAGGAACAATGTGGGTTCCGTCCTGGTCGTGGAACCCTGGACCAGTTTTTTACCCTTGCGAAGGTCCTAGAGGGTGCATGGGAGTTTGCTCAACCAGTCCACATGTGCTTTGTGAATTTGGAGAAGGCATTCGATCATGTTCCTCAGGGTGTAGATTCACACAGGTAATAAACTCGCCAGTAATAAACTTGCCAACAAGCGAGATAGGAGAATGAAATACCGCAAAGGACGGTGGAAAGAAAGAGAGAGAGAAAACTAAAGTAAGAAATGTGGAATACTCAACACGAGAAAAGAGAGGGGAAAAGCCAACAAAGGACGCCAGGGGAAGTCGCTGACAAATGGCTGGCGACGAGCAGCATGGAAACCAAACGATTCAGCACTGACCTGCTACAACTCTCTCCTTAAAGTAGGGAGGGAAACAGCTTTAACAGATCACTGCTGATTGCGAAGACTCTGCCTGGAACCGACCCGTGGGCTCCTCCTAGTGGCGGCCAGAGGAATCGCTCTGGAGTCAGACAAACTAGGACAACATCCAGGGGAAAGTTCCACAAAGTTCTGCACAGTAGAGAACTGTCACTGAGCTGACATGTAGTGTGACAGAAACATAGAAACAGCACTCAAGTAAACTTATTCCAAAAGTGGTATTGATTAGAAGTGGTTTAGTGGCTTGTGATGTATGTAGTCTACATGGACTTTACTGGTGTGTGTCATCCGTACCACTGGTGGCGCTGGGCTGCCCTGTTGTGTGTTTTCTCTCTGTACACCAATGCAGATGCTTCAGTAAAGCAATATGGTTCCAATAGTGAAACAGTGTCCATGTGTGTGTCCTCGAAGGGTTGTCTAAAGGAACCCACAACATAACATGGTTAAAAGTGGTATTTTGGGGAACTGTGTTTTGGGACATGTGGTGTATATGACTGATGAGTCAAGATAAGTAAGTTTTCTAATTCCATTTAAAACTTCAGCTTTAGCTACAGCTTCAGATAGCTTCAAACATAAAAAAGAATAAAGAATGGCCTTTTTAAAGCAGAAATAGAAGCAAAAAGCATTCTGAACCTGGAAAATATCCTAGACTGTTGGTTTGATGAAAAGTACTATTCAAGCAGAATTGAGATTAATTAGGGTTCTGGTTTTATTGTATCAGAAGGAAATTTCCTTTTCCAATATGGTACAATATTTCAAACAGGGTCACAGTTGAGTCTGAACTACTCTTACAAAAAGAAGACATCAATGAGGACAGCAAATAGGAATAATTAAAGTTCTTTGAACTTCACAACTTACAGGTTACTTGTGTGAGAAATAATGTTAAACAGTCATTTGAATAACTGAATCACTCTGAGCCTAACATTATTCTTGTGGAATTATTCTTAAATATTTTGCCTAATAAAATAACTTTGAGAGCCTTTCTAAACCATCTGTAAAAGAATGCATACACAATAGGGTTACATGCTGAATTTGAATAACCTATCCAACCAAATACATCAAGCAGTTGAGGTGGGCCACCGTAATGAAAGTACATCACCATTATACTATAAATTGAAAATGGTGCCCAAAATGATAGAAACCCCCCCATAACAACAGCTAAGGTTTTAGTCGCCTTTCTTTCTGTTTTACTAATGGTAAGCTGCCCTTTAGATGTGTTCATCTGAGAGAAAGTGTTGCGAATTAAACGTGACTGCCTCTGTGCCACAAGATATATTTTCAGATAGATGCACACCATGATAATGATAGGAATGTATAAAGAAAAAGTGCTTGCTGTCAAACCTGTCATTGGCCCTAGAATCACTGCACAACCCCCCTCACATGCAATATTTCGGTAATAGAAGTTTTCAGGACCTTCGAGACTAACCTCCAGAAATACCATCCCAAACCCCACTGAAACAGAGAATGTCCAACAAACAACAATAATGAATACAATAGCAAGAGGAGTCATTTTACTATGGTACAGCAGAGGGTGACATATGGCATAATATCGTTCAACAGAGATAAACGCTAGATGTAACACAGATACAGTACATAATGTGATGTCAAGGCTGCTGTGTATTTTACAAAATAATGTGCCCAAATACCAGCAGGTCTCCACAGTGCGTATCATACTGGGGGGCATTACGACCCCTCCTACAAGCAGGTCAGCAACAGCCAGGGAGAGAATGAGGTAGTTAGTTGGAGTGTGTAGATACTTAAAATGAACGATTGTTAGGATCACAAGGAGGTTTCCAACTAATGTAAGAAGTACAACGGCGCCAATAAAAAAATAAATTACACCTCTCAAAGCCAGTGGATAATTGAACTTCTGACAAGAATTAGGATCAATTTCAAAACAAAAATAAATGTTCTCTGTACTTCCATTATGGCTTAGGATCATGTTTAAGTCCATCATGTAAAAGACCAGAGTTGTTGAGTTGTTAGTTGATGCTTTCTGTAAAAGAATAAAAAATTAAGCATTCGTACTATAAATATGTACCAATATAAATAACAACAAAAATAGACAATATTTTCCAAAACAAAACACATGATAAAACAGAGCAGCTTTGTTGACAAGCATTCATTGTATTGTCTTCTGTACAGCATTCACAATGTCACCACATCTGATGAGATTCAGAATCTATAATTAGTTATGTTTTATATTTGCACATACACACACACATACATACATATATATATAAATTTTCTTTGAATTAAGATAATGTATTATGTTGATAGGAACATTCAGATTATTAGGCTTTTCAATATTTCAATTTCACCATTTTCACTACCATGCTTTTACCTCTGTATGTGTAAAAAGGAGACAATGGCTCTCATTTATAGTCCTACAAACATCTTTCCACTACATCATTACTTCAAGTTGATCCCTGGAGACTCTTCCTGTTGGTCATTAAATGTCTGGCTTACACACTGTATCTGAATGAACCTCTTCCTTTAAATAATGCAGGGTTGACAACTCTCACGTATTGAGCGTGAGACACACGCATTTGACTGCTTTCACACGCTCTCACGCCACACTTCCGATATCTCACGCCAAAAAAAAAAAGTAGTTTATTTACCACTGATCCACATCTATGATTCAATGAGTTACTAGTTCGCTGTGGCGCCAACCACCGGCGATCGATAGATCGCAATATAATACTTCATTTGTGTCCATCTTACGTTCGCCACGTCAACAACTTTCGTTCGCCACCCATCACCCCCCCCCCCCCCTCATCAATTTACACTCGCCACCTCCTCCAGGTTCAAATCTCACTCCAAGCGATCTTCAAAAGTTGGCAACCCTGATAATGGCACTGGGGCTTACTCACCAATGCACCAACAGCAAGCAGTGTGAATCCACTATAAGTGTCCACTGCATTGCCCATGCCCAGCCAATCACTCTCTAAAATGTCAAATCCATTCTGGCCTCCCTGGAGAATGAGAGCAATGTCCCCAAACACCAGCAGGTCTCCACAGAGCGTATCATACTAGGAGGCATCACAAGGCCTCCTAAAAGCAGATCAGTTACAGCCAGAGAGAGAGTGAAGTAGTAAATATGCATTGGGTCATTCCATGTCAAATCAACCATGTCATATCATTGATTTGGGCTAGAGCGACTAGTTTATCAGGTGAGTCGGCTAAAAATGCTTAGTAGTTAGGTGCTGTATGAGATATTTAACTGCACAACAAAATGATTTCACATTGGGCTTAGAGGGCAAACGGTATGATTTTACTTGATGTGTGTGCTACCTGGCTGGTGGGGCACGGGAGAAGAAGCCTATCTGTGACCGTGCGTGCTGTGGTGACGCTTCCTTCCACTCGCTGAACTGAACTGCTGCTGCAGCGCATCTGATGTTAAAGGAAGAGAGAGGTCGGGTGTGTGTGAGGTGGTGGCTCATTTCAGGGCATTGTTTTTAATCACTCAGGTTTTCAAAAGATCAATCGAAACTGACCTCAGTAAAATGTTAATAATAATAATCTTTTTTTTTTAAACCGAAGTTTCAAAGGGCAGTTTCGTTGATAAAGGGCAGATGTCTATGTCTGCACGCCTATGCAGTAGAGAGACACTACTGGACATAGGAAATACAAATAATTAAGGTAAAGTTTGCAAATCTATGTGTTAAGCTGAATATTTTCTGTTGTATAGGTTTTGTTAGGCAACATAAATTAACACAATCATTTGTGAAAGAAGAAACGGGAAGTCCCCCATTACCTGTGAAAAATGCCCATCTGCATTCATGTAATGACAACACTCAGTAGCCTATAACTCCTTCTCGTACTTTTTGGTCTTTTTATTGTCTTAATTGTAGGCCTATATTGATTTACTAATTGCAAAATATATGCAACAAGGCCTGCAGACATTGGAGGGTAAACAGAAGTTAACTGAAGGACTTAACAATGACTGTATATAGTTAATATTGGATATGGATTTTATCAGTTGGTGGTGTGACTTTTTTCCATTGAAAACTCACGTTTAGAGAATGTTACAAATAAAAGTCAAATTTCATTCAACATATGCGTGTAATTTTTCTATAATGAAGTGTTCCACGTGTGCTAAAAAGCGCCCACAGTTGGTATTGATCCCTGTTTTGTTGGCAGTTCTAACATGATTGTTGACAGACAGACAGACAGACAGAAGTAAAGGACATTTTTCCCTAGCACAATATGCTGATGTTGCTAAAGCTGATTACCTGAGTGGAACACAATTGTAACTTTGATTTTAATGATAGAATTCTAATGACTGCCTTAATGGTGTGGCTAAGTTGTGAGTAGAGATACTCAGACTGGTTACTGTATCATTCCAATGGCCACATTACATGTACAAGTCAGCCAAATCTAAACAGTTTGTTTCAGCCCATGTTTTCTGACATATGCATCCCACAAGAAAATTAATGGTTTCGCTTTTTTCAGAATTTCTGAGTGAATTTTTCATGTCCCCTTTAAAGCTTGATGGTAAAGATAAAGAAAGCTATCCAAACTTTGACTGCCACTACATGTAAAAGCATTGCTGTGTGTTGACTGGATAATAGCATCTGTCAAATTCCATAAATCTGTATATGAATGTTGACAGGAAGCAAATATAAAACAGGAACACGGGCAAATAGAAAAGAAATGTTATCTGCAAAGTCAATAAGTAAATGTTATGTAGAATTAAAAGATATTGCTATGTTACATGAAACTGTGTTTCTGTATTTTTTTTGTAACATAAAAAATAATATAACAACTTTTCCAAAGATGTATATTCAGTACTGGAGATATTTGAACCTATGAGCTTATAAACAAAAAAAGCAAAAATGAAGAGAGCACTTAATAGAAAATGAACTGGCAAGAGTGATTTTATATATTTAATGAAAATAACAGGAAGTCTAATAGACAAAACATGTACCTGAAGTGTATATCTTGAATGGGAGTGTACACTGTGGTTCAGTCAATGATCTACGTTCAGTCAGTGAGGATCTACAGTGAGTACAGTCTAAGGCACGGTGTATTCCTGACCACAGAACACAGTTATTATCTGTGTAGGACAGGTGCTAGCTATTTTAATAATTAAGGCTATAAAGTATACTAGTTATTTTTACATTTTCAACTATATGTATGTCTTAAAGATAAGAAACAATGCTTTTTTTAAAAATACAATAAAATAAAGTCAGGCATGAAGTTACCCTGTTGTGTAAACACAAATAGAGAATTTCTGAGGGAAAGGGAGAGAGATGGAGGGAAAGAAAGAGACAGAGGGAGAGAAAGAGTGAAAGAGAGGGAGTGTGTAAGAGACAGAGGTGTTTCCTAATGCTTTCTACACTGTGATTATTGTCATTAGGCAGTCTATGGAGAATTGCCTTTTAAATGTACTCAGTAACTCATGTACATGAACAGCCTCTGTTTGTAAGTACAGTGAACTATATTTAAATGAAATTTTATATAATTGTATATAAATAATATACATAAAACAAGGAAATAATAATTAAAGAAATAAAGAATACACAGTGCTTTCCAACACACATCTTGACCATTACTAAGTATGGATATGAATGTCTTATATTACATATTTGAGACCAGTTTTTACAGACTGAAATTGGACTGTGTTTGAGAACACAATAAAAATGTAAAAAAAAAGAAAATCATTTTCATTATTAATTTAGAACTATAACCCATTTAATAATTTTGTTACAAGAATCTTAGCAGTTTTCCTGAACCAGCTGTAAAAAAATGCATATATTAAAGGGTTAAACATCGAGTTTAAGTAAGCAACCCACAACAGCACTTCATACAAAACTGCTGGTATTGAATGATGTACGATAGGATCTGCAATATTACACATAAAAAATGGGGTCCAGCAAAAAAGGAAATTTCCAATAACTACAGCCAGGGTCTTGGTAGCTTTGAGGTCTTTAGTGACCAATGGTGCACAGGTTTTAGAACTATTTTTGTAATTGTGAATAACCTTAGAATGTTTTTGTGCTATGAAAAAGATCCTACTGTAGACACTAACTATTATAAACACAGGTACGAAGAAAAAAATTATTGAATATTCGACACCAATTTCTTTTGCGTGGAGAGCGAAACATCCCCCCACGCATACCTTGTGAAAATCGTCTTTGTTTTTAATTTCAGGATTTGACAGTGTGATGGCAAAGCCAAAAACAGTGGCCAGCCCCCAGCTGGACACGACCATGGCGACACAGACCCTGTGGGATGTGCGGTTCTGGTACTGCAGGGGCCGGCTCACAGCCAGGTAGCGGTCGATGGATATGAATGTCAGATGCCACACCATGGTGTTACACAGGATGATGTCGGCAGTAGAGTGAAAGTCGCAGAAAGCATTGCTGAAATACCAGCAGGTCTCAAGTGAACGCACAAGGCTGGGTGGCATCACCAGGCTCCCCAGGAGCAGGCCGGCTACAGACAGTGATAGGATGAGGTGGTGCGTGGCTGTCTGCAAGTGCTCGGAGCAGACGATGATGCAGATGACTAGCAGGTTGCCGATGATGATCAGCATAATGACCAGACTGAAGACGAGGTAGAGGGGCACACGTAAGGCCAGAGAGTAGACGATACGGGGACACGATCCATTCACAGACTGGAAACACAACACCACAGCCTCAGCAACTCCTGGACTTGAGTTCATTATGACGTACACCTGGATACAGACAGATAGAATCACCTCCACTTTTTCTGGTTTACACAGTGAAATGACCATGGTTCAATTATAGGCTGAACAATTCATAGGCTGAGTGATTGATTGGTGAAAGGTAAAATGTATACCTGTTCATAACTGTGATGATTGCACATTTCTCAACAAGACACTTTGTAAGTACAAAAATCTTATATAATAAATATAATATAAAATATAGATCTACTATAATATAAAAATAATATAACATAAAAATCCCATTCAAATAGGCTTTTTAAACAATACTTTTTTTTACAAGAATTCAACAATATTTATTCCACATTCTTGGTAGTCATAAAAGTTATGCATTCACAAATACATTTTTATGTTGCTCTATAATTTGAATTTTATTAAACATTGAAAAATCTTTTGTATGCAGAGAAATCAAATAAAAGTATCCTGTACATTACCTCAGAATGGCTTGTGGCATTCTGATCCTAGATACATCTAAAATATATATATATATATATATACAAATACAAATTTTTTTACTACGGTTTACAGTATAGATACTTTAAACCAATCAAACACTCATTTTGTACCCTCATGTGACACAAATGGCACTTTATTGGCTCGTGGCTTGTCATGTGTGTCTTTCCCCGAAGGAGCTCAAAAACAGCTGTATGTGAAAAACAACATCATATGTTACTTAACAGTAAAATGCATATGCCCAGAGAATGGGGGTAGAGGATAAACTCATACCTAACTCCCACATCATTTGGTAGTAATATGCAGCAGTCATAACTGGACATTTATGTGGACGGGGCCATTATTTTATCTGATTACATTAGGCTTCACTGCGGACTTCCAATGCGTCATTATGCTTTAATTTCATATTAAGGGCACATGAAGGTCTTTAAATAATATCACTTTGTTTCATCAGATGTCTGCTAACCATTAAGGCCTCTGTGTACCATTTTATATGCAGTTTTATACAGTACTTTTGGCAGAACAAACATTTAAGCAAATACCCAGAATCAAACAGAGCAGGTGGCCATAAGGTGTTTAAATAATACAGGGCAGAAATGGGTGGATAAAAAACAGATAAGAGAGTACTTTTTCATTAGCATGATTATGATTTTCTCTAGATTGGTTTTAAAGTACTGTTTCATTAACTAGATATAACAATACATGACGCAATATGAACATGTAAACACATCTACTTTTTATCTCTGCCAAAATACCTGGATTCGTGTCCTTCTCAGTCCATGCAGTGTAAAACGTAACATGATGAATAGAGGCCTTTGTATCAGTATCAGGCCTTTAAGTGTCAATATTAGACATCTGGGTGTCATTGTGAGCATGTATTTACATAGATTGTGATTCTGCACTGGCCATGTTTCCAGGATAGTGGACTAGCCATATGATTGCTGGGATTCACAAAGCTGTTTGCACTGGTTGGAAGATTCAGTCTCACGCAGATGAACTGTACACATGGGGCAGTTGTGAGGATCAAGGCAGCCATGGTTTTCCTGTCTGATTCATGACTGCTCGCATGTAAAGACTGTTTGTACAACAACACAAACATGTAATCAGGGAAATCAGTGGTCTTTTTTATAATGATTTGATAGTGGCAGGGTTAGTCAGTGGCAGGTGTTGTCTGGAAGACAGGCGGACGCACAGGAGGACACGCACTTTGCTGTACATTTTCAAAACAACCTTTTGTTTTGGATTTTTTTGTTTGTCTGACTGTTTTTATAAGACGTCTTAAATGATCTTATACTCTTCAACATTGTTTTCAGTATCTTTCTTGAATGCCATACTCCTTGAAAGGAAAATTCGCACAAGAGTGCAACACCCTTGGGAAAAGACATTCTTGGACAAAAGCTATCTATGGAATACCCGTCCAACCCCCAGGACAACAATATTTATGCATTCCCAGAATAAATAAATGTGTTCCCTTGCAAGAATATCTGGGGGTACTGCAGAAACATTAAACAGTTCCAAACATACGGAACCAGACAAAAGGGCTTCAAGAGGACTTTACTACCATCTGGTAAGTCCATGTTGTTGTTTCTCATATGCCTGTTCAATGTACAACTGCAATGTAGTTGGCTTATATGGTGCCAATTTGTGATTGATGGTTTTGTTCTCTCCCACAGCATCAGAATGGTTTACCTAAATTTCTCAGACCTCAGTTCACAGGATCCAGCACAATCACTCTTCTGTTACGACGCCGTTAATGAATCCTGCCGGAAGATTCTGAGACCTCTCAACTTGCAGATCTTTATGTTCATCACCATGGTGATTACCACCATGGTGACCATTGTGGGGAATCTGCTGGTCATTGGTTCCATTGCTCATTTCAGGCAGCTCCACACACCAACCAACTACCTCATCCTGTCCCTGGCTTTGTGCGACTTCCTGCTGGCTGTGTTTGTTATGCCCTTGAGTGCCATGCGTTCGGTGTATGGCTGCTGGTACCTCACCGATTTCATGTGCAAGATGCACACAGGCATGGACATGACGCTGAGCACAGCGTCCATCTTTCATCTCACGTGCGTGTCAGCAGAACGCTTCTGTGCTGTGTGCAGCCCTCTGACATACCGCACGCGGGTGCGCTCAGCCACCGTGCTCTGCATGGTCTGCTTCAGCTGGCTCATCTCCGCTGTGTTTGGCTATGCCATGATCTTCAGTGGGCTCAACCTTCAGGGTGACGAGGCCTTCTATGACTCCCACCTGCGCTGTGTGGGAGGCTGTCCTGTGTTCTTCAGCCGCAGCTCTGCGGTTATCACCTCAATGGTCTCCTTCTTCATCCCTGGCCTGGTTATGTTTGGGATCTACTCCAGGATTTACGTTGTGGCCAGGGAGCAAGCAAGGTCAATTGACTTCCTAGCCAACCAGCTGCGTTTGGACGGTCACAAATCAAGAGAATTCAGGAATCGTGCCTGGAAGGGTACAATGACGCTCTCCATTGTAATTGGAGTGTTCCTCATTTGCTGGACTCCGTTTTTCCTCTGCAATATTATAGACCCTTTCATCGGCTTCAGTATACCTCCAGGGATAACGGATGCTCTGGTTTGGTTTGGATATCTGAACTCCACTCTGAATCCCTTCATTTACGCATTTCTTTATCCATGGTTCAGGAAGGCTTTCAGGATTATTGTAAGTGGGGAGGTCTTTCACAGGAACAGCTGCAGAATTCAGCTGCACTTGTGAACAGGGCATGTAAATTCCCTCAAAGTTGCAGTTCCCTCAATAGTGCACATCTGTAATTGTGACTAAGCATTTATGCAAAAAGCATTTCTTTGAGCTGGAGACCTTTTCTTTTGCTTCTTCAAACAAACTATAGTCTATAATAAAAAAGTTATTTTTTAACACTGTTGTATGTGCAGTGAATGTGTGATTTGGCCAAGCCTATTTGTGTTGGTCTTAAGTTCCTGTGTTAACATGTGGTTAAAATGCACTAGGCCACTGTTTGAATCCTTTTCATGTCACCTCTTTATTATATTGGTGTTTTTTGATGTTCAGTGTTTGCATATCGAATTGAAGGGTATTACAGCAACTAAGTAAAAGTAACATTCAGATTCCAGTTATGAGACATATAGTTCTGGAGACTATGATAAGAGGTTAAACAGCCTTTCATAAGCCCAATACTGCTTTAAAGTCAAAGAGCAAAGCAAAACAAATACATTGCAAAACCTTTTGCATCTCCAGAGGTGAAGGTGAATGTACTCCACAGGTAAAAGCATTTTGAAAATCATTTGGAGTGACTTGCTGTGCCATTCTGTGCATGTCTTCAAGGCCTAATTGAACTTGAGACAAAATCAGAGCTGCACTGTACATAAAGTAAAAAATACACTGCTTTAAATACACTGCTTGCTTTGAGCTTTTATCAAATGCACTTTAAGCATCTCAAAAGTACTCCATGGTTTTTACTGCACTGGGCCAGTTGATAAAAAATACTTATAGCTCACCCATGATGATGTGAACATTAGGGAGCCAAACCAAAACAGTCATACCTATGTCTTATTTAAATCACCACGACAACTGATTTGCTGGACCCCACATTTTATACAAATCACTTTGACAATTCATTTGCTGGTCCCTGTGTTTTTTCTGTATTATCTGGAACCCTCTTTAACTATGCCATAACAAACTAATGAAGAATACTCAAATGGTGAGTGAAACAGTAGTCATTACTTAACGTCTTTTTGTGTGTTTTTTGTGTTCTATTTGTAAGGTAGCTGGTGGTACCTTACGTTTGCATTGTTACCTAAGTCATCCTCTATGAACTGAGTGAGAGTACTTTATAACACCACATTTCCTCTAAAATAAAATATAGGGACACACACACAACATAAGCTTGTTGGATCAAATATTAATTTCTAGTTAAATAGAGAATTTATTTGCTGGTGTGTATTTGTGTGTTTTTTGGGTGGGCCTAAGAAATTCATGGAGAAAACATGGTCTTTAATGAGCTGTATGGGACACCACTGCCACCTAGTGACCTTTGAGAGTGTTTCTTAAGAGTGTTTCTTCTGTGTGTGTGTGTGTGTGTGTGTGTGTGGGTGGGTGGGTGTGTGTGTGTGTGTGTGTGTGTTTGTGGGTGTGTGTGTGTGTGTGTGTGTTTGTGGGTGTGGGTGTGTGTGTGTGTGTGTGTGTGTGTGTGTGTGTGTGTTTGTGGGTGTGGGTGGAAGGGTGGGCGAGTGCATGTGTGTGCCCTATCAACCTTTTTGGCTGAGTTGCACCTCATTGCCACCTAGTGACCATTGAGGCAGTGGTAAAGCCAGTAAAGTGCAAGATCACTTTGGACACCTTCTGCTCATGTACAAGTACACACGCACATACACATGTGAGCACTTTCAAAGTCATGGGTTTGGGGGTTTACCTGCAGGGGTTTATGCTTCCTCTGAATTTACATGTAAATAGTGGCACCAGACCGGTTTTAATGTTATGTTTTGCATTATACATTTAATAAACCAATATCACACAAGCTTGATTAGACAGTACACTGGAGCATTGACTCTTGCTCTCCTTGGATGATCTCCAGTAACTTTTTCGTGAGTTTCCTTCATCTCCTTCATCCTGAACATTGATGAACATTCATAATTGAACACATTTAAATCTGTTTGCAGTGCAATGCCTGTGACAACTTATAAGATAACTATTGTTAATGTAATTATCAGTTACAAGAAAACACCTGTAAAGGGACAATGCAAGAAGGCCTACTGTTACTGTAAAAGTTATATTAACTATAAAAATATAGTGTATAAAAAGTGTTTTTATACACTATATTTTCAAACATGGAATGTCTTATGTCCATTAAAAATACTGGGTTTGATCTGAATCTTGTATAAATACATTTAAATACATGAACTATATAGCTGATAGAAATCTCAAATTATGTTTTAGATATTTCAGTAGTTTAGGTCAGCAGGGTCTCTTAACTTTGGTGTGTATATACCGGTATGTGTGTAGGTGGGTGCATGCGTGCATGTTTGTGTGTGTCTGTGTTTGTGTGTGTTATGAGTTACACTTCACTGCTACCTAATGCTATAGGTAGCATTAGGAATAGCAGAATAGGTAAGGTGAAGGATCACCTGACATGGTGGCCCAGATCTTAGAACTTTTAGAGTTTGTGGAGACATTATTGTTACATTGCCATGGACACACACATAGACACATACACATACACACATGCATGCACATGCACACAGTTAAGAGTATGTATAGCTTATGGGTTTGTCATGGATAGGTTTTGGGTAGGCAAGAGCACAGGTCTGTTCCATAGCTTTCTCTTCTTTTTACCTGAATATGTGTATTGTTGTTACTCATATACTGTCTTGCAGATGCTACTACAGTCTATGTAGCAGGCCTGATAGTTTTCAGGCGCCACGCCGGAATTCCGGCGTACCGACGTGTCTTCGAGAAAAAAAGGTTCGCTAGTGCATGAGTTAAAGTTCTCCGTCACCACGACGAATTTCCGTCATTTGAATTTTTTGGGGGAAAATCCGTCAAATCATAATAATAAACCACACGCGCGCGTTATCTGTTTTGAGGCCGAAATATGATCCTGTCACTGGCGCTCATCAGCGCTGGATGGATGACGGCGGTGTCGTTTAATTGACTTGCGGCTGATTTTCGGACATTACGTAGAGAAGTTACCTCCGTCCAGCCTTAAGTCCAGTTTGTTTTGGTCATTAATGCTCCGATTCAATCGACATAAACATCATACAGGCGGTCCCAGGGTTACGAGTTTCCCGAGTTACGATTTTTCTCCCATTTACTGTATAAATCCTTGTTTGGACCTAAGTGGTTCTGCTTCGTAAACGGAACTTGGTGTTTGGTGTGCGCGGCGGAAGAATACACGGTTACGCGGCTTGGGACCGTGGAGGACGGCGTCAGGATAGGCCTTTAGGTATTTTATCTTTATTCTGATGAAGTTTAATTTTTATCAGAAATATAAGAAAGTGGTTTTTTTGAGCTGATACAGGTGGTCAGATGATCTGGTTCATCATGGCCGTCTGTAACTTACGGCGTAAGGTGTAATACATGAACAAAAGCACAAAATGTATGTCCGAATAAACCAACACAAAATATTTATTAAATATTTTATATATTAAAACTAACTATAATCATAATATTTGTAATTCTTTTAAACTTTATTTGCATAATTTCTTTGAGTTGTCTGGTATCCTATAATTTACTAATAGTAATGAATAAATAATTGATCATGCCTGTTTTTTAACATATTGTGTCTAATTGTGTTAACAGAATCTTTAGGTTACAGCATTTTCTCAGAATATTAATAGAATTTTTTTTATATTCCACCATAATGATTACCTGACTTATAATATATATATTATAATATAGTATTCCATATATATACACACACACACACACACTGAAAAAGTTCAGGCTCAGGAATTTTTCCCACTATCACCCCTGATGTAGTCATCGAAATGTTTGTGAACCTAAACAGACCTTCCGACAGCTGTCTATCATAGACACACGGTACATCTGAAGGCACAGTACGTGTGATGTCAAGAGTATAATAAGCATACAGACAGGCACCTTAGCCATTGTAAGCTTACCTACATATGCTGAGTTAAAGACACACACACGCACACACACACAAATATACATACACACACATAGATGTACATATACAAAAGATTCTTAATGACGTTTTTCATTTTTAAATATTTTTTATCAATACTAGTTTGCCATCGAAATGGTCGTTCTGATGGTTGTTGTTTTGTTGTACACGCAATGTGACCTTGTATTGTAAAAGTGGTACAAGTGTTCATTTCTTTCCTGTGTAGCTGGATGCACAAAGGCCTAAAGTTCCCACTCTGAAGTCCCAGTAGTCTTTGACAAACCGCCTGCACTTAGAGACACATTAAGCACAGTGATGGATCTGTTGTTCACACACAGTGCATCTGTGGAATAAGCTGAGGGAGTGAAAGAGACTGGCTGTGACGTCTCTTTACACCAGTGATTCGTTAGATTTGTTTGAGAGACTTTAGATAGTTAAAAGTGTGAGAGGTGATAACTGATCTCACAGGAATTATGTTAGGAGGTTTCAAAAAACAAACATTACCACATCTCATGTCGTGTGTGTGTGTGTGTGTGTGTGTGTGTGTGTGTGTGTGTGTGTGTGTGTGTGTGTGTGTGTGTGTGTGTGTGTGTGTGTGTGTGTGTGTGTGTGTGTCTTTGTGTCTGTGTGTCTTTGTGTCTGTGTGTCTGTGGGGGGTGGGGGGGTGTTTGTTCGTGTGTGTGGGCATGTGAATGTGTCAAAGGTGTGTGTTATAAACCTATATTGCAAATAACTGTCACAAATTATTAACCTTTGAATTAAGTCTTATGATATTGTATGACATTTCAATGTATGACATTGGTTTTCTCGTACCAAAGAGTTTACAGTCATAATAAAGCATTTACATCTGGTAAGCACAGTTAAAACAGAGTCACCTTTGCACTCTTTACTGTAGGCCTCAACATACAAACAACATGGGAAGTTAATGTGGGAAGTTAATGTAACAAATAAATGTTAGGTGCCTTGCTCAAGGGCTCCTCAGTCATGGCCTCAGGCCTGGGAATCAAACGACCCTCCAGTCACAATACCAGTTCCCTACACCAGGACCATGACTGCCCACAAACAAAGTAGGCAGCCCTAGCCCCAGGGAGCGGTTGGGGTTGGCTGCTTTGCTCAAGGGCACCTCAGTCATGGGAATCGAACCCAGGACCGTCTGGTCACAAGACCGGTTCTCTAACCACCAAACCATGACTGACCCCACAATGAATGACATTAATGACAAAGGCAGAAGCAGGCATGTGGTGTAGGTGAACTGGGCACTAGATACAGCAAAGAGGCCCCCAATATAGTCCATGAAGAGTTGAACAGTGAGACCACAGGATCACAAATCATATAATCCCCAAAGGCAGATAGTACAGGATTTTAATAATATGGGGGCAATAGCAAAGATGTGTTTTGAATTTGATTAATTTGATACAAGCCTTATAATTGTGGGGATTATGGGAAGTTTTTTTTTTTTCTCATGGATGTTTACTTTTGCAGAAACTAAAAAGTAGTCTGTACTAGAGACAAGAGCTGGTATTGTGGGATTAAAGAACTGTCATAATATTAGATTAAATATATATTTAGTAACATATTAATATATTATAGTAATAATATTATCTGTGTGGACTGTAATTTCCCTGTGGAAGGTATTAGGCAAGCTTCTCAAACCCTCTGTGTCTGTGCTGTACCCTACATATTGTGTAGCTCTGTTCTCTGTATGTGGTTGCCTATTCAAACCGATAAATTCAGGGACTAAGCCATTATCGCCCTCTAGTGATGAACTGGAAGCCGTACAAAATATTAACCTGTAATATCCAAATTACATTAATAATAGAAACTCAAACCAAAGTGATGGACAGAGGAAATATGCAGAAATAAAGGAAGTGCTCATGATCAAAAGTGTTCCAGCTCCTCTTGTGTTATGTGGCTGCAAGGGCCTCCATGCCTTCTTGTTGAACTGGCTCACTCTTGTTTTTTAATTTTTAATATTACATTTACTTTCACTGTATTATCTTTGGTTTTAGTGCAGCATGGCTGTGATTATAAGTGACAGCAGTGCAAGACAAGACCTGTACCAGGGCCCAGAGCTTCCTCCAGATTCCAGTTTTTAAAAGTCCATCAAAGCAGTACAAAATAAATATCAGTGAAACACTGAATAGAACACTGAAAAATATAATTTGTAAAAAGCTTCCAGAAATCTGACTCCGACAGGTTATTCTGTCTTTCTCAAACAATAAAATGCTAAAATTGATAAACAAATCAAACGTTTTGTAGCAAAGATTTGTCATTTCAACAAAAAATATGAGCACTACAAAAATATTTTTTGATTGGTGTGGAAAACATGTAACATACACCAGGATTTAGTAATACGATTTTGAGTGATCATCTGTTATTTGTGAATTGGCTTGCTGAGTGGCCTTCACCCCTTCATAATACACACACATAATTACACACACATAATTACTGCTGACTGCTGCCTACCAGTAACCCTGGCTGACTGCCCTTAGATATACTTCCAGTTTTATCTACTATATGTAAACTACTCAAAACACACTTCTAAAGTAAATGTTGGACATTTTACAGGGCCAATAGTGCTGTATTTCTTATAGGGTGCATCCTTACTGCCTCAAAATAGTTAAGATTAGGGTCTTTGTTAAGAGATGTAATGCAGTATTTTGCATTTCCTCATAGCAAAACACAGAAACACATAGACATGTACATGAAAATGCACATGTACATGTCTTTTATGAAAAGTTTTTAGTTGAAACTGCAGGAGGGTTTGGGCCCTGATTGTTTAACATTAAATAAGCTGCTCAAGAAATTAACTCAATGACATCGAACCATATGGCTTAAAATTGTGTAGTTCAATTTAAAAACCTGTGTTGACTGATTTAAAATGTTCAATATACACAAAGATGTTTGATGGGCATATGTCTGATGTAAGTATTTCACAATAAAATATCACACAATGAGGTAAGGCTTGCATCTTAGCATGCATCTAAGTTAATGCCTATGGGATCAGTTATCACCTCACACCTTTAATAAAGGACCACCTCTCACAGGAATCTAACTTACCTAAAGTGTTATAAACATTAGGTCAGACCCCTTCATAGTGTGTCCAGAGTAATTAGATGGGGGTGTACTATTGCATCAGTCTTGTTTAGCTTGAGAATTTCCCCAATGATCCATGTAATGTGGTATTTTAGGTCATGCAACACAGCAGGAACCTGAACCTAAGGCCCACAACAAACATTTATCCAAACTGTGATCAAGTTAAACATGCATCAGTATTCAGCTTAGAGAAACTGGGAGAATCAGGGCCAGTTTTCCAGTATAGTTTAGTCAATGAAACTCAAAAGAGGCGCAATTCACAAATCAGAAAAATGTCCAGTACATATCTTTCTAACTTTTAAGGATTCATGAGTTTGTGTGTGTCCATTGAAAGTCACAGTGGCCTGCACTAAAACCGAAAAAAAGTCTGTTTTGGATCATTAACATGCAGTTAGATTAAACACTGACTGGATTTCAGGCATTTGACAAGATCTGATGCAGTAAAAAGGGCAGTGAGCCAGAGCCAGTAGAAGACATGCAGGCCCCTGAAACCACTTTACACACAGGAGGTGGTGCACTTTGTATCACAAGCACTAACACTTTTTCTCCACATTTTCATACGTCCATCACCTTGATGGGGGTTGATATGTTCATTCTATAGTGATCTGGCTCAGTTTTTCTCTTATGTTTCATGCCAGTGCAAATGAGAAATCTTTGGAAAAAAAACTAATGATAAACTGAACATGCATGCAGATCCCATTATTGGTACCTGGTTCATGGAGTGCAGATGTGAAGGTGTGAGGGCCACACTTCAGGCTATTTAGTGAGCCATACTGCATGCTCTCTACAGAACCATTAATAAGGTGTAATTTCAGTTCAGGACTGTCCAACTTTCCCACCATCATATGACACTGAACTGCACATACCTGAAGAGCAGTAATAACATGGTCACTAAAGATAGCTGATATGTGGAATCACGAATCAGAGCTAGAGTAGGATTTCACAAATGTGAATCAAGATTTTTATCAGACCTCACATCGTTTTATTGTACATGGCCTAATGCCATAAATGTTTTCTTTTTCAGACCCTGATTACCTTTACCATTAAACTCTATTGAATATTGAAAATTAGTATAGGGCCTTGAGCTGAAAGATATAAAAAGAAAGAATATTCATATTATTTTAATCATAAGCCCAGTATTCTGTTATTTGTATACACTGCAATTTCCATGTGAAAAGTATTGTGCAAGGCTCTCACACCCTCTGTATCTGTGCTGACCCTACACATTGTGTAGCTCTGCTCTGTGTGGTCAACTGTGCATGTTGTCCTTTCAAACTGATAAATGCAGTGGACTAAAGTTTTGTCGCCCTCTAGTGGGAAAATAGAAGAAGAATGGAACAAGAGATGCATAACCAAACATATAAAGTACATACTTTATTATCAAATCCTGGTAACTGTGACTTACACATTCTGTCCACATCAAACTCAACAGAAAATGTTTTTGTACTGTTTTATTCTTTATGGTTCTTTGTTGAGATGACAAATCTTTAGTTTCTATTAGGTAGTTTTTGTTTATCAAATGTATCCCTTTCTTGTGTGAGTCAGAAGAAACGACCAGTCAGTGTCAGAATTAGGTAAACATTTGACAACATATATTTTACTGCACTATTCAGTATTTCACTATTTATGTGAAATTTATTTCACTATTTATTTATTTTACTGCACTATTCAGTATTTTCACTATTTATTTCACTATTTATTATTTAAATCTATTTATGCAGGCTCTTTCATAACATACTTTTACCTGGCCTTCCTAATATTGAGGTTCACAAGTGGCATGCCTCTCACTGTAAATTCTGATGTCATGCTTGTGTGTACTGTTTGTTGGGGAACAAACCAGATTCCAAAAAAGTTGGGACACTAAACAAATTGTGAATAAAAACTGAATGCAATGACATGGAGGTGCCAACATCTAATATTTTATTCAGAATAGAACACCAATCACAGATCAAAAGTTTAAACTGAGAGAATGTATCATTTTAAGGGAAAAATATGTTGTTTCAAAATTTCATGGTGTCAACAAATCCATTTTTATCACTGTGTAAAAATCCCCCCTTCTTCTAACAACACTCAACAGATGTCTGGGGACAGAGGAGACCCGTTTCTCAAATCTAGAAATAGGATTGCTCTTCCATTCATGTCTAATACAGGCCTCTAACTGGTCAATTGTCTTGGGCTTTCTTTGTCACACCTTCCTCTTCATGATGCTCCAAATGTTCTCTATAGGTGAAAGATCTGGACTGCAGGCTGGCCATTTCAGTACACGGATCTTCTCCTACGTAGCCATGATGTTGTGATTACTGCAGAATGTGGTCTGGCATTATCTTGTTGAAAAACGCAGGGTCTTCCCTGAAAGAGATGACATCTAGATGGGAGCATATGTTGTTCTAGACATATGTTGTGCCTTTCCAGACATGCAAGCTGCCCATGTCACAAGCACTCATGCAACCCCATGGCATCCCAGTGTTCCATAAAGAACTTCAAATCGTGACTCATCTGACCACAGAACAGTCTTCCATTTTGCCACACTCCATTTTAAATGACCCCTGGCCCAGTGCAAACATCTGAGCTTTTGGAGCTTGCTTAGAAATGGCTTCCTCTTTGCACTGTAGTTTCAGCTGGCAACGGCGGATGGCATGGTTGATTGTGTTCACTGACTGCTTTCTGGAAGTATTCTTGAGTCCATTCTGTTATTTACTCGTTAGTGGCATTCCTGTTGAGGTGCAGTGACGTTTAAGGGCCCGGAGATCACAAGCATCCAGTAGTTTTATGGCCTTGACCCTTACCCACAGCAATTTTTGCAGATTCTCTGAATCTTTTGATGATGCTATGCACGGTTGATGATGATAACTTAAATGTCTTTCCTATTTTACGCTGGCTAACACCATTCTGGTATTGCTTCACTATCATTCTGCGCAACAAAGTTGGAATTGGTGATCCTCTTACCATCTTGGCTTCAGAGAGACACTGATATTCTGAGAAGATCTTTTTATACCCAATCATGTTGTCAATTGACCTAATTAGTGTTAATTAGACTTCCAGCTTTTCGTTGTATGCTCAATTTCCTTTTTCCAGGTACTTATTGCTACTTGTCCCAACTTTTTTTGGGATTCGTTGACACTGAGAAATTTTGAATCAACATTTTTTTCCTTTAAAATGTTACATTTACTCAGATTAAACTTTTGATCTGTCATCTATGTTCTATTATGAATAAAATACTGACATTTGTCATCTCCACTTCATTGCATTCAGTTTTTATTCACAATTTGTTTAGTGTCCCAACTTTTTTGGAATCCAGTTTGCACATTCCAGATAATGTTTTTGATTTGTTAATCAGTGTTCATGATTGAAAGCACTCCTCAGTCGTTCACTACTATGATCGTCTGTTGTCTGGGTGATTACCTACTCTTGTTCAGCTCTCCATTGCTTTCATGTTTTATATCAGTGCACCAGACAGCTACTTCCCCATGTGTCTTGTCCCTGATTGATCCATTTTGACATTTCCCTGTCCTGACATTTTGCTTTTTCTTGAGAAGAAACAGCAACTGATGGAAACACCAAATACACAATTACCCCCAAGCCTTTGTTTGCTCTTTACAGTGTGATACATCACTTAGACATGTGTGTAGTTGTATTGCCAAATTCTATGTTTTACAACATTGATTAATATCTCACTATACTTTGTATTTGCCATGGTTTTCTACACAGGTTAACATAACCATGGTCTTCCATAGGAGTGAATTCTGCCTCTACTGTGTTTCATAGACAGAACTACATTGGAAAACTGGACCTGATTCTCACAGTTTCCCTAATTGGAATTAAAGTTTATGTTTAACTTCATAAAAGTTTGTTATTGGCCTTTGTTTCAGGTTGCTCCTGTGTTGCATGACCTGACATAGCATATTACACGGATTATTGGCAAAATTCTCAAGCTAAACAAGACTGATGTAATAATGCATCCCCACCTAATTATTCTGGCCACCCTGTGAAAGGGTATGACCTAATGTTTATAACACTTTGGGTAAGTAAGATTCCTGTGAGAGGGGGTCCTTCATTAAAGGTGTGAGGTGATAACTAGTCCCATAGCCATTAACTTAGAAGCATGCAAAGATGTCAGCATTACCTCACTATGTGAGCTTTGATTGTGATATACTTACACCAGACATATGCCAATCAAACATTCTTGTGTATATTTTACATTTTAATTCAGTCAACATAGATTCCTGAATTGTACTACCTAAATTTAAGCCAAATGTTTTTGTCATTGATCTTAATTTCTCTAGCAGTAGAGAAGGGCCATGTCCTGCTACAGATTCAAGTTTACACATCACTTCTCATAGACAAAAATATGCATATACATGCAAGTGTTTCTGTGTTTTTGCTATGATGAAATGCAAAGTCTGTATGTAATTAAGGCTGAAGGCAGCCAGTCTTGAAGCCATGTTCAAATAGAGGTAAAAAGGAGCAATGACCACCTGACCAAGGAGTCTGCTCCCTGGCTTAGCACCCAGAGCTTCCATTTAACCATGCTAAGTGACAGTCTCCATCACACTATGCAAAATCATTAATCATTCAGTAAAAATAACATAAACCAATATTCGATATAAGACATCTAACTCTTAATGGACTATAGTGTGGGCCTCTTTGCTGTATCTAGTGCCCAGTTCACCTACACCACATGCCTGCTTCTGCCTTTATCTATAATATCAATGAAGACCTGGAGATTTTCAGCACTCAGCAAACAATGTATGTGATGAATGTTGGTGTTACAAGTTTACATTTGTTTCCCAGTGTAATCCTAATTCAGTTTTAGTACAGGAACACAGGAAAACAAAGACAGCTATGGTTTCAAACATTCACTGAGACCCAAAAAGAAATGGCAGTGGTTACTTTCACAGATTCCAACACTGTTTCTTATATAATGTTTCATTCATATTTTAGACAGTGACAAGCAGTCTTGTTGTTTTGGATGTGCAGAAGAATTTTAAATGGAACATAAAAAAACTGTACACACCATGTAAGAATTACAAGTTAATTGGCCCTGAAAATTCTATTTCAACTTTAGAAAAGTGTTTTGGGGTCATTATCATGCAGTTAAATGAAACACTGCCTGGATGGATTTCAGGCGTTAGACATGATCTGATGAGAGACGTTTCTTCTGTACACTTCAGAATATGTCCTCACACTGTCAGTAAAAGGCAGTGAGTCAGGGCCACTAGAAGACGTGCAGGCCCCTGAAACCACTTTACACACAGGAGGCGGTGCACTTTGTATCAAAAGCACTAACACTTTTTCTCCACATTTTCTTACCTATTCTTACCTATAGAGTTAGAGCTAGAGCAGGATTTCACAAATGTGGATCAAGATTTTTATCAGGCCTTGGATTTGATTCATGTATTGCACATGGCCTAATGCTATGGTAATCTGACTTTGTCTTTTTTCCATAAATTTTTCTTTTTCAGACACCAATTAAATTTAACATTAAGCTCAATTGAATATAGAAAATTAGGATAGGACCTTGAGGAAACACTATAAGATTAAAGAATTGTCATATTATATTAATCATATGCCTAGTATTCTGTTATTTGTATAGACTGCAATTGCCATGCGAAACGTATTGTGCAAGGCTCTCACACCCTCTGTATCTGTGCTGACCCTACATATTGTGTAGCTCTGCTCTGTGTGGTCAACTGTGCAAGTTGCCCTTTCAGACTGATACATGCAATGGACTAAAGTTTTGTTGCCCTCTAGTGGGAAAATAGAAGAAGAATGGAACAAGAAATGCATAACCAAACATATAAAGTACATACTTTATTATCATGGTGACTGTGACTTACACATTCTGTCCACATCAAACTCAACAGAAAATGTTTTTGTACTTTTTTAATATTTATGGTTCATTGTTAATATGACAAATCTTTAGTTTCTATTGGGTAGTTTTTGTTTATCAAATGTATCCTCTTCTTGTGTGAGAAAGAAGGAACGACCAGTCAGTGTCAGAATTAGGTAAACATTTGACAAAATATATGCTTCACTGCACTATTCAGTATTTCACTAATGTTTAAATTGTTCTGATTTGCTGCATGTTGTCAACCTGGAATCTGGAGGAAGCTCTGGGCCATGGTGCAGCTCAATCAGATCTAGTCTTACCTACACTGCTGGTCACTCATAGTCAAACCAGTACTGTGCTGACTCTGAATTAAGAAAATACAGTGAAAACAAATGCAATAATAAAAATTTAAGAGTGAACCAGTTATACAAGAAGGCATGCAGGCCCCTGCCACCACATAACACAGAAGAGGTGGAACACTTTGGATTAACATAACCATAGTCTTAAACTAAACATAACATAACCATAGTCTTGAACTAAACCTCAGTCACCTTTGCCTCCATAGGAGTGAACTCTGCCTCTACCGTGTTTTTTAGACAGAACTACATTGGAAAACTTGACCTGAATCTTGCAGTTCTAAATAATAGTTTATGTTTAACTTGATAAAAGTTTGTTGTGGACCTTTGTTTCAGGTTGCTGCTGTGTTGCATGACCTGCCATAACATATTACACAGATCATGGAGAAATTCTCAAGCTAAACGAGACTGATGCAATAATGCATCCCCACCTAATTACTCTGGACACACTGTGAAAAGGTATGACCTAATGTTTATAACACTTAAGGTAAGTAAGATTCCTGTGAGATGTGGTCCTTTATTAAAGGTGTGGGGTGATAACTGGTCCCATGGGGGCAGTCATGGTCTGGTGGTAGGGAACTGGTCTTGTGACCGGTGGGTCTGATTCTCAGGCCTGAGGCCATGACTGAGGTGCCCTTGAGCAAGGCACCTAACCCCAACTGCTCCCCGGGTGCCGGGCAAGGGCTGCAGACCGCTCTGGGCATGTGTGCACCACAGCCCCCTAGTAATCACGATAGTGTGTGTGTGTGTCTGTGTGTGTGTGTGTTCGAACTGCACAGATGGGTAAAATGTGGAGGACAAATTTAGATTGTGGTGAAAAATCACAATTGACAAATATGGCACATTTACATTTTTTACATTGATTGTATTCTTGGTCTGTAAGTTGTTCCTGTGTTTCTATGCCTGTTTTTTTGTCCCTCGTTCCTAGTTTTTGTATTTGTTATAATCTTTATCTTTTGTTATCCTGTATGGTTGTTGGTTTCTTGTTTTGTTGTAGCTTTATTTGAGTTTTTTATGTCTCACCGTTCTTGTACCTGTAATGCAGCATATGCTACTGAGTGAGGAGGCGGACACAAACGCTGAGGAGAGCGAGATTTAATAAAGGGAATACCAAACTCAGGGTCGAAAAGGAATGCGTGGGTCAAATCTGAGAGGGAGTCAGAACATGAAACACCGAGTGACATACTGAACACAAGAAAATAAAACACGGGTAGAAAACGGAAGCAAACGAACAACCAGGTACATGAAACACAGGGCGACTGGGCAGCAAAACGAGAAGAACTCACGACAGGAAAACGGGCTGGATACAGAGACAAAGCATAAGCACAAAGCACAAAACCATGGATAACAAGACTGGGGAAATACCGGGACATATATACATGAAAACTAAACTATGAGCAGGTGAAGACAATGACACAGGGGCGTGGCAATTAACAAGGGAATCACGAGATAAACGAGTGGGGCGGGATCAACAGGCACGGAACACAGACACCAGGGAACCCGGAGTGACAGCTAAGGGAGGGGGCGAGGCCATACGTGACAGTACCCTTTGGATCCGGTACGGCTCAGCTGGAGGAGGCTATTTGTGTTAGTCATGTGAGCACCCCAGTTAATAAACTCTGCTCTCCTTAGCACTTGATTCCATCCCTTACCTCCCCACCATTACAGTACCTTGTTGTCACAAAGGATTAAAACAGTACTGAAGACAAAATGGCACTGAGCGTGAGACACACGCATTTTACTGTCTTCACACGCTCACACGCCACACATCTGATTTCTCACACTGAAAAAAAAAAAGTAGTTTATTTACCTCTGATCCATATCTATGATTCAATGAGTTACTAGTTCACTGTGGCGCCAACCACTGGCGATCGATCGATCGCGATATAATACTTAATTTGTGTCCAATTTACAAGAGAGAGAGAGAGGGATGGCTGATCAGGGTATTTAACACCTGGATACCACATATTCAATTCTTTATTTACATCAGACACAAGATACATGGTCCATATCAAGAAAATGTATCAAAACAAGATAAACAAGTAAGAAGATAAATAAAACAAGACAGGTACACACCCATCAGACATATAGGCACGCTCTGCAGTGTCGCCTAAGCTTAGATGAGAACCTCACTGAACTCCTAACTGGAGCAACTAGAGAATCAATTATGCTATTTTGAGAGCAATCCAGTCTACACATGAATTTATAGATTACATTTCTCAGGACTGCATCGCATCCAGGCACATTGGAGTGTGCAAAGAGGTAACTGACCCTAAACCACCTAGGTAGCTTCATCAACAGTCTCATAGTGTCATTATATGCTACTGTCAGCTTCTGCTTTTCGTGTACCTACACCATAAGTGGGCAGTATACATGGGTAAACAGAAGGCTTTAAACAGAAAGCATTTGACATTAACAGAACACATGCTAAACTTATGAAGAAGCATGTTAGCCTGGGCATATAATTTACTTCGTTGACGGAATATGTCACGATCATCACTGAAATCATCAGAAATCACCAGAATCAAAGAACTGGCAAAACATTTTCAGGACACTCATGCCTTTTCTATGCCCTGTCAAAGTTGGATAGATCCCCAAAACCCACTTTTGACCAGACAACACATCCCTAGGATGGTTTCATCAAGAGGCATGGCCAACAGTACATTTTATTTGTTACAGCACTTCCAGTTAGCCAGCTCACTTTGTCATACCAGGACAGCTGAAAAGACCTGTTACTTTCCCGCACCTTTTGCACAAAATTAACCTGAGGAGTTGATCTGCCCTGCTAGTTCTTAAGTGTTTCTTTGTAAGGAAGACTATCAAATGGCTTCGCCAAAATCTGGTCCACAACATTCAAACTGTCTGCCATTATGTGCAGCTTGCTACCTAGCTAGCTGGGACTGGCGTCATGCTAGTGTGAAGTGTGTCCGCCTGTGAGTGCTTTGTGATGGTGGAAGGGCTCAGCAGCACCCGCTGGACAGAAACTGTGATAGAAGTCAGAAAGAGTGATAGAAGTCAGAAAGAGTGATAGAAGTCAGTCTCCAAACACAAGCAGGTACAAAAAAAAAACCACCAGAAATAGAAGCTTGATTTGTCGCTAGTCGTTTTTAAAAAAGAAAATACCGATAAGAGGATTAAGAAAGTCTCTGGATCAACTCAGAATTAATGAAAATTTAAAAATGCTCCCACAGATGTTTACACCAAAAGATCGCTGATTTGCTCATTTCGCTGTCAATTAAAAAAGGATTCAGCCTCAGACAGATCATCCAATCATCATGCAGAAGCTGAGCGTCTGGGCCAGCTGAGGCCAGCCCACTGCCCCATAGACCTCCAGAGACACTGACCGTCCGATGGGCGGAACAAAGCCCAGCATTTATCCAATGACTTTTCTCATTTCACTGCACTCTTTGCTTCGGTATTGAACTCTGTGGATGCTCAGCATCCACACTGTTTAAAGCACTGTGAAGCTGCGAGAATGAGTGAGAGGAAAGCCCCGTCGTTACCAGTGATAAGAAGCTGATTCTGAACAAAGGTTGAGCGCGTTGTACCGCATATTTAGTCAATGATGTACACACAACAGTATATATTTGATCACTTATTTTTTTACATTTTAGGGGAAGATGAGCTTCCTTCGCAGACTTAGAGCAATCGCGTCTGATATATATATATAATAAAAAATAATCAATTTAATAAATAAATTTATAAGCGATCAAATTCATGAAAGTTACACCTGTCAGGGTTTAAGTGTACATTTTCTGTCATACTAATATGGGGAGAAATACTTTAGGTGTAATTGGGACAGTAGTTACACATGCCTGGAATATATCAAGATTGTGGATGAAATTCTACAGTTTTGCAATTTTGGAGGGAAATGCAGTGAGAGACAACTACAGTGAGATAAACAAATCCCATGCTCAGCAGGATTGCAGTGGTAAAAAACAGGTTTCTGTCATGTGAATTCATTCTACAGAAATTGAGACAATGTGGAAATGTGGATAATGTCTCTACTATCCATTGGATAGTAATGGATATCAGATCGTAGAAATGAAGCAAATTAAACTCTTTACCTGTGATCTGCTGAGATCAGCTAACTATACAGCAGTGCTCACACATCTGAGATAATGGCTTTGAGGTGAACTGAAATCTTGAAAAGGATTTTTTTTCAGTTTAGAGCTTTTCAGTTTATTTAGGTTAATATGTAGTGAACTTTGAAACACATTCATCCCTTCAATAAGGCTTTTGAAAATGGAAAATTTGGATAACATTTGAAACAATATCTCATCTAACACAAGGAACAAGATCAATTGAAGAACACACATTTTGTCTGTCCATGGTATGATGTCATATGAAACTATTTCTATTGGTGAAGGGGTGTTACCTTTTATAAAATCACATGTATTTAAGTCAAGATTGTATAACACCTGAGCCTTAATTCAACGAAATTTATATATACATATACATGATATTTTATATTTAAAGAGGGGCACATTTAAATGGTTTGGATGGATACCCTCATTATGAATGTGACTGATACTGACATAGAGAACATATTGCTCTGCTTCCCACACCAGCGTGACTCCTGTAAAAAAGTGCAGCGTTTCTCTGAAGTTGAGGTGCTGATGTACATTTTAACTCTGCCGACAGTCTTCATGACCGTGTTTGGGAACTTGTTGGTCATCATCACTATTTCTCATTTCAAACAGCTGCAGTCTCCAACTAACCTTGTCATCCTCTCCCTGGCCCTGGTGGACTGTATGCTGGGCTGTTTGGTCATGCCCTTCAGTATGGTGCGATGGGTGGAAGGCTGCTGGTTCATGGGTGACATTTTTTGTAAAATTCACTCCAGTTTGGATTTGACCCTGAGTATTGCATCAATTTTGCACCTGTGTTTAGTATCTATTGATAGATACATGGCTATTTGTGAACCTCTAACTTACAGGATGAAGGTGACAAAGAGCAGTGTGGCAGCATGCATTGCTGTCATTTGGACATTTTCTTTCACATTTAGCTTTGGGGTTGTTCTATCTAATGCAAATACTCAAGGTTTGGATAGCCTGTTAATCTTAAATTCCTGTGTGGGAAATTGTGCATTGATCTTTAACAGACAGTGGGGTGTTATTGTTGCTGTTATGGCTTTTTTCATCCCAGGAACTATCATGAGTTCACTGTACCTCAAGATCTGTCATGTTGCAAGAAAACAAGCTAAACTGATATCTGATAGGGCAGCGGTGATGACCCTGTCAGAGAAGAAGAGTTACTCATCAGAGAAGAGGGAGAGGAAGGCAGCAAAGACTTTGGGCATTGTAATGGGGATCTTCCTGCTCTGCTGGCTGCCAATTTTTATCACTACTGTAATTGACCCACTTCTTGGCTTTTCAACTCCTGTGGATGTGTTTGACGCCCTGGTGTGGTTTGGGTACCTCAATTCAACTTGTAACCCCTTAGTATATGGTTTCTTTTATCCCCGTTTTCAGAGAGCATTTAAGATTATTATATCAAAATATGTTTTCCGCCTCAGTAACTCTGGCAGTTTAACACTCTAATTCTATCTTGTTTCATAGGAATGTGCTAGTTATGCTGAATTAATTTTATTCAGTTCATGGTATATTGGGACAGTTGATCTGAATATTGATCATTTTGTATAATGAACAATTATGTTACTTAATAATGTAGTCATATTGACAAGAGTCTTTGCTTCAGTATAAAAAAACCCTGTGTCCACTACTTAGCTTGGATATATGGATGTATTTTATACATTTTCACACAAATGCCATATCAATTAGAAATCGAGTAGAACAGGTTAACTGAAGACACAAAATTATCCAAATGCAAGAATCGGATTTATTATTACTCTGGTCAACTACCACGACAAGTGGTGAGAAACACAACCACATTCGATGTGGCAGATGTACAGCAAGATGGGTATATGTGAGAGAGTACAGTAGTCAGCACAGTCAAAGTCAGGCCAGGAGAGTCAGAGATGAATCCAGGGGTTAGGTTGAGAATGGGGTCTAAAGGGAAAGTTGTTTGTAATGTTGAGCTGGCACCATCTCCCAAAGGTCTTTAGGAGATGGTCCAGTACCTGTTCCCAGGAGGAGTAAAAGACCTAATGCTGGCACGCATTCAAATCCACACCATGAACCCCAGTCTACTTGTCATGCTGTGTCCTTAAGCCCTGAAATGTTCTCTCAAGTCCTAACCAGCTTAGGCTCTGTCTTTTTCCGAGAAGCTTTTAAGGAGGTTAGGAACAGAGGTCTCAATTCCAGGTTCAGAAAGTAAAAGTCCTCATCAGGATTTTGCTCAAGCTTGTTAGATTTTCTAATTAGTGCAATCCAGGTAAAATTAGTGGAATCAACACAATCCAGGAAGCCTGAGCAAAATCCTGGTGAGGACTATTACTTTCTGAACCTGGAATTGACACCTCTGGTTAGGAATGTGCAGTAAGTCATCAAGGACGTTGACCCTCAGCAGGGGAGAATGTAGCCAAGTGGTAAAATTTGCATTTATTTTAATATTTCTTCCAGTGAGAGACACTGATAGGCTTTTGTTTTGACACGGTTCCTTTTGGTACAAGTAGAGACGTAAGGACATTGGGGCACCATAGAATCACACTGGGAGATAGCACTGTGAGAGTGTAGTGTGGGAGTACTAGTGCTATAGATTTGGATATGGGTGATTGACATGACATGGCTTTTTTTTTGTCCAAAGTGTCAAATATACTTAAATTATAGAAAAATATGTAAAAAACTGTGGTGATATTGTTCAGAAAGTGTTGTTTTATATGAATTTACAGAGCATTCATGGGATTAACATTCCTTTTTTTCACAATTTTCAGCCAAACTAGAAAAAGCTCATATGGAGTGACTGTCCCAAGCACATTTCACAAAGTTAGATTTTTAATTAAAACAAGAAAATTCATTAATCTTCTGTTTACTGAATAATATATTGATAACCCAGATGTTTACTTTTGAATCTGCTTGACTAAAAGTTCAGGCATAACATTTTGAAGCCACCCTTAACTAAAACATTTTGTCCTAAAAATGGATGTCATATGGAGTGATGCCATATTCCTTTTTTTAAACGGGCAATTGTTTGGAGACCATTAGGGAGTGGGGGTCCTCCTTCTTTCAGGAGATAGAAGAAAGCCTCAGAGAGACAATGAAAGTTACAAAGTGAGTCATCATTATACTGTACTATAATCAGAGATAAGTCCGTTTCTTCATAGTTAAAAGTATTGTTTTATATAGTATTAAAAACATCGATTACATTTTGATCACATTTATTAAAACACCTAATTCACTTAACTTCATAACTTTTTATTCACCTTTAATTGCTTGTCGCTTGCTTGTCATCAGTTGGTGTAACCGATAAATCATATTGCACAAAAACATTACTATGCATATGATTTCAGCACTGTACTACACTGTACAAATGAAATTGAAAATAATTTTATACCAACTGACCCAAGATTAGAGACAAAACATTAATGTATATGGCATACTGACTTGCTCAGTACACCAAAAACTCATATTATCTTAGTTTAGAAATAAAATATTTTAAATATAGTTTGAAATTATATTTCATAATAAATCACTTATTTCATATGTACACTTGCATAACTTCTTGAAGACTGAATTATTTAAAATACTTGTCATGCTTTCGTGGTTACACCATTTGACAATTTAATGTGACTGTGATTCTTTAATTTGGTTAAAAATGTCATATAAAATGCCATGGCACTAACAGAAATGCAAACTATACATCTAAACAAACATCTAGCATTTTGTTTTAACATGTTTAAAGCATATTTGTGATTTGGACATCATACCTACCTTTATTTGTCTCTGACCTATATACTTAATTTTAAAACCACTTGAAGGGACAATGAGGTGATCATCACCTTTTGTGCTGAATAAGAACTGTAATGCATACACCTCATATAAGTGTCACGTAGGGCTACGCCCCCCTCTCCTAGCTGTCACTCAGCTAGGAGAGGGGTTTCCCTGTTCCTCATGTCTGTGTTGTTCCCAGCCCGTTGATCCTGCCTTGTTGTCTGTTTCTATGGTTTCCCCTTATCTGCCACGCCCGTGTCATCATTGTCTTCACCTGTGTCTTGTTTAGTTCCATGTATTTATAGTCCCTGTATTTCCCATGTTGGTATCGGTCGTTTTGTTTCAATGCCTCGTTTGTTCCTCGTGCCTTTTGCTATCCCCGTTGCATTGCCTAGTTGTGAGTATCATTTTCCCTTTGTGTATATGTAGCACTCGTTATATGTAGCTCAATGGTCACAATGATAATACTATGGAGGATGAGTCGACCAATGAACTTGGACTGTCCAAACACACAATCTAGGCTCGGAAAGGAGGGCTGGGACAGAAAAAAAATGCAACAGACCAAGTTGTGCAGGGACAGAGGTACAGTTGTGTATTTATTGACAAAAGAAAACAATGGATCCCTTTTGGACTGACGTGTGTGGATGACTAGGAAAGGAAAAAAAAAGGGAATATAAACAAAATGATAATCCGGCTTGAATATGTATACAATGGGATATATCAATTAAACATATGAAATTCTGTTGATAATACATAGTCAATAAAACATTTACTGGAAAAAAACTCCAAAAGGCAAAGTTCCTGAATTAATGTATTGTAAAATTGCTAGTTTTATGAAACACAGAGTCAACTTCACAGAAATTGGATTTAGCTCAACTCTGCATGAAAATCTCATCACTCCCTGAATAAGGACTTTTGAGTATAGAACAGCTGCTTAACTTGAAAATAAATTGATAGTCAATGTCCGGTTTTTTATTAGTGTATGAATCAGTTTGTCCCAAAAAGATGTTATATCTTCACTACCCAGGTAGACTAAAAAAAAAAAGTGGTGTGTGTGTGTGTGTGTGTTACTAGTGCTGGCTCTCTTCATCCGCGTTGTCTCTCTCTGCGTGCACTTTCAGCAACTCGTGCGAGAAGCCTCTCGCTGCAGCCTGCAGGAAGGCGGAGTTGGACATCCAACCCCGCCCACATCCAACTCCACCCTCTAATGCGCTGTCATGCGCCAACCCACTACTTCTTCATTCGAGAATAACTGTGTGGCACTTGAAAATAAGTCCGAAGCCACGCCCATGTTACGTTCGAAACTCGGGACTGTTTTTGCTCCCAGTAAACAGAACTTCCAGAACTATTTACGTGTGTTTTATAAGTGTTTTAAGTGCAGAAGTGCATTTTCAAGTACTTTAGCCTAAATTCCAGCACTTTTCAAATCTGAAACACAATACAACATTAAAATTGGTTAGGTAAATGTTCCTTCCCCTGTGTTTGAGGGGTGTTTCTTTATACTACCACATATCGTTTCAGGAGGACACTGCAAAGAATGTGACGCGCGCGAGGTGTGTGGAGTTGCGCGCTACGGTCACTCACGAAAGTATAACTAGCTTTATAGGGGAGACACGGAAAGGCATCGCTAAAAAGGAGAGCTCTTATGTGATTTAGGAATGTGGATCTTGTGTTTAAAAATGTCTTTTATAGAATTATTTGTTCAATTAATTGGTTCAACGCAGACAGATTTCTTCATAACTTATAATTATTAGGCTTGACAGTTACCGGATCGAGGCAGACAGTTCCCGGAACGCACCCTTCAAAATGAAAGAGTTCCTGGATCCTGTTCCAGCAGGATCCGGCTCAAATTAAGCCCTGATTACACCCCTTCTCCATTACCAACATACCCCTTCTCTATCACCAACATTATCAGTAAACAGTAAACATTACCATTTTAATTGTGTACTTATAGTAGCAGGGTTGCCAACTCTCACGCATTGAGCGTGAGACACACGCATTTGACCGTCTTCACACGCTCTCACGCCACACATCCGATTTCTCACGCCGAAAAAAATCTAGTTTATTTACCTCTGATCTACATCTATGATTCAATGAGTTACTAGTTCGCTCTGGCGCCAACCACCGGCGATCGATCTATCGCGATATAATACTTAATTTGTGTCCATTTTACATCCCCCCGTCAACATTTTATGTTCGCCACCCAATAAATAAAAATAATGAATAACATACATGGAACAATACACAAAGTAAACGAGGTATGTGTAAATTAAGCGCAACGACATGTCTCTTGAACACTTGTGAGTTATTATGCATATTTTCAAGTGCCACACAGTTATTCTCGAATGAAGAAGTAGTGGGTTGGCGCATGACAGCGCATTAGAGGGTGGAGTTGGATGTGGGCGGGGTTGGATGTCCAACTCCGCCTTCCTGCAGGCTGCAGCGAGACATACTTGACTCCTGCTGCAGAGTCTCACAAGCACAGAATTCTGGGAAACGTAGTCTCAGGTTGGCTCGCCATCCCGGATTGGGTAAATTCTCTTAACGCTTCCCGTCTATTAAAGCAACCTACACAATACGGCTCAGATTAACAAGGCTGTACTGCAAACATACACATAACACATAACCGAGTCGTATTTGCAGACTCTCACGCTATACACCGAAATTGTACATCTCCCACACCAAATGCTAGCCCACCCCGCTTAGCCGACAAATTAGCAACAGAAAAACGAACTCTTAACAACATATAACCAGCATAGTTTTTTACTCCGGTTGCTTTTAATATGCTTTAAACTATTTTATTAACTCATTAACTCTCAAAACCTGAATATATACACCACATATACTACTTAACCGAATCTTTCATCCGCCAACAATGTCCAAACTCACCGGAGCCTCTCTCCACCAGTTTATCCACTAAAAATGGCGAGAGTCCACTCAGCTCCCAGCAAGACGACAATTGAAAAGAAAAACGCCAATACTGGACGTTTTAGGTCTCTTTATCACAAGTAAATTTATACTAGCTTTACTCGTTCAGCTCAAAACTCGATCTCACACCATGTGCTTGAGAAAGAAAAAAACGACAGGGGAAGAAGGAGGGAGGGGAGAGAGTGGGAGGGGCAAATGCACCCAATCCACAGAACGACCCAGCGATAAGCAAGAGTGCTCATTTTAATGGAGTTACATGTATATTCTGTGTTTCCCCGTCATGCTTAGTTCCCTGTCCAAGTATGCCTGTTTATATTTCATGTTCTGATTGCCTACCCAATACGACCCATGCCTGCCCATACGACCTCGATTATGGAATTCCATTTAATAAATCTCGCTCTCCTCAGCGTTTGTGTCCGCCTCCTAGCTCCGCAGCGCACGCTGCGTTACAATAAGTTGTGTGTTTAAATGTTTCTCTTACATGTACTCGATGTAGTAGAGGTCTATCTGTTTGGGATCACTTTAGCTTGTATTTCTGTTTTCTGTGCATCGTATGGGTTGTGTGTTTTCTGTGTGGTCTGGTGTAAAAGGCATCCATTTGAGTTATTCCTTTTTCCTTTCCTCTGTTATATTGTTATTGGTATCGTCCTAAGCTTGTTACTTCATGCATATATGCTAGATCTTTTGTTTGTTTTTGCGGTTGTTCTGTACGTGTAGGAGTCTGGTTATGTTATGTTTAGTTGTACCCCTTGTTGGTTAATATTGTTCTTCCGTTGTTGTGTTCTTAGTGTTTGTTCTTAATACATTTTGTGATGTAAAACCTGTTCTTCTCTTTTGCATTCTTTCTAGTTTAGTAGTAGTTATCACTTAGGTTGTATCTATCTATTATGCCACATAAGGCACGTACGCACAGGAGTCACAGGAGTCAGAGTAACGAGCATGGCGGCTCTCTTTTGCACGTGTCCGGCCCTCGATTGTGAAACACAGACAGTATTACAATTACGTATCGGAGTATCATTGTCAAGATTCCTGTGTGCAAGTGCAGAACAGTACTTGAAGCTTTGTTGCAATATAGGCAGTTGTCTGGTGAGGGGGCCAGGAGACGGACTGGTCAGGGAACTGCATCACAGGGATAACAATAACCAGGACATGATCAGGAAGGGAATGGGATGGGGAGGATGACTGTGATGGGGAAGGTACTGCCATCATGACTGGGACTAGGAAAGGGGGACAAGAAGGTAACCCAGTCGGTAATAGCACTATGGGCCCAATGACAGCCTGGTCAGGCTCCCTGATGCAGAGATTGGTGACAGTGAGACATCCTGGGAGATGGGTATTGCAGAAAAGGCAGCACAGTACTGAGTGTGGGGATAAGCATAGTTGGAGATAAATCAGAGCATCTCTAACACAGCACCCTCCTGAAGAAAAAAGCTCTTAAGAAGATTCCATGTGTTAATAGACATTTTCTTTTTGCAGCAGCAGCAAATGTTGTAAACATGACATGTGGTATCAAGTCAAGTCAAAAGGTTTTATTGTCATTTCAACTACAGAGTACACAGTGATACGAAACAACGTTCCTCCAGGACCCTGGTGCAACATAAAACGCAGTGCAGACAGAACATAAGTGCAACGAACAGACAGTACAACACGATACAGACAGTACAATATACAGAGTGCAAACAGACACTTTACTAGACAAAGAAGTGTAAGAGGTAGGTTTGTTTATTACAAATTGTGCCGTGTGCAATACACAGTATATATTCAAAGGGGGTCCCTGTCGCAGTAAAGTAGTGAGTGTAGTGCAAGTGCCTTCACATTGTCAGGGATAAGTGGTTGGGTGTGTGTGGGTGACTGTGTGTGTATGTATGGAGGAGAAATCCATCAGTTTAGTGTCTGGCGTTGAGGAGTCTGATGGCTTGTGGGAGGAAGCTGTTGCAGAGTCTGGCCGTGATGGACCGGATGCTGTGGTACCTTCTTCCCGATGGGAGGAGGGAGAACAGTGTGTGGGAGGGGTGGGTGGAGTCATCCACAATGCTGGTTGCTTTGCGGATGCAGCGGGTGGTGTAAATGTCCGTGACGGAGGGGAGAGAGACACCAATGATCCTCTCAGCTGTCCTCACTATACGCTGGAGGGTCTTGTGGTCGGAGACATTGCAGTTCCCAAACCAGGCAATGATGCAGCTGCTCAGGATGCTCTCTATGGTGCCTCTGTAGAAGATGGTGAGGATGGGTGGAGGGAGGCGGGCCTTTCTCAACTTCCGGGGGAAGTAGAGACGCTGCTGGGCTTTCTTGGCTGTAGAACTGGTGTTCAGGGTCCAGGTGAGGTTCTCCGCTAAGTGGACACCAAGGAACTTGGTGCTCTTAACGATCTCCACAGAGGACCCATCGATGTTGAGCAGAGAGTGAGTGTGACATGCTCTCCTGAAGTCAACAACCATTTCCTTGGTCTTGTCCACGTTCAGGTGAAGGTTGTTGTCTTTACACCAGTCTGTCAGCCGCTGCACCTCCTCTCTGTACACTGACTCGTCGCCTTTGCTGTTGAGACCCAGCACTGTTGTGCTGAGTCAGCAGGGTGAACAGTAGAGGACTCGGAACACTGCCCTGCGGGACCCCAGTGTTCATTGTGATGGTGCTGGAGGTGCTGTTCCCGATCCGGACTGACTGGGGCCTCCCAGTCAGGAAGTCCAGGATCCAGTTACAGAGGGATGTGTCTAAGCCCAGCAGGCATGGTTTCCCAATGAGTTTCTGTGGGATGATGGTGTTGAATGCTGAACTGAAGTCTATGAACAGCATTCTGGCATAGGTGTCCTTCTTCTCCAGGTGGGTGAGGGAGAGATGAAGGGTGGTGGTGATGGCATCGTCTGTGGAGCGGTTGGGATGATACGGGAATTGTAGGGGTCTTGATGTTCCTCATGACTACCCTCATGATGATGGGGGTGAGTGCAACGGGATGGTAGTCAGTGAGGCTGTGGACACTGTGGACTTCTTTGGCACGGGAACGATGGTGGTGGTCTTGAGACACGTTGGGACAGTGGAGCTGCTCAGGGAGATGTCTGTGAGAACATTCGTCAGTTGTTCTGCACATTCCCTGAGCACTCTGTCAGGGATGTGATCTGGTCCTGCAGCTTTGCGTGGGTTGACTCAGTGCAGACAGCTGCTTCCCTGTGTGTCTTGTCTCTGATTGATCAAATCAAATGCTTACTGTCACAAACAATAGATACCTGTGAGAGGGTGTGCTCCATTAAAGGTGTGAGGTGATAACTGATCCCATAGGCTTTAACTTAAAAGGATGCAAAGATGCAAGCATTACCTCATTGTCTGAGTTTCTATTATGCATGAAACATATCATGCATCAATCAAAAAGTAGTTCCTTGTCTTGTAAATCACCCATTGTACATAATCCCTAAGCAAAACACAAGGAATTGTTGTTCTGATTATTATCATATGATTATTGTAGAATATGTGACCTCAACACACAACACAAGGCCATAATTAGAATCACATCCCAAGAGAAGTCTTTTGATCTTAGTTGTCTGAACACATATATGAAGGAAAACATTTTAAATATGAATTTAGTATATTATTAGAGGAAGATTACATTTATTGCAGGATAAAAAGTATGTCCACATGCTTGGATAGCCACTGTATGGAGCTGGATTGTTCAGCTCCATACAGTGGCTATTTTACATTTTCTGTCTCCACGGATGTAAAATAATTAGAGTAAAGTCTACAGGAAAATCACAGGGACACATATTAGAACAGCACCTTAAATAGAACAACGGGAGACATATTAAGATCAGAATATGGGCACAAGCAATACAAAAACAGAATCACAGAGCACTTTTACATGACTAGTGGAAGAGTGAGGAGGGTATTGAAGAGGGTAGTGGAAATCCCCCATAACTCTTAATACTGTTTACACTGTTTAGCACAAAGTCTAAGAGCACAGTGTTGCACACCAGAGTGAATAGTCTACAGTTCTTTAGCACAATGAAAGTGTTAATAAAATATTTTTATTTTCCTGTTATAAAACCTTTTATGATACCTTTGTGTATATATATATATATATATATATATATATATATATATATATATATATATATATATATATATATATAAAATTCTTACACTTTACACCTGTCAGGGTTCAACTGTATATTTTCTATCATTATACTGATATGGGGAGAAGCGTTTGGTGTAAGTGGGACAGTATTTACATATGGCTGCAATTTATCAAGATAGTGAATGAAATTCTGTTGTGCTTTTACAATTTTGGAGGGAAATGCTGTGAGAGATGACTACTGCTACATATGACCAAGAAATTGAGACAATATGGAAATGTGGTTAATGTCTCTACTATTCATGCAGATATCAGATCGCAGAAATAAATCAAATTAAAATCTTGATATTTGATCTGCTGAGATGAGCTGGCTTAACAGCAGTGCTCAGACATCTGAGAATTTCTTGAAATCTTGAAAAAGCTATTTCTTCAGCTTAGAGCATTTCAGTTAATATGTTTATATAATAGTGAACTTTGTGAGGTATCGGTCTGTTCAATAAGGATTTTGAAAACGAGGAAAATTGGAATAACATGAAACAATACCCCATCTAACACAACGAATAAGATCATATGAATAACACACAGTTTATCTGTCCATGGTATGATGTCATATGAAAGTATTTCTATTGGTGAAGGGGTGTTACCTTTTAAAAATCGCATGTACTTAAGTGAGCTTAGTATGTCACTTTGAGCCTTAATTTACTACGTTTGTAGCTACAGGTTATATAATGGTATGATTCACCATTACTGTCATTTAATCAATAAAAATTTCCACTTTCCTTGGTGCTGATATTTTACATTTAAGGAAGAGCATGGTTACATGTTTTGGATGGATACCCTCATTATGAATATGACTGAAAATTATATGGAGAACATACTGCTCTGCTTCCCACACCAGCGTGACTCGTGTCCCAAAGTGCAGCGTTTCCCTGCAGTTGAAGTGCTCATGTACATCTTAACACTGCCTACGATCTTCATGACCGTGTTTGGGAACTTGCTGGTCATCATCACTATTTCTCATTTCAAACAGCTGCAGTCTCCAACTAACCTCATCCTCCTCTCCCTGGCCCTGGTGGACTGTATGCTGGGCTGTCTGGTCATGCCCTTCAGTATGGTGCGATGGGTGGAAGGTTGCTGGTTCATGGGTGACATTTTTTGTAAAATTCACTCTGGTTTGGATATGACACTGAGTATTGTTTCTATACTGCACCTGTGTTTAGTATCTATTGATAGATACATGGCTATTTGTGAACCTCTAACTTACAGGATGAAGGTGACAAAGAGCAGTGTGGCAGCATGCATTGCTGTCATTTGGGCATTTTCGTTCATATTTAGCTTTGGGGTTGTTCTATCTAATGTAAATACTCAAGGTTTGGATAGCCTGTTAATCTTAAATTCATGTGTGGGAAATTGTGCGTTAATCTTTAACAGACAGTGGGGTGTTATTGTTGCTCTCATGGCTTTTTTCATTCCAGGAACTATCATGAGTTCACTTTACCTCAAGATCTTTCATGTTGCAAGAAAACAAGCTAAACTGATATCTGATAGGGCACCGGTGATGACCCTGTCAGAGAAGAAGAGTTACTCATCAGAGCAGAGGGAGAGGAAAGCAGCAAAGACTCTGGGCATTGTAATGGGGATCTTCCTGCTCTGCTGGCTGCCATTCTTTATCACTACTATAACTGACCCACTTCTTGGCTTTTCAACTCCTGTGGATGTATTTGATGCCCTGGTGTGGTTTGGGTACCTCAATTCAACTTGTAATCCCTTGGTCTATGGTTTCTTTTATCCTCGTTTTCAGAGAGCATTTAAAATAATTATATCAAAATATGTTTTCCACCTCAGTAACTCTGGCAGTTTAACACTCTGATTCTATCAATATTGAGCAAAATATTGATCATTTTGCTTAATGAACAATTGTTAATTAATAATGTAGTCATATGTAGTCTTTGCTTCATTACGTAAAACACCTTGTTAGACGCTCAGATCTATAAAAATTATCCAAACAAATCCTAAGTCAAAAGACCCATTTAAATGGGATAAAAAGTAATTTATTATGAATCCATTAGAAATCAAGTGGAACAGATGAACTGCTATAGGGTGGGTAATCGTAAAAAGTCAGTGGTCATATATACAAACACTAAAAGTTTAAAGAAAATCAGTTTATCACATTAGTTTATCCCATTAAACAAATTACACACGAGAAGTGTCATGCTGTTACTGACTGAACATGTTGGTCTCCAAAACCTTATTTAGTGAAGCATTGTGTATTCAAATATGTGTTTGAAAAACCCACACACCACACCCACAGACTGGATCTCACATGTCTTATGATCACTGTACCATGCAGAAAGAGACCTAGAAATGCTTCATGATTCATCCAGTAACATATGGATGAGAATGTTGTTGGAAAAGGGTATTTGTGAGACAGGTCTTACTGAAAACATTCCTTCCTTAAATTACCTACCTGACTCAGCTCATTTAAGGTATTTTGTGATCTCATTATACTGCTTTTTGTCCTCTTGCAGAGGGATACACTTTATGAGAAATGTTAAAAATGTGCCTACAATTAAAAGCTAATATACTGGACATGATTTTTTTCATGCACTGACAACCAGAAACCCAACAATGACAAATGGTTAAGAGTATGTTGACAGATGAGCTGCAGTCTCTAACTGTACAAATCTAAGGTCTTCTTAAATAATAAATGTTAAACAATACATTACTAAAAATAATATGGAGGGTGGAGGGACTGCATGCTATGCCTTAAATGAGCAAACACTATTGTGATCATGTGAGTAAGGATGCAAGCATGAGTTGGAATGGAAGCAAAAGTATGTTTAATCAAAATGAGTGTAAAAAGGCATACAAACAGGAAAACCTTTTTTTTAAGATATAAACTGTTATAAAAAAGATATAAAGTAACTAAATATTGATAGCAACAAAGGAATGTATACATATGACGACTGGAACAATATGTGTAGTATCAGGTGGGCAGCGGATTCCAGGGTCAGACCACATTCAGTTTTGTGAATTTTGAATGTTATTGAGTCTTTGTTGGTATACAGTGGTAAGGGCCCTGTCATCTCATTCATTGACCATATTGAGAGTATGAAAGTTTGTGTATGAGAGCCTTTTGTGATCACTGAGTAACATCCCTTGAGACAACAAAGGCAACCTAGAGACCCGATAGTCAAGCTGTTTTGTAACAAATGAGAATCTTGAACACGACAAGGATCCATATGCATGTAAAATGTAATAACAAAAGGAGGTACAAAGGTGCACGTCAAAGAATATTCCAAAGTGTAAAGTTATGTAAAAAATCTGAGAAATCAGAGAGCAAACTACTATTGACACAACAAAAGTATTCCGGTGAGGCTGGCCTCTGGTGGCAAGAAGGCATAATGCTGACATAGCACTTCAGGCTACAGTTTTTAATAGCAACCCAAGTCATTTAATTTTACATTAAATGCTTTTGAGATCAACAATCAAAGCACTTAAAGGCCCAAATATAGAAGAGGCTATTTACTGGGGAGAAAAACTGACAGTAAGATACTGAGGGTGATTCAGTATCTTACACAGTATTTCACTGTGACTGGAAGGATAGCCTTATTGAATACAAAAGGGCCCTCGTTAAGCACGCTCAGCATACTTAGCCTCATTGACTGACAATTGTCACGTTGAGGACCCCGGCCCCTCCCCTTTGGGCGTGTGTATACGTAGTCCACGTGCTTTGTCTGCGTCAGTGGAACTCCGTGGTGATGGCTATGTCGTGTGAATAATGTGTCTCACCTGTGAATCGTCTCGTAATCACGTGGGGCTAATGTGGTTTGTCTATTTAATGTGCGCTCGTGCAGTGTCCTGTGCTCGTCGTTGTCTAGAGTCTACACGTTACCAGTGTCTGTGTTGTGTTCTCTGTGCGCGATTGCGCAATCTTTGTTATTAAAGTGACGTCTGCTTCGCAAAGCAAGGATTCCCGTGTCTCGTCCTTCGCCTTGCCCGCACGTCACAACAATAATTAAAAAAATTCTATATTTCTTTTTAGTACTATTTCTAAACTAAAAAATATTAGACAAAATATAAAACCTTTTATAGGTAATCCAACTGGTCTGTCATCTGGTTTGGTTGATATTGAACTAAATTTTGCATTAGGAAAAACGCTTGAAGCTTTTCATCCACTCCCACAATCAGAATTGGAGAAAATAATTTCATCGTTAAATTGTACTAATTGCACACTAGACTCAGTTCCCTCAAAATTACTAAAAGAGTTATTACCAGTTGTGACTGAAACTCTTCTAGCTGTAGTTAACTCATCCATTACAATAGGTCACATGTCCAAATCCTGTAAACTAGATCATTGAACCTCTGATCAAGAAATCAAGTCTTGATCCAACTATCTAGTTATAGACCCATTTCGAATATATCTTTTACATTTCATTCATTTATAGATCATAGAAGAAGCTGTAGCCCAGCAATTATGTTTATATCTGCATAGGTATCACATATTTGAAAAGTTCCAATCTGGATTTAGGCCCCACCACAGTACTGAAACAGCCCTAGTTAAAGTAATAAATGATCTTGCCTCAGATCAAGGCTATGTATCTCTACTCGTGCTTCTCGATCGTAGTACAACTTTTGACACAATCACAGTATCTTGCTAGAATGGTTAAAAAACTGGGTTTGAATCTCACGCACACCCCTTTCATGGTTTAATTCTTACTTAACTAATCACTATCAGTTTGTAGAGCTCAATAATATTCCCTCCAAATGCACAGAAGTGAAATAAGAGCTTCTGATAAATGCATTAAATGTAAATGTAAATATGGAGTCCCACAAGGCTCCATCTTAGGACCACTATTATTTACATTATACATGCTACCATTGGACATTGTTATAAACAAACATGGTGTCAACTTTCACTGCTATGCAGATGACACCCAACTTTACATATAAGTCAAACCTTACATATAATGAAAAATTAAGGGATGTTAAATTGTGTAAGAGATGTTAAAAAAAATTGTGTAAGAGATGTTAAATGCTGGATTTCGCTAAACTTTCTCCAAGTTAATGGTGACAACATGGAGGTTCTCCTTCTGGGCCCAAAGGCCGCAAGACAGAAAATACCAGATCTAATGCTAAATCTTGCATTACACCTGGCTCAGTAGCCAAAAATCTCGGCGTCATACTCGATTCTGACCTATTATTTGATAAATATATAGATAAATCTATTATTATAGCTACTACATCTCCGCAACATTGCCAAGCTAAGAAATGCATTATCCCAGCATGATGCATAAACATTGGTACATGCCTTTGTTAGCTCCAGATTAGAGTACTGTAACTCATCACTGTCAGGATGCTAAAATAGGAATCTAAATAAACTTCAAATAGCCACTGACTAGAACTAGAAAATTTGATCATATCAGGCCAGTCCTATCTGCCCTGCAATGGTTCCTAGTTAAATTATGTATTAATTTAAAAATTATTCTACTGACTTATAAAGCACTGCATGGGCTTGCTCCTGATTACTTCCAGGAGCTTAATAAGGTAACAACAGGGGATAAGGCCTCCATACTATGGAATAACCTTCCATAATGTGTCCTGGACTCTCAATCTTTAAGTCTAGGTTGAAAACTTACTTATTTAATTTAGCGTTTGGTAATAGATATGTCCCCTTAGAAAAAGGTACAGATACAGGGGTTCATGGGCTAAGGGTTTTATGGTAAATTGGGGCACTGGTGCTGTCTTCCTATCACTGCATGTGGTCACTCAAGTTTGCTGACGGTGTAGTGGATGGATGCCAATGTCTCAGAATGCTCCCAAGTCTGTGTTACCTTCTGGTTCTGCCTTTTAGCTAGCCTGTAATCATTTAATGCCAGAGTTGCTGCAACACTCCAGAAATGTTTAAATTTCCTCTGTCCCACATATAGACACACATTTTTCCAAATGGCTGCCCGCCTGCCCGAGAAATAATGAGACGAGGAGAGACAAGCCTTTATTGATATCCACCCTAGGCCAGCCACCTCCAGCCTAAGCAGCTGTGGATGAAGGATCAACCCACTGCCCTGGCCCCTCTCACCACCCCAAATTCTCCCCTGCTAGAATTATGCTGTACTATTAGCAACCATCAAGAGGTTTAGGACTGAAAAATAAATACAGAGAACACATGTAAATAAATACACACAAAGATGAGAATTATTTATCATTCCCATCTTTTCTTTATTTATGTATATCTCTAAATGTTGTTATGGTAATGGGCGTCGGCCAAATGAGGATGTGTTCCCCCCCTGAATCTTGGTTCCTCTAAATGTTTCTTCCTAATGCTCTTAGGGAGTTTTCCGTGCCACTTGTAGCGTATACACTGGTTATTTCTGAATTACGAAACGGGGCACCATCCTGATTGCTCAGGAACCAATGTTTTGATAACAGGAACAGGTGGAATATTGTTGAATCAGTCTCATTACCAAAGGGTTAAAGTCAGGTTATAAGCTTTTGTTTCCACAACATGGATAAGCGACATAACTTATGTCAGGGACTGTATGCATGCATAATGCAATTCAAGAATACAGGGACATGTATATCTAAATGTAACGTATAGAACACGCTGAGAGGGATCCTGATGCGGAATAACACGTTCTTTATTTGAATAACTCTGTACAACTAGCCACAAGATGAGCAAAGTGACGTATGGCAGGTGCAGAGCAGTAGCGTGGGAGCGGTGGTCAGTGCGGTCCAGGGTCGAGAGGCGAGGGCAGAGTCCGGGAGGTATCCAGGGATCGGGCAGGAGACGTGGTCTAGGGGACAAGCAGAGTTCGGCACACAGAGAGACAGTCAGGAATAACGGCTTGGTATGCAACGACATGAGGCAATACTTCGCAACCAGGAAGTGAAGTCTAGGTGCTTAAGTATGCCCGGAATGTGGGCGTGGTGGGGAGACAGGTGAACGTAATTGTGTTATCGGCTATAACACTATATTCTAATCAGGTTGTAGGCAGTCCTGAGATCAAGCTTCGTGAACACTGCAGCCCCCATTAGTCGTTCTTGTGAGGCAGAGATGAAGGGTAGAGGGTAAGCATATTTAGACGTGACAGCGTTCAGGGCTCGATAATCAATACAGGGACGTAACCCCCCGTCCTTCTTCTCTACGAAGAAAAACCCAGCCGCGACGGGAGATGTCGACGGGCGAATAAACCCCTTCTGTAGGGCCTCACTGACATAAGATTCCATAGCGGCATCTTCTGGGCGGGAGAGCGGGTACGGCTTAGTTCTCCTGGGCAAGGTTACCCCGGGAAGGAGGTCGATGGCACAGTCGCAGGTTCTGTGTGGAGGGAGTAAACTGGCACGCTCTTTACTGAATACGTCAGCGAATTCTCTGTACTGCTCAGGGACCGCATCGGAGAGAGGCGTGTGAGGACTCTCAACCATCGAGGAGCGAAGGGGTAAATGCATACAATCCTGCTGGCAATGCGATCTCCACGCAACTAATTCGCGTCTTTGCCACGAAATGACAGGGTCATGTTCTCTTAGCCAGGGGAAACCGAGGATGACAGAATCGCGAGGAGCGGAGACCAGGAAGAACTGCCTCATCTCGGTATGGAACAGCCCGACACGGAGGAGCAAGGGCTTGGTACGTCGGTCAACTAATCCGGTACCTATGGGTTGTCCGATTACTGAGTTAACTCGGAAAGGGGGGTTTACTTCCTCAACGGGAACGTTTAACGATCTGGCTAGTTCGCTGTCGAGAAAGTCCCCTCCTGCGCCTGAGTCAACTAACGCTGAGTAGCTGCGAGTTACACCTCCCCAGGTGAGCTGTATAGGTAGGTTAAATTGGGAATTACCACAAAGAGAAAGTAATGGAGGGCTTACTTTTGCTTGAGAGGGGGAATTCCCACGGAGACGAGGTGGTCGTGTGGAACATCGGTCTCGGAAATGACCTTCCTCGCCACAGTAGAGGCAGAGTCCTTCGCGCATGCGACGCGCCCTCTCCCGGGGAGTGAGTGGAGACCGGCCCAGCTGCATCGCTTCGGAGTACTCTCGATTGCCCTCTCCGGGGAGACGAGACGACTGGTGGGAAAGAGTGGAAGTGCGTACACCTGCTGTGTTGGGACGGTGAGTAGTGAGCAGCTTATCCACGTTCACCGCTGCTTGTATGAACTCGGAAAGAGTTAAATCTTCATCTTTACAGGCCAACTCAATCTGCAGATCGGTTCTGAGACCGCGGCGGAACACCGTCTTGAGGGCAGTTCCACTCCAGCCACTGCCAGCAGCCAATGTACGGAATTCTCGGGCGTAGTCTGCCGCGCTGCGTCTCCCCTGCTTGATTTCACATAACTGGGTGCCGACATCGCGCCCGGCGGCGGGGTGATCGAAGACGGATCGGAGCAGTTCGGAGAAGTGGTGCTCCGTATTCAGGGAGTCGTCTCCGCTACTCCAAAGAGCAGTAGCCCAAGCTCCTGCCTCTCCCGTCAGGAATGTCAGCATAAAATCCACCTTTTGACGATCCGTCTGGAACAGGGCCGGGTGATAGGTGAAGTACATGGAGCACTGCATCAGGAAGTTCTTGCAACGCTCCGGAGACCCGTCATATCGTTCAGGTAAGGCAACTGGCATATTGGCGGGATGCATCGCAACGGTCAGGGGGGCAGAAGACACGGGGCTGGCACCTTGGACGTTCTGGCGTGCAGATTCGGTGAGGGCACGGAGCGCAGTTTCTTGGTTACAAGCTGTCTCGGTGAGCTGTTGTATACGCTCCGTCAGGGCTGCGATAGTCGCCTCTTGGCGAGCCAGGTGAGCCTGTGTTTCCGCAGGATCCATGGGATTGGCGAAGTATTCTGTAACGTATAGAACACGCTGAGAGGAATCCTGATGCGGAATAACACGTTCTTTATTTGAATAACTCTGTACAACTAGCCACAAGATGAGCAAAGTGACGTATGGCAGGTGCAGAGCAGTAGCGTGGGAGCGGTGGTCAGTGCGGTCCAGGGTCGAGAGGCGAGGGCAGAGTCCGGGAGGTATCCAGGGATCGGGCAGGAGACGTGGTCTAGGGGACAAGCAGAGTTCGGCACACAGAGAGACAGTCAGGAATAACGGCTTGGTATGCAACGACATGAGGCAATACTTCGCAACCAGGAAGTGAAGTCTAGGTGCTTAAGTATGCCCAGAATGTGGGCGTGGTGGGGAGACAGGTGAACGTAATTGTGTTATCGGCTATTCCTGACACTAAACTACTGAAACACACAGGAATACATAGATATGCATCAATGTGGGGTGATTATACAGTAAACGGTATTATGATGGAAACAATACTAAATACGAGATACCCTAAGTTGTGTGTTTACATCAACCCCAGATCACATAATTTTCAAATCTCATAGGCACATAGTTCAGCTTGTGCATTGATCCTTTGTCTAGGGTCCTTAATGGCTGGTAAAATGAATACTGGTTTTAAGAATAATTACTCTTGCCTTGGTTGGAAGGCTGTCGAGTTTGGTGTCTTTAGACTGATTGCGCAGAGTTCCTTCCTGTAGGCTAGATTTTGATTCAGTGTACATCTTGAATTTAAAGTTATAAAGACCTCTGAAATATTTGGATCCTTACGTATGAGTTTTAACAAAGAACTTCCAAAAGATGGTAAATTGGGAGTGAAGCCTTGGGGAATCAGATAAGGATTGTGAGTTGTGAGTTCCTTAGATCATAGGTGATGGGTAAAAAACCATCTTTACCTTTCCCAAGCATTTTAAGGGATTAGATGAGGTTTGCGAGGGGAGGTCAACTCTATATCGTGATGGCGAAGTGGCCTTGGCTATCTCCACTACACACTGTTGCCCTTGGCTTACTCACTGGGGGCTTGCACTCGGACACTTGTAAAGCTGCTTTGTGACAACAACTGTTGTAAAAAGTGTTATATGAATAAATTTTGATTGATTGATTAAATGTTAGTTGCATGTAGTGGGTGGGAATGTTCAGTGACAATTAAGAGCATCTCAATAATAGTCATAAGGTTCCATGATGATGAAAATGCTGATCTACTAAGACTGCATAGCACAAGCGTACTCAACTAAATTTGTCCGCGGTCCAATTTTGGCAGATACCTGTGACCTGAGGTCCGGTGCGGCGGGGGTGGCGAACGTAAGTTGTTGAGCGGGGGTGGCGAACGTAAGTTGTTGAGCGGGGTGGCGAACGTAACACTCGTCACGGAGTGTTTTTTCCATAGCCCTGAAATAAATGCTACGGTTTTGTTTTGGTCCATATCCAGTTAATCAGGAATGAGATTGGGTCCAGACAGGACTGCGTTCGGGTCCGGATCCGGACCGCGGTCCGCCAGTTGAGTACCCCTGGCATAGCACATGGATGTTTTGGAAATCCATCACTGTATCATTTGCTTAAAATTCTAATTAACTAAGCATTTATTTTTTGTCATAATTGGATTGGTGGATAAAAAACACTCATATCATGTAGTACTGCAGTTTCAGCTTTTGAGCACCATAGTATGCTTTTTTTTGTTTTAATTATCAAATTATTCTGTCTATTATTTGAGCATTTTCTCAACACTTTATATGTTATATATAACATAAATATAATTATATATTTTTTACTCAAAATTATCTCTCATCATTTAATTTCTTTAAATAAATAAACTTTTTTTATTTCTGGCAAAACCTTCACAGGATAATAATTTGCTATTTTTCTATGTCTATGTGAAGCACTTTAAATTGCCACTGTGTAGGAAAAGTGCTATTCAAAGCAAGTTGCACTGACAGCTTTGCTGTACTGCTTTAGCAAGTTCTACTGTATGATTATGCAACCAACTAATATAATCAGGAGCCTTCAGTGATGGATCTTAAGGATATGGCATTATAACATATAGAATATTCCTGTATGAGGCATTTATAATAGAAACATAACAGAAACATAGACAAAGTAGTAAAATAGTAAAAATAATTATAATCCTCGTATATTTCGTTAATATTGCATTTTCTAAGCAGATCTCATCAATAAAATACACTGATTATTATATATACTGGAAAAAGTCATTTTTACATTGGGTTACATACATGCACATGAACAATTTTGAGCTGTTATTAATGCACCTTTAGTTATGAGACTAGTTTAAAGAATTAGGTTACTTGTGTTACTGAGATGAACATATCTTGATAAAATTGTCTTAAATGCTCTCTGAAAGCGTGGATAGAAAAATCCATAGATAAGAGGGTTACACATAGAGTTAAAATAGGCTAACCATATCAGAGTATCAAAAACATCAGCAGGGGTCATGAAGTTAAAGAAAGGGTCAATTAGATTGGCCATGAAATATGGGAGCCAGCAGAGAAGAAAAAACCCCATTACAATACCCAGAGTCTTAGCTGCCTTTCTCTCCCTCTGCTCTGAATACTGGCCTCTCACCTCCCTGGATCTTACCACAGAGATCCCCTCACATATCACTTTAGCTTGTTTTCGTGCAACAAAGAAGATTTTCAAGTACAAGGAGCTCATAATAGTCCCTGGAAGGAAAAAGTTTAAGAGTGAAGTGATAACAGTCCACTCTTTGTTGAAAGTCAAAGCACAATATCCAAGACAGGTGTTCGACATGATAAGTGTCTCCAAACCCTGCACATTAACTTTAGAAAGCACAATGCTGAAGCTAAACATTAAAGAAAATAGCCATATGATAGTCAGACAAAATACCACAATGGGTTTTGTCACCTTCATTTGATATTTCAAAGGCTCACAAATAGCAATATATCTATCAACAGATACCAAACACAGGTGCAGTATTGATGCAATGCTCAGTGTCATATCAAAACCAGAGTGAATTTTACAAAAAATGTCACCCATGAACCAGCAGCCTTCCACCCATCGCACCATACTGAAGGGCATGATCAGACACCCCATCATACAGTCCACCAGGGCCAGGGAGAGGATGACAAGGTTAGTTGGAGACTGCAGCTGTTTGAAATGAGAAATAGTGATGATGACCAGCAGGTTTCCAAACACGGTCATGAAGATTGTAGGCAGTGTTAAGATGTACATCAGCACCTGAACCACAGAGAAACGCTGCACTTTGGGACACGAGTCACGCTGGTGTGGGAAGCAGAGCAGTATGTTCTCCACATCAGTATCAGTCATATTCATAATGAGGGTGTTAATCCTTCAAAAAACAAAACTTGACAACAGATAACATGAAGAACACTATAAAAAATAACAATACTATAAAAAATGACAATCTACACATACAACCATTACATAAATCTCCATGATTACTGATTAAATCAATTGTGAATAGCTGTACTTTGACCTAAATACATTCTGCACTGAAAAGGCAGCACTGATTTACCAATAGGAAGAGCTTATTCAAATCACTCCCCTGTGGACTTGAGCATGTACTTGAGTGAGATGAAAATTCGAAGATATATTGTACAAATATTGGTTTTCATTGAATACATCTGTTGTTGTATGTTATTGAAGAGGAAATTCACAAACCCTACAATTTGTTTTCTCAAAAGCTTGCAGCCCGTTACAGTTGCTCGTCTGTTATCTTTCCGCTTTTACTTAATTTTCTTTACTTATTCTTATTTAAACTTGTGTACGCTTAGTTGGTAACCTTGTGAAGCTGTGCCCTTTTGAATCATGTTAGTAGAGAGAGTTTTGGTTTATTTTTCACTCACCATGGTGCAGCATATTGCCCACTCTGTGTACAGCCGGGACCAGCTGATTGCACTGAAGCCGGCCAACATAGCGGACATTACAACACACATCCCAGCAGAGTTAAGGAGGCGAACACAGGGGATACAGAGGTGGAAATAACGAGTGCACAGTCAAAGTGAGAGCAAGACAACGGTGAATAATGGAGAAAAAAAGCATACAAGCCGAGTGTTCCCTCCGTTGTTATGGGCAATGTGAGATTTCTGGTGAATAAAATGGACGAACTTACAGTAATTTAATGTACTTTACGGAGATATGGCTACACCTGGACATTCCAGAGAACATAATTTCCGTGGATGGATATCAGACTGTTCATGCCGACTGGTGCAGCGCGGCAAGCGAGAAAAGGAGGGGGGAGGGGGGGTCTTGCCGTCCTTATTAATAACCAGTGTTGGGAACGTTACTTTAAAAAAGTAATTAGTTATAGTTACTCACTACTTGATCAAAAAAGTAACTGAGTTAGTAACTAAATTACTCTAAAATAAAAGTAACTAGTTACCAGGGAAAGTAACTATTTGTGTTACAGTTAAAAAAAGTTTTATGCCGATGAATAAGGATATTTTTTTTGAAAAAGCAGTTTTCACAGTCAGTTGAAATGAGTAGATCAGAAAGGTGTTTAACTTTTGATATTTATTGCACATCCACAGATCAGTGCAGGATAAAATCCTTTAAAATCCCAAATCTTTGTAAAAAAAAAAAAGCAAAAGTAAACAGTTACACTATATAAAGTGCATTTACATCTATCAAATTAAATTAAATTCTCTCAACCTGAGACAACTGGTTTGTTCACAAAGTAAACTTAACAATAAATCTCTATCCTTAATTAAATAAATCAAATACCCAGTCTGGTAGACATTCAGGAAGTATTTTCTTGAATAATGTTTATATCGCCACCTTGAAAATGCAAATTTTTCTTCGGCTTGCTCCTGACTCGCCATTTCAGCCTCTTCTCCGTTTGTGCCGCGTGTCTCTCCATGTCACTGGAGTGCTTCGGCGCGCGTGTTAAAACACTGGCTCTGATTCGCTTACTGACTTGTTAAGTTAAACAGGTGTTACACCGAGAACTGTGACCTATCGAGATCTGTTACTCCTCACTAGCCTGGACAGCGGTCCGCTCGGATTACTGTTAGAATATCAATATATAGTAACGCATCGCTTTTAATGACCAGTAACGTGAACGGCGTTGTAACGACAGGAAAAGTAATTAATTATATTATCCCATTGCTGACAAAATGACGCAACACTGTTAATAACCACTAGTGTCACCCTGGTCACATTACCATTATGTAAAATATCTGTTGCCCCAATTTTGAACTGCTTGCTGTAGGACTTCGACCTTATCATTTAACACCTGAATGCCTTCATAGCCATTTCAGGCGACTTTAACCCCGTCACTTTGGCGAAGGCACTACCAAACTTTATTCCATATGTGGCCTGTCCAACCAGAGAGGAGCTAACACTGGATCTGCTGTACTGCAATGTTAAAGATGTATACAGCTGCTCCCCCCTCCCCCCTCTGGGTAGATCTGACCACAAACCCCTGGTATGCCATTGTTAACAGCCAACCTATGACCACACCGACTGTGAGAAAATGGTCAGAAGAGACTACAGACTAGCCGGCACTCTGTGAGCAGCATGGAGAGGACATTGATGGGCTCAGTGAGTGCATAACAGACTACATTAACTTCTGTGTGGACTCCATTGTCCCAACCAGGACTGTAAAATGTTACCCAAACAACAAACCATGGGTAAAAAAAGGACAAAAGAGGGCATTCAGAGCTGGAGACAAAGAGGATGTGAGAATGATCCAGGGGATACTAAAGACCACAATCAGAGTGGGGAAAGACAACTACGGGAGAAAGCTGGAGTGTAAACTCCAGCAGACCAACATCGGGGAGGTCTGGAGTGGAATGAGGACCATCACCGGTTTCAGGTCAAATGACAACAGTGTAGTAGAGGGCAGTGAAGACAGGGCCCATGAACTAAATCAGTTCTTTAACAGGTTTGACACTATAGGCTCTGCCGCGTTCTTTGTGTTGCATTTATTATAATAATAATAATAATAATAATAATATTATTATTATTTGTAAAGCGCCTTTCTGGACACCCAAGGACACTGTAGACACAGGAAAAATAAAATAAAATAAAAAATACAGATAAATATGCATAAAAATATAGGATAACACTACAATCTACAAATCTCACCCATAGGCCACTTTAACAAGATGAGTTTTAAGACCTGCTTTAAAAATATCTAAAGATGAACAAGCCCGCATTTCATCAGGGAGCCCATTCCATAGCATTGGACCCACGACACAGAAGGCTCTTTTCCCAGTGGAATTTAACTTATAGGGTGGAACCACAAGCAAGTGTTGGCTTGAAGATCTAAGCGTACGTATTGGGGAGTATGGCTGGAGTAACCTACTTAAGTAGGAAGGAGCAAGGTCATGCAAGGATTTAAAAACCAACACTAGCAGTTTGTACTGGATGTGATACTGCACTGGAAGCCAATGAAGGTGACACAGTACCGGAGTAATATGCTCCCAAGATCTTTTATGGGTAAGCACCCTCGCAGCTGAATTCTGCACATACTGCAGCTTGCTCAAAGCCCGCGCAGGGAGGCCATACAACAGAGCATTGGAGTAATCCAGTCGGCATGTGACAAATGCATGAATCAAGGTCTCAGCAGTAGCAAAAGAAAGGAAAGGGCGAATCCTAGAAATACTCCTAAGATGGAAAAAGGCTGCCCTACATGTATTTTTAATGTGTGACTCAAAAGATAACGTAGAGTCAAACATGACTCAGCAGAGGTAGAAACAACCCAACCCGGAATACTAACAGTAGTGTCACAAAGTCTCTTAACTGTAGCAGGAGAAGCAATTATGATGGCCTCAGACTTTCTGTTGTTTAAACCCAGGAAGTTCTCCATCATCCATCCCTTAACATCCGTTATGCAGCTCAACAAGGCAAGAGGAGGCAAGCTACTGTATGGGCAGGTTTGGTGTAGATATAAATCTGCACATCATCAGCATAGCAGTGAAACTGCAGCCCATGCTGCCTAATGATGTCCCCAAGAGGAAGAAGGTACAAAATGAACAGCAGAGGTCCAAGGACTGAGCCCTGGGGGACTCCATGTAACACGGAACAAATGTCAGATTTAAAACCTCCAATAGAAACAAACTGCTGCCTGTCAGAGAGATAAGAAGTGAACCATGCTAACGCAGTCCCAGTTATGCCAATCATATTTTTAAGCCGAGATAGCAATAGGCTATGGCACACTGTGTCAAATGCTGCAGTTATTATTTTTCTTTTTCGTGTTGAGATTTCCGCGGTTTTCTGTTTATAGTTTTACCATATTATTCACGGTATTGTTTTCTTTTCTGCTTGTTGGGGCAGCAGGCGGAAGGTGGCAGATGCCAACAGACTGAACAAATTGATTCGTAAGGCCGGTGACATTGTGGGTGTGGAGCTGGACTCGCTGGCGACAGTGTCTGAGAGGAGGACGCTGTCTAAGCTGAAGTTCATTATGGACAATGTCTCCCACCCGCTGTACCACACACTAGCAAGATACAGGAGCACGTTCAGCCAAAGACTCATGCCAAAAGCATTCCTACCTGTGAGGATGACCTCTCCCTCCATCTTTTTAATGAAGATGCATGCATGTGCTCAACTGTCCTGAAGTGCAGTGCAGGTGATGGCGGCATGATTAGAGTGATCAAAACAGTTAACATGACTGTCGGTCAGTAATGTACTGGTCTTCTTTACTTCCCGATTGTGCACGTTCATGTTCATTTTGTTTTTATTTATCTCTTCAGTGGTAGATTCCTTCCTTTTCGCATGTTCTTTGTTCATGACAGAATGAGCAGCCTTCTTTTTATATTCTTTTTATCAAACGCCTGTGAGTTGTTTTGTCTACCCCATGTCTACAAGACACAATACACAGAACACAGGCAGATTGAATTCACAGGAAAGAGGTTTGTACAGTGAACAAGGAAGAGCCGTAGAATAAATGACTACAAACATAACATGGGAAGCACAGGGTTTAAACACAGGCTAACTAAGGAAAAACATTTGTTTGTATAATGGACTGTTAAGCAATGAATCATATCATAATGCCAATATTGTATCATTTTTTGGCAGTACCCTAGCTGTCTGGCTGTCTTTTTGGTGAAAATTGTGTTAGATAGCACATGCAAGCCTTGTTATACCACTAATAAAATACGATCAAATCATTTTAACATTTTCACTTTTTTTTATTTTAGTACTAGTGAATGCAATCATAAAATGTTTCACATTTCACATTATTTTTGTGTGCTACATTTTGCCATATGTAGCATTGAACATATTATATTTTTCTATGTATTACTTACTAAGACTTTTTTACTGACATCATTAAAAAGGTCTCTTGTAAAAATCACAGTATGAAAACAGTAACTTCACCATGTAAACATATTGAGAAAACATATTGAATAGTAGGGATTGTGAATTTGCTCTTAAAATACAATAATTAAATAAACAGATGTTTTCAATGAAAATAAATGTTTTCATTGTATATCCTCCGATGTTCATCTCATCCAAGAACATGCAAGTCCACAGGGGAGTGATTTGAATAAGCTGTTCCTATTGGTAAATGAGTGCTTCCTTTTCAGTTGAGAATGTATTTAAGGCAAAGTACAGCTATTCGCAATTGATTTCAAGCAATAATGGAGATTTGTGTAATTGTTGTATGCATAGATTGTCAGTTATATTATTTTTGATACTGTTCTACCTGTTATCTGTGTCAAGTTTTGTTTTATGAAGGACAAAAGCAAGTTGACTTGAATTAACACCCTCATTATGAATGTGACTGATACTGATGTGGAGAACATTCTGCTCTGCTTCCCACACCAGCGTGACTCGTGTCCCAAAGTGCAGCGTTTCTCTGTGGTTCAGGTGCTCATGTACATCTTAACACTGCCTACGATCTTCATGACCGTGTTTGGGAACTTGCTGGTCATCATCATCATTTCTCATTTCAAACAGCTGCAGTCTCCAACTAACCTTGTCATCCTCTCCCTGGCCCTGGTGGACTGTATGCTGGGCTGTCTGGTCATGCCCTTCAGTATGGTGCGATGGGTGGAAGGCTGCTGGTTCATGGGTGACATTTTTTGTAAAATACACTCCAGTTTGGATATGACTTTAGGTACTGCATCAATTTTGCACCTGTGTTTGGTATCTGTTGATAGATATATTGCTATTTGTGAGCCTTTGAAATATCGAATGAAGGTGACAAAACCCATTATGGTATTTTGTCTGACTATCATATGGCTATTTTCTTTAATGTTTAGCTTCAGCATTGTGCTTTCCAAAGTTAATGTGCAGGGTTTGGAGACACTTTCCATGTCAAACACCTGTCTTGGATACTGTGCATTGACTTTCAACAAAGAGTGGACTGTTATCGTTTCACTCTTAAACTTTTTCCTTCCAGGGACTATTATGAGCTCCTTGTACTTGAAGATCTTCTTTGTTGCACGAAAACAAGCTAAAGTGATATGTGAGGGGATCTCCGTGGTAAGGTCGAGGGAGGTGAGAAGCCAGTATTCAGAGCAGAGGGAGAGAAAGGCCGCTAAGACTCTGGGTATTGTAATGGGGTTTTTTCTTCTCTGCTGGCTCCCATTTTTCATGGCCAATATAATTGACCCTTTCTTTAACTTCATGACCCCTGCTGATGTTTTTGATACTCTGATATGGTTAGCCTATTTTAACTCTATGTGTAACCCTCTTATCTATGGATTTTTCTATCCACGCTTTCAGACAGCATTTAAGATCATTTTATCAAAATATTTTCACTTCAGTAACACAAGCAACCCAAGTCTTTAAACTAACCTTCATAAGTAAAGGTGGGCTAGTAATGTCAAATTTTAAGCAACCTTTGGGAGGGAGGCTTTACTTCTTCCAGTGTATATACCTTATAGCTAATGAGTATAACAATTTTTATTGGCTATGTCTGTTTAGAAGATGCAGTATTTAACCAAAAGATGGCGGCGGTGTGTTTGGCTGGCTCTCTGATGCTCCCGTATTTTTTTACGTTGCTGCTTTTATTGGGTCTAGTTTTTATGTTGTATTATTTCTTTACATGTTATATTTACGGGTTGTTACACACTTTGTGATATGTTCTTTTATCTGATTTGTATCCTCTGTACAGCACTTCGGCACGGCCATAGCTGTTTTCTAAAGTGCTATATAAATAAAGTTGATTTGAGTTGCGTTGAGAGCCAAAACAACCAATAATGAAACATTTTATTTTAATCATTTTACTCTTAGGTGTACAATTTGATTATATATGATGTAAAAATGTATAAAGGAACTTATTTTGATGTTGTATCTTTTAGCTTTGTCACTGAAGACTCCAATTCATCCATGTAGTTTAACATCAATGGCTTGCAGAAGGTCACAGTAGGACTTGCCAAAGCAGTACAGTGAAGCTGGAAAGTTTATTTGTATAGATTTTTTTTTATACAGTCACAAGTGCTTTACACAGGTCTAGAAAAATATGAAAGCTTATTACATCCTCACATCTATCCCCTGAGGAAGGTTTTGCCAAAAATAAAAATGATAATACAATAAAATAAAAAATTGTATTTTAATGTACTTGATTTAAAAAGAAAAATACAATTAATTTAAAGATCTTCGTAGGAGTCTCACCTACTAAAGTAGATATAATTTACTTCAATTATTAATCAGTCTCATTAATTTAATTATTTAATTATTGTTATTGTGGGCATATTCAAATTATTGGAATCAGGTGTTCCAATCACTTCCATGGCCACAGGTGTGTAAAATTAAGCACCTGGACATGCAGACTGTTTTTACAAACATTTGTGAAAGAATGGTTCGTTCAGTAAATTCCAGGGTGGAACTGTAATAGGATGCTACCTGTGCAACAAATCCAGTCGTGAAATTTTCTTGCTCCTAAATATTCCACAGTCAACTGTTTGTATTATAAGAAAATGAAAGTTTTTGGGAATGATAGCAACTCAGCCACGAAATGGTAGGCCATGAAATCTGATGGAGCAGGGTCATCGGATGCTGATGCACATAGTGCAAAGAGGTCACCAACTTTCTGCAGAGTCAATCACTACAGACATCCAAACTTCATGTGGCCTTCAGATTAGCTCAAGAACTGTGTGCATTGAGCTTCATGGAATGGGTTTCCATGTTCCAGCAGCTGCATGCAAGCCATACATCACCAAATGCAATGGAAAGCATCGGATGCAGTGGTGTAAAGCATGCCGCCACTGGACTCTAGTGCAGTGGAGACACGTTCTCTGGAGTGACAAATCCCGCGTCTCCATCTGGCAATTTGATGCACGAGTCAGGGTTTAGCACCTGCCAGGAGAACGGTACTTGTCTGACTGAATTGTGCAAAGTATAAAGTTTGGTTGAGGGGCGATTATGGTGTGGGGTTGTTTTTCAGGAGCTGGGCTTGGCCCTTTAGTTCCAGTGAAAGGAACTCTGAATGCTTCAGTATACGAATACATTTTGGACAATTCCATACTCCCAACTTTGTGGGAACAGTTTCTAGCTGGCCCCTTCCTCTTCCAACATGACTGTGCGTCAGTGCACAAAGAGGTCCATAAAGACATGGATGGCAGAGTCTGGTGTGGATGAATTTGACTGGCCTGCACAGAGTCCTGACCTGACCTGAATTAGAGCAGAGACATAGAGCCAGGCCTTCTCGCCCAACATCAGTATGTGACCTCACAAATGCGCTTCTGGAAGAATAGTCAAAAACACTCCTAAACCTTGTGAACAGCCTTCACAGAAGAGTTGAAACTGTTCTAGCTGCTGTATATATATATATATATATATATATATATATATATATATATATATATATATATATATATATATATATATATATAGAAGATTTTGGCGCTAAGCAAGGAAATTATCCTAAACTGGTCAATGTTCTCAGACCTTTCCTCTTTTGGTATGTACAATCCCTCAGCATATCTCCATGACTGGGCTACCTTCCCTCTCCTCCAGATCACCTTTAAGATAGATAGATAGATAGATAGATAGATAGATAGAGTTACAGGATAGATAGATAGAGTTACAGTTTCTGCTGTAACTCTATCTATCTATCTAGTAGTAGTTTTCCATTTTGACTTGCAAGAAAAAATATTACAGGCACATGCTTGGCTAACTGGCTTAGCAAAGCAGGATTAATATGTAATTCTGTAAACAGCAGTTACTTGGCAATGAAAAATAATTTCCTAAATTATAGTTTATATCAATTTTTAGTAGTTGCCTCTGTGCCTTTAACGTTGTCACTGATGATGATTTTAATACATCGCTAAGCATAAACAATAAAGCAAATATAAAAATAAAAAACATAAGGAGATCATTCAATATTTGGTGAGGGATTAGGTAGCTCATTTGTGATTGATCTTGCTCAGCTTCCAGTTGTAATGAATTCATGTTATAAGCATTTCTATTGGAAAAGGGGTGCTGCTGCTTAATGAGCTGAATGTATATAAACCAGCATGGAGCAGTGCAGTGGATTTGTCTGTTTAATTGGTGGCTATTAGTGGCTTGTCTGCAAGCTGTCAAAAACATTTTACTGTTAATATTGACACTTGTATTTTGTTTACTTTTGGATGTTTTCAAACTGTCATACAATAACAAGGTAGCATTTTATTTTTCAGAAAAGGACACTTTGACTGGCTTGGATGGACATCCTCTTTGTGAATATATCTAAGAATGTGTATCTATGCTTCCCAAACCAACCTGACTCCTGCATCAGAACAGAGCGCTTATTTGCACTCAAAGAGGCCATGTATATCTTAATGCTGGCTGCTATTGTAATGACCGTGTTTGGCAATCTGCTAGTCATCATCACTATTTCTCACTTCAAACAGCTGCAGTCTCCAACTAACCTCATCATCCTCTCCCTGGCCCTGGTGGACTGTATGCTGGGCTGTCTGGTCATGCCCTTCAGTATGGTGCGATGGGTGGAAGGCTGCTGGCTCCTGGGTGAACATTTTTGTAAAATACATTCAAGTTTGGATATGACCCTGAGTATTGCTTCTATTCTGCATCTGTGTTTGGTATCTATTGATAGATATATTGCTATTTGTGACCCTCTGAGTTACAGGTTGAAGGCGACTAAGAACACTATTGCTATGTGTATTACTGTTATTTGGCTGTTTTCCTGTCTGTTTAGTTTTGGAATTGTTTTTTCTAAAGTAAATATTATGGGTTTGGACTCAACCAAGATAAATCCCTGTGCTGGAAACTGTGCTTTGATTTTTAATAAGGAATGGGGTATTATTGCTCCACTTCTTAACTTTTATATTCCAGGAACTGTAATGAGCTGTTTGTACCTCAAAATCTTCCATGTTGCAAGAAAGCATGCTAAAATATTATCTAATAGAACAACTGTAGTAGTGTGTCGTGAGATGAAAGGTCAGGTGTCGGAACAGAGAGAGAGGAAGGCAGCTACCACTCTGGGCATCGTTATGGGGGTGTTTATATTGTGCTGGCTGCCTTTCTTCCTTACCACTGTAATTGAACCATTCATTGGCTTCTCAACCCGCCTGGATGTTTTTGATGCTCTGGTCTGGTTTGGGTACTTTAATTCTATGTTTAATCCACTAATTTATGGATTTTTCTATCCCCACTTCCAGAAAGCATTTAAGATAATTATTTTAAGATATATTTTCCACATAAAAAATTCAAGCAAGTTAGTACTTTGATTCTGCTATGTAAACTTTTTAAAGCCATGAACATAATGCAATTATGTGACATTTGTCATCCTGTACTTATCAAATGATCACTGTAAATGTATAAACATTTATTATTAAACATTTGATTTATAAACATTGCTACATATATCTGTCATGAGCAAGGGAAATGGTTACAGGAATCAGTTTTGGCTTGAACCCTAATCTAACGTAATCAAATCTAGTACACCTGGTTCTAATATTAAGACACTATTGAAAGGCCTGACTGGTGTTAGACTAGGTTGGGACTAAACTCAGCTGGGCAGTACATCACCAGGACCAGATTTAGGCACCCGAATTTAGAGGAAACATTCACATTTAGCACATCAAGTAGAGGAACTTAATTTCATAAATAAATACTTGAAGCAACTGTTAAGCAAAGATGTGATATAAATGTGTAGTGTGTGTTATATTGATAAAGCACAACTGAAATAATACAGAGAACAATGAGCTGATGTCTTCAAAAGCTTTATTGTCCTGAGAAAGGCACATATACTAGGAGCATACGGTTAAAATCCTTCCCCATAGAATAGGGAAAAGTGTGTCCTTAGCCAGGTGAGGAACAAACTTTAAAACAGTAAGGAAGACACAGACCCATCTGTGTCATAGTTATTATTTATTATGCAAAATATCGTATAATTTGTGGTTTATACTATAATTAATTAATTAATGAAGAAGCTTATTTAGGTGATGTTACTTTGAACACATGCAAAGCATACTTCAAAAGTCAGACTGATACCCATATACACAAAGTTTATATTTTTCATTGTGTGAACAAATTTGAAAAGCATAGACATTTGTTCTAGTTAAAAAATGTTGTCATAACCAAGATTTTGTCTTTGAATGGTGCCAACACAACACATAGCTTGGTTTCTTGGTTTGTTCAGCTTGGCACTTATGTGTGCCACTAATTACAATTAATGTTGGGAAGACACATTAGCAATATCAGAAACATATTTACATATTGTAACGATCTGAGCAATGCAGAGCATGGAGGTGGACACAAACGCTGAGGAGAGCGAGATTTATTAATGGGAATTCCATAGGCAGAGTTGTAATCATAAGCAGAGGTCATAACAGACAGGCAGTCTGAACATGAAATATAAACAGGCATACTAACACAGGAATAAAACGAACGAGGCAGGGAACAAGAACAGGGAGTAAAACCACGGAGACCGTAAATACCAGATGGCAGCGAAGACAGAACACCAATTCACAAAATATCCGACAACCGACATGGGAGACACAGGGACTATAAATACACAGAACTGGACTAGACACAGGTGAAGACAATGACGACATGGGCGTGGCAGATGAGGGGAAATCATGGAGACAGACAAGCAGGGCGGGATCAAGGAGCAGGGAAACCGGAGCATATATAGACCTGTCCTTTACAAAGACAATTAACCTGTATCAGGTATATCTGGTCAGGTATATCCTGTTGAGGAAAAGGTAGGTAATGCCATTTTGTAGAAACCAGCAACCCCATAAAATTAAATAGCTTTCTATGGCAATAAAATGAACCTGTCATCCACTGTCCTCTACGGTACCTTGTCGATTTGGTACAGGGCCGGCGCCACGGGGGGGCGATTGTGTCCTGCCCCCTCAATGTAAATAATAAGACCCATTTATTTTACAGCAATCGCTACATGGCGCCCCCTCGGCCGCTCAACAATCGTTACACGCCACCCCCCGCTCAACAAACAACTTACGTTCGCCACCCCGAAATTTCCTGACGCCCCCTCACTGTATATGTTCTGGCGCCAGCCCTTATTTGGTACCACAGTTGCTGTGCCTAAATGAGTTACTGGCCTTTCTGTGACTTAGTGGTAACTGCCCAGAACTCTTCACACTTAAAACAAGTTATGCAGCCAGCCAGTGGCATGCACAGACATTTTGGGGGGCAAGTGCTCAGGGGAAAAAGGGGCACTTTTTAGCGCACGTGGAAAAAAATTATAATTATATAATTATTTTAAAAATTATACGCACATGAAATGAAATTTGACTTTTATTTGTAACATTCTCTAAGTGTGAGTTTTCAATGGAAAAAAGTCACACAATCAACCGATAAAATCCATATCCAATATTAACTATATACAGTCCTTGTTAAGTCCTTCGGTTAACTTCTGTTTACCCTCCACTGTCTGCAGGCCTTGTTGCATATATTTTGCAATTAGTAAATCAATATAGGCCTACAATTAAGACAGTAAAAAGACCAAAAAGTATGAAAAGGAGTTATAGGCTACTGAGTGTTGTCATTAAATGAATGCAGATGAGCGTTTTTCACAGTTAATGGGGAACTTCCCATTTCTTTTTTCACAAATGGGTTAATTTATGTTGCCTAACAAAACCTATACAACAGAAGACGTTCAGCTTAACACATAGATTTGCAAACTCTACCTTAATTATTTGTATGTGGTCATCCTCACGTTATCTATCATTGATTTGGGCTAGAGCGACTAGTTTATCAGGTGACCAGTCGGCTAAAAATGCTTAGTAGTTTGGTGCTGTATGAGACATTTTACTGCACAAAAAAATGATTTCACATTGGGCTTAGAGGGCAAACGGTACGATTTTACTTGATGTGTATGTGACCTGGCTGGTGGGGCACGTAAGAAGAAGCCCATCTGTGACCGTGCGTGTTGTGCTGAAGACTTTTATTTGTAACATTCTCTAAATGTGAGTTTTCAATGGAAAAAAGTCACACAACTAACTGATAAAATCCATAGGAAGACACGCTTCCTTCCACTCGCTGAACTGAACTGCTGCTGCAGCGCATCTGGTGTGACAAAGGAAGAGAGGTCGGGTGTGTGCGAGGTGGTGGCTCATTGTTGAAACATTGTTGAAAGGCATTGTTTTTAATCGCTCAGGTTTTCAAAATATCATTTCAAACCGACCTCAGTAAAATGTTAATAATAATAATAATAATAATAATAATAATAATAATAAAAACCATTTTTAAAAAGTTTCAAGTTTCAGGGCACTTTTGTTGATAAAGGGCAGAGTTGGTGGTGCTTTAGCACCACCTAATGTCTATGTCTGCACGCCAAGCCAGCAGCATATTGTGACAGGAGTAGAGAACCACATATATAAGATGCAGGAAGGTGGCAGTTGCTTTGTGGATCCTTAATGGAGCACCATGGTCAAAGTCAAAGTCAAATTTATTTATATAGCATTTTTTACAACACATGTTGTTAAATGGCAGCTTTACAATCGTATGGGTCCAGATCCCTAATGAGCAAGCCAGAGGCGACAGTGGCAAGGAAAAACTCCCTAAGGTGGCAGGGATTAGGAAAAATCCTTGGGTGGACCAAGACTCAAAAGGGAACCAATCCGCCACTGCAAAATGGAAATGGAAAAAGGCAGCCTTAGCAACGTTGCATATATGTGTGTCAATGAAAGATCCGCATCAACAGTGACACATAAGCTTTTTAAAGTAGATTTAGGTAGCTTTAAGTGTTACTGAAATTCCTTAATGGTCTTTCATCATGCCTACATCAACATTACAGTTACCTTTTATTATCTAATGTAATCATTTACCTTAAATAGTTCATCAAGAATAACCAACATTTTGGCAAGTAGACCTATACATGTTCTCTCACTGAAGATAGATAGGGTAACAACATGTGCTAAACTAGCTAGCCTTGGGCAGGCTGCAAAGGACACTAGGATCTAGTGGAGGACTGTCCCAAACCAATAGTGAAACTGTAATTAAGGCTATCAGTCTCCTGGAGGATGAGGTCTCTCAAACAGGTTCTGACTTTAACTCCTGTGGGGCATGGTACGGCCGAAAAGTGACAGAAAAACTCCAATCCCCATTAATGGACTTGTTTAGATTTTTATATGTACTAATTTGTTTATCTCTTTGGATTTTAAGTCTTGCATTTATTACCTGCATTTTAAAGTTTTTCATATTTACAGTGTGTCTGTCATAATATCCATTCTTGAATTAGCCCAAAATATACCCTATATGTCCGTTCCTTTTATTTGTTAGACTCTGCAAGAATACTGTTTTCACTGAATTACACAGGCAACAACAATGGACAAGGCTGGTGAGCTGATTTAATATTATATTAAACAATAAATGAAACATCATAATAATGTGTGTATAAATCTGGCAATACTGTATGTATAGTCTACACTTATTTCATGTTTCATGCTGTACTACTATGTTTAACATGGTAGGCTATGTACTGTACATATTTCACCATTTGTGCTAATCAAAGTTGTATATGTATAGATAGATATCTATTTAGTTTCATAACACCCTGTTCAAGGCTCAGCTAACGATAAGAGAGTTGTTATTGGACAATGATCTCCCAGGGGGTGTCTTCCCTTACAGATCAAGAAAGTATAAGTTCTAGCAATTGTCAAAGTGGGGATCATTCCACACATCATGCTCTGAAATTGCAGAAAAGTCTGCAATCTTTTTTTGTTTTGCATCTCAATTCAATTTAATGTGAAGGAAGACTATATGATGCTGGAATCAACAAATTCATCTTTAATGGATGCAGCAGATTTGAAGAACTACTGTTATCCTGAATCGAATGCCTCATGTCAGAAAAACCCTTACAACATGGGAGCCCAAATTGTGTTATATGTCTTACTTGGACTGGCGATGACAGTGACCATTCTGGGGAATTCTGTGGTCATCATCTCCATAGCTCATTTCAAGCAGCTTCACACACCCACAAACATACTGGTTATGTCTTTAGCGCTGGCGGACCTACTGCTGGGCCTGACTGTTATGCCATTCAGCACGATCAGATCTGTGGATGGTTGCTGGTACTATGGTGAAACCTTTTGTTTACTGCACTCTAGTTGTGACATGTTTCTCACCTCTGTGTCTATTTTTCACCTGATTTGCATTGCCACAGATCGACATCAAGCTGTGTGCCATCCACTTCAGTACCCTTCAAGAATAACGATACCCATTGCATGGCTAATGGTAGCTATGAGTTGGATTACAGCTGCAGTATATTCTTATAGTCTCCTATATTTAAAAGGAAATGTCCAAAGTTTAGATGAGCTAATTGAATCATTATATTGTTTGGGAAGATGTGATCTTCTTTTCAATGCCATGTGGGGGGCTGTGGATACATTAATAGCTTTCCTTTTGCCATGCTCTGTGATGGTTTGCTTGTATGCTCAAATTTTTTTTGTTTCAATGAAGCATGCAAAAAAAATTGAGGACACAAAACAGAAATGCAGAAATGAGGTGAACATAACCAAGCTTGTAAAACATGAAAACAAAGCAGCAAAAACACTCGGGGTTGTTGTGGGTTCATTCATCTGTTGCTGGATGCCCTTTTTTATTAACTCTCTAATTGATCCTTATATTAACTTCTCAACACCTGCAGTTCTTTTTGATGTTTTTGTCTGGTTGGGTTATATTAATTCAACTTTAAACCCAATCATATATGGCCTCTTCTACCCATGGTTCAGGAAATCTCTGTATCTCATAGTGAATTTAAGAATTTTTTCACCTCAATCCTCTGACACAAATGTTTTTTCTGTAGTTTGAAAAAGTTTGAATTGTTCCAAACCATGTCAAAAGTTTTTAAAATAATTTATATAAGGTATTAAAGTTATAAATTAACCAAATGTTAAATAAATAATGGCATATTAATAAAACATCTGCATGACCAGTCTGTATTTCCCCATGAACTAACTGCAGAAGACATCTTCTGCAACAGAATCCAGACGATTTAGTGCAGAAATTATTTTTGTATACAAAATTATTTTTGTATGTTGAGAGTAAACAATAAGCAGCATGATGCTAACATCACAGATAAGAGTAGACAACATAAGCTAACCAATCAGCATATTCGTGTTTATCGTAAATAGATGTTAATGACATAGGGAGATGTACATAAATACATTTCAAGTAAATGTAAATATCAAGTAAAAGTATCTTATTTTGAAAAATGTTTTATCAAATTAAAAATATTTTTGTAGAATAATTTTAGAGGGGGTTTATGTGATAAGCAGTTTAATCTCTAAAGTGTGCCATTAACTAGTAGTTAGGTTTTTAATTGCCCATATTTAGGAACAGATCCATGTCCTGGTTTCATTTACCCATGCTGACTAGTAACTGAAATCTTAGGTATTATTTCATAAAAAACAAACACTGCCAGGAATGGCATGTATTAAATGAACTTAAATAAAGTCCTGAAAGGATCATGATTAACTAGTCTTGTGTAAATTAAAAGAAAGGTCCTGAATAGGCTCAATTGAGTCAGTATTATTTTCATCCCCTCTGCATACTCTACCATTAGCGATTCTGACCTGAATGCTATTAATATGTTCATGTACAAGCTCAATATTAAAATGCACTGTTGCCCAGAGGGAGAAGGGTTTCTCTTGTGAATCTGTCTCCAAGAGATTTTTCTTGTCATATGGTCTTTGGCTTAGCTTTTAGGGGTCTAGAGCTACATGTTTATAAAGCTGCTTTGTGACATCATATGTTAAAATAACTGTAACGCGAGGAAGGCAGGCAGGACCAGGCGAGTGCGTTGTGTCACACATGTACACTTAATGTTGGCGCAAATAGTGCATATCAACATAGAACACCGAAAGACAAATGTAGTATATAGTTTCAAACAAAGACGAGCACGGGACGCTGCGCAAATGAACATTAAATAGACAAACCATATAAGCCCCAAGTGAACACAAGATTAGCCACAGGTGAGACCGATGAACATGCTCCCACATACACGGGCATAACCAGACGTAGACAACATGAACACATGCCCAAAAGGAGGGGTCCCCAGCTGTTCCGTAACAGAGCCCCCCACCAGGGGCCCACTCCTCCCGGAGTGCCCAGCGTAGCTGGAAAGCCCCGGACCTACACCAACAGGCAGATCTGGAGCAGTCAGAACCGCAAGCCTCAGGAATCATCATCCCCAACGGCGAGGCCTGCTGCGGAGTCCTTTAGAACACCCTCCCCGGGAAGACAGGGGAAAACACATTAGACAACACAGTCACATTCACAAACACACACACAGGAACAAAGAAAACGAGCGGCACAAGAGGGAAAAGGGGATTTGAATAAACACCGGGATAGATACACATACACACAGAGACTGGCACCCATAAAAACAGGCGTCCCGCTTGTCGAGTGTGGCCAGGGGAGAGAAACCCCCCAAATCCGCAGGCAACGCATAGGTGGAGTTCCTCCTGTCCTCAGGATAGCTCTTCCACCACATGCAATGCCGGTAGATGCTTCCGGGATATCGCGACAGCAGTCCTCGTGGTGGACGCGCTTGCAGTCCCTCTGGGCGTCACGGAGAGGACGCGCCTGCTGACGCGCATTGGGCACTCCTCAGGGCGCCTCGGGAGGGACCCAGAATATATCCGGTGACTCCCTCGCAGAACCAGTCCTCGGTCATGCCTCCTGAGGCCGCGTAGATGTACCCCCCACCCTATACATTGGTTCCTCTTCCTCTGAGGCCTCCGTGCTCTGTGACATAGCCTCCTTCGAGGCTTGGCACCGCAAACAATCCATACTGCTCCCCTCAGAGGGGGAAAGAGGAACGTCCTCATATCGATACCCCCCTCCCGACTTCACGGTCACGTCCGAGTACACTGACGGGAGAGGGCTGATTTCCTCCTCACCCTCGCTGTAGTACTCGATGGGGGGCAAACACATGGATGGAGAGGGGCTGGCATCTTTGCCCTCTTCACCATAGTACTCAGTGGGGTTCGAGCACATAGACGGAGGAGGGCTGAACTCCTCCTCGCCCTCACTGTAGTACTCTGTGAGAGCGGAGTACATGGACGGAGAGGTGCTGGCTCTACAGTCCGTCTCCTCCCCTGAGTATTCAGAGGGAGGCGGGCTCTCCTCCTCTTCCGACTCCTCACTCTCAAAATCAAACTCGAGAGGTGTCAAGTCCCACACTCCTGCACACACCACCAACGGGTCCTCAGTACCTTCCTCCAGGTATGTCAGGGCAGAGAATTCCCCCATCAGTGCATGGAGTCCTTCTCTCCATCTTGGAAAAACAAGTCCTCTCTCCTCTCCTCCTCATCCTCTCGAGCACGCCCAGGGGAAGATGCATGATGCCATTTACTCTTCTTCTTCCCCTTCTTCGCTCGAGAGACGTATCCTGACATTTGGTGTATGTACCTAGTTTCTGACAGAACAGAGCCCATATGCGGGAAGTGAAATGGGCCCCGCAGTCAGATACAATCTCTTCAGGTAAGCCAAAGATACGAAAGACAAAGGCAAAAATAGCCTCTGCTGCCTCCATAGTGGTAGGCAGTTTGAAAAAAGGGGATGATGAGATATGGGGAGAGGGTGTAGTTCCCCTGCCAGCAATGAGCGGGAAGTGCATGACACACAGGGCAGGCCAGCACGAACTAGCATATGCCGTCGTGGAGAGATGGCCACCAGTGTTTCTTTGCATCTAGATGGATGGTACGTGAATTACCAGGGTGCCCCACACTGGGGGAGGTATGTATTATACGCAGTTCACTCCTGGGTCATTCCATGTCAAATCAATCAATATTTGGATTGGTCCCCGCTTGACCACCTCAGAATCCCTTCAAACTTTCCCCATTTGTAGGCAGATATGTTTCATGGAATAAGTATTTCTGTTCCGTTTGAATGTGAATATCTCTAAAGCTATTACAGCTAGAAGGCTGAAATTTTTTGTATGTTTAGAAAATTGTATACTTGTAATTTATGTACTTTCTGGTGCTGTAAGTTGTGTTGTGTCAATAGAAAGAATTCCCAAAGTTGAAAAAAAAATCCAACTTTCAGAGTCATTTTCACCTGTCATTATCTCATGGATGGAGTAGAAGAAGGCTGATCTATGTTTTATGTTTCAAAGTACTTCCAGTGGCAATGTTGAGTATGTGGTCCAGTTTTTGCACAATTTGCTGTCAAATATCCGATTTCACACATACGGTACCCTTGTTTGGACACTGATTCCCAAAATATACTTTGATATGTGCTGATTATATGGTAGAAAAATTGGAATGGCCTTTTTTGATATAGTGGTTCATTCATAGGCAGAAGTTCATTCGTACAGTCCCAAGGTCTATGAGGAGGTAGCTGACTAGTAGTTTCTTCTTTACTGAAGTCAGAGAGAACCTCTTGATAGGAATAATACTCAGATCAGGAGATTCAGTGCTTTCTACAAATGTGGATAGTAACAGGAGGTGCATGCATTGTGGCAAGCAGAAGAGACTCCATGTAACTAACTAGCAGTCTCTCCAGGAAATCTGAGGATTATGTAGAGCTAGCCAGGGAATGCCTAAAATCATGCGATCGTGGGACATGGGTAGGAGAAAGAACAGAATTTCTTCTTTGTGGAAGAGCCCGATCTTTAGAGTAATGGGAATGGTTTGGTGACGGATTAGACCACCACCAATAGGTTGGTCATTCGGAGAGTTGACACGTAATGGTGGCTGTACTTGGACCAAGGGGATGTCTAGGAGGTGAGCTAGCTCTTTTTCTAAAAAGTTACCCGCAGCGCCAGAGTCAATGAGAGCTGCCAGAAGACTGCTTTTCTCTTTCCATTCCATGAGAGAACAACTTGGAGGTTAAACTGGCTATTCCTTATAGAGAGAAGGAAAAAGTTCTTATATTAGTAGGCGGCATGTATCAAGTCCCCGGACAAAGCGCTCAGGCAGGGCAGTGATTGCAGAAGTGGCCTCTCTACATGGTACAGGCATAATTCCTCGTTAATCCTCCTAGCTTTCTCCTGGGGGCTTACGGGGGCCCTTCCCAGTTGCATGGGCTCTCCGGAGTCCAACAAGGGACCTCTTTAGGCATGGAGGCAGTGGGCTCCATCCCAGATGAATTCGCAGGATGAGAGGCAGGGCGATGTGATTGTAGCAGTTTATCTATGGAAATCACAGTTTAGATGAAGTCAGCTAAAGAGGATGCTTCTCCAGCTAAATCTGTAATTCCTTTCTTAGACCCCTTCGGAATAATGTATTTAATGAGATCTTACTGCGGTGTGTCTCCCCTGATGCATTTCGCACAACACAGTACTGACGTCTCTCCCTGAAGCAGGGTGATCGAACACAGCTTTGAACATAGTGTAAAACTGAGCTTCGGCAACAAGGAAGGATCCTGGCTATCCCATAATGCAGTTCCCCATGCCCCAGCCTCCCCAGTGAGGTGTGATGATACAAAATTAATCTTACCCTGATCCATCTGAAACTGGGCCGAGTGATGAGAGAAATATATCAAACATTGCATAGGAAGTTCCGACAGCGAGTTGGAGAACCATCATACCTTTCTGGAATGGACGTAGGTAGTGGAAACAAAACCGGGAGGATCAAATGCACTAGGGGTTGCACCGATGAACCTTCCGTGAGTCTCCAAATGGTTTTTCTAAGTTCAGCAATGACGGCATCCTGTTGGACCAGGCGTGCTTGCATTTCCGCTGGATCCATTGAGGCAAAGTATTCTGTAATGCTGGAAGGAAGCCACAACACCAGAGGATCCAAGTGCAGAAAGGTAAGTTTATTTTCTAGTTCTGTGTTACCGAGAGCCTCCACTCAGGCATGTGGGTCTGTAACAGCTAGGCCAAAGGCATCAGGGTAGGGAGAGAGGGAGAGACTCTGAGGACTCACGAAAGGTACACAAAGTGAGTTGGGCAGCGTCCAATTCCTAGGGGCAGGCAGTTCTCGCAAGCTAAGGGAGAAGCAGAGGTCGGTACACAGGAGAACAAACAGAAGATAATGCTCGGTAGAGGATATAGTCAACAATACATCGCAGAGAGGTAGAGATAGGTGGGCATTTATATAGGACTGGAAAGATAATGAGACAGGTGACAGTTTGTATTCTGGCGATTTGGAACGTGGAGGGCAAGGCACACCACTAGAGGGTGTTAGGGAGTCTACACGGGAAGCGGGATGTGTGTGAGACATGACAACCAGCATGGCGTGTATTAGGTTGTTTTCGATGGAGTAGACCATGACAATGGAACGTGACTCTGGAGAAGGGAAGCACCTAATAAGGATTGTGTGATAGATGGGCTATCCCAGGCTTTAGGACCCTGTGGCTGTTCGATGTGAAATCTGGTAATCATGATAGCTTATTGCTAGTTCTGTTGTCTTCCTTTTTTTAAGTTCACATTTTTTTATTAAGCACTTATTTATTCGAGTGGATGTGCCCAAGCAAAGAGTAGTTCTGTCTGTTTGGTTGATTTATTAAAAGAAAGTCAGACTTTTCTATAGTTGGTGAGCCAATGAGAGTTTCCTAATCTCACTGTGACGAAAGCTACTGCAAGAGACGGTGCTTGACCCCATAATACAACCGGATTTGGCATGGTCTCCCATCATATTTGATGTCAAATGCAAGGTTGTGTTCTCATCGCTTATGCGGTCAGTTCAGTAGATGGAGATTTTGGCTGGTTTTTAGGATTTGCATTGATTAATGTATTTATTGAAGAGACTTCAAGATTATCATTTGTAGGTGCAATGATGAGACTGGAATGGCAGTGATTATGGGGACTATGATTATGCAGGACTAGATAGTGAATTTTTTTACCACTTCTAAGTGTAAACTACAGACTAGGAGTGTCAGTGGACACCGTCTCTGGTAACATGGAACATCACTTCTTTTGTTTGTAAATGGTCTGATTAAGACTAGGGTGGGGATACTCACAAGTCCCAGTTTGAGGACCACTCAGTTGGACTTGATCCCACTGAACAAGTGGATTTTTTCAAAAAGACTGAGTCTCACTGAGAGACCATAGGTCTGAAAAACACTCAATATTATGTGTATATGACTAGAGAGGACAGTCTCCAACAGCACTGTCCTATAGCTTGGCTGGTTCAACCGCATCAATTGCCTGCTCTTCTACCAGCTCCACACACCTTCCACAGCCTCAATTATTATTATCCAGATAGGCAGTACAACACTAACCAAAAAGTTCAGCCACAGTATAAATAATGTCTGTTACTCAAGCGAAATCAGACAATCCTTTTGCATAATCTTACGTGCATTGAATTTAATCCTCTGTGTGTCTTGCGCTGCATCTGCTCGTCATTCATTCCATCCGCTGGAAGGCTTCCTTCTCAAAGTGCCTCCAGTGTGTTCACTCGCCAAGCCCCTTTCCTCATTTTACCATGTCTCCTTTGTAGGTACCATGCTGAACCAGCAGGTGGTGACACCACCACAAGCAAGACAGAGGGTGTGTATAACACACGTGAAATTCAGGTGTTTAAGTACCTTGATCAGAAGAACATCTCTCTTTCTCTCTGGTTTGCCCTGCATCAAGGTTAGACATTTTAAGAGAGGCGGTGCCATCTCTCTGTGGTTTTCTCCATTCAGAGTGACAATCAGCTCATCAATGTTACCACGGCAACAGATTACCCAAACTACTTCTATCAAGCTTGCAATGGTGGTCACACGGACTGAAACAAAGGTGATAATTTTCCTCTGGTTAAACCATGGATGAGACTCATATTCCTGGAATTTATAGCTAGAAGGACGATTCCCAGTACACCTGGATCACGTCGTGTTTTGTCATGGAGGACGCCATGTTGGAAATTGATGCAAGATTAGTGTATATATTGTAGCAGTATTGGTTAATTATGGATTATTATAAAGGGCACCATCCTTTTCAGGGAAATGTGTTTTTGATAATGGGAACAGTTGAAATAATGTTATATCAGTTATGGCTTAGTGGGTTTATTCAACCCCTAACTTTATCATTAATCTTGTCATCACAGTGCAGGTGTCATTACTTTTATTTAATCCTAATGCTGGAATGGTTTAATTCTAGGTGAATGAGCCGCTTCACCAGAGGGGTAAGGTGGCATACATTCACATCCAAATACTGTCACGTTGAGGACCCCGGCCCCTCCCTTTTGGGCGTGTGTTTACGTTGTCCACGTGCTTTGTCTGCGTCAGTGGATCTCCGTGGTTATGGTTATGTCGTGTGATAATCTGTCTCACATGTGACTCGTCTCGTAATCACGTGGGGCTAATGTGGTTTGTCTATTTAATGTGCGCTCGAGCAGTGTCCTGTGCTCGTCGTTGTCTAAGTCTACACGTTGTGTGTGTGCTTCATTCAATGTTACTCGTGCGCTATTGCGCAATAAGTGTGAAGATTAAAAGTGACGTCTGTCGAAAACAAGGATTCTGTGTCTCGTCCGTCGCCGACCCATGAACGTCACAAATACAAGTCACTTAGTGTTCAGACAGTATAGACACAGAATTTTGCCTGGGCATTTAAGTTTAGTCCAGAGTTCTGGTGATACAAATAATTATAAGCTGGCCAAAGAGGCAGATGCTTAATAATAGGACCATGGCCAGATGGCCTTATATTCTTCACAGAGGATAATGATACTTCCTCAGGTTAGAATGATGTCAAACTTGGTCCTTGGACTGGTCTTGAAGAGCTACTTCCTGTCACGTTACATCCCAGGGCCCCTCCAATTGGGCATGTGTAGGTGTAGTCTACGTCTGGTTACATCCATATGTGTATTTCCTTGGGTGTGTGGTTCAATGTGAGTGGGTTCATCCGTCTCACCTGTGGCTTGTCCTGTCATCATTTGGGGCTACTTTAGTTAATCTGTCCCATGCTCGTCTTTGGCTGAAATGTTGCGCTTTGTGTGTATGTTTATTGTAAGCTATCTGCACTATTCAGATAAGAATAAACCTACGTGTATGAAAGTGCACTTGCTTCATCGTCCTGTTATATGGGTGTTTTCAGTCTTGCAAGACTGTAAGTGGAAGTTGCAAGATGGTGAGACTTTACAGTGTTTTTCCTTAGCACTATTCAATCGTATGGAAATAATTAAACAAAGTGCACCTACTGGCACGCCTAATGCTGATGTCTTGTTGCATAATCAATTCATTGAACATGTTCTTGCTGGTGCCCTTTGCAGGGAGTTGAAAAAGTTGGTGCATCGTCAGCCCATTGTCATGTTGTTGGAAGTTCGGGCAGAATGCATTTGGTGGGATCAAGAGGTATCCTAGGGGGCGTTAAAGCCCAAAGTCAGTCAGTTCCCGCATATGGCATTCAGTATGGGGTACTCAGGTAGAGGCAGGCGGTATAATACCTAGATACAAATTGGGGGAATAAAAAGAGATGTTGAAGCAGCAACAAGATCAGATTAATCAAATTATTATATTATTATTATATATTATATATATTATAATTATTATTTCCTCTCTGCTGCACCTAAAGCGATCGATCACCAGTGGTTGGCGCCAGAGCGAACTAGTAACTCATTGAATCATAGATGTAGATCAGAGATAAATGAACTTTTTTTTTTTTCAGCGTGAAAAATCAGATGTATGGCGTGTGAAGACAGTCAAATGCGTGTGTCTCACGCTCGTTGCGAATCGACAGGGCGCGAGGAAAACCTACCGAACATCCCTGACCTAACTTACAGCCAATGTTTACATTACAAACGTGTAAAAAGGACAGTTATATAATGCGCTGTCAATTGTGTCTGCCAAAACATATGGACATTTCAGATTACAAGATCTCAAAATCAAATTTGAGGAAACACGTTGCGATAAGATTGCTGTATATATAATTTTGTCTTCTTTGTGTAATGCTATATCTCTGTTACAACTGGAGGCATAATTTTGTATGATGTATTTATTAAATGTAACGCAGTGCAATACTAAAAACCATTTCAAACTCTGTGAGTGTACACACTAGCTATATATGATGATTAAGTTGAACTAAAGTTTGCTACAAATTGATTCAGTTGGCGTCAAGTTGTAGCTAAACGTATTGGCTGACAGTCTCCTCAGTTAGTGGCTTTGTGGAACACACTGACGTTACACAGGCTTAATAATTAGGAACAATCAAAAATACATATTATTTATAATAAATAATATTTATATATTATATTTATTTATAATAAATTATTTTTGTTATCATTAAAAGTCATTGTTTCCAGTAATTAAATTTTCCATGATGTAATTTATTGACACAAGACAGTACTCTGCATTTACTCACTACTTTTACTCAAATAAATTTTTGGATGCATACTTTTACTTTTACTTGAGTAAAATTTGGTTCAAGTAACAGTACTTTTACTTGAGTAAAATTGTTGAATACTCTACCAACCTCTGCCTATATCTGAAGCATACAATAGGGCGAAGTTGCATGGCAAGAGAGCTCAGTGTGTTCCTGGTGGCATCATGAAGGCCTGTAAGCTTCTCCAGCTTTGGTAAGTCAGCATAATGGAACAGTGTACATCCCTATTGTCACTGTGGGTACCAATGATGTGTTGCTTTATCCTCACACTCAGTTATGTACCTTGATGCTCAGGTCATTCATTCACCAAGAGGAGTTGCAGAAGTGCGGGCTATAGCTTCTGGTGCGACCTCCATGGCAGTTTGTGTGTTGCAGGAGAAACTGGAAGCTATTGATCTGTCCTTGTGGTCAGATCAGGAACAAGGACAGGTAAGGTTCCTTTTGATGCAGTACTGTTCAGTTTTCTCTGCCCATTACAGGGATTTCGGTAGCACTACTCTTCTCTCTTATGTGAGAAGTACAACAGTACTATAGGCATATCGAAGTATGAGGTTGTAAAGGAGTAAAATCCTTCAGATACCAAACCTCTGATTTAATTTGAATATGAGACTGATTTAAATTAATGAGACTGATTAATAATTAAAACAAATAATCTCTACTTTAATGGATTAGTAGGAGAAACCCCTACAGTAGGTATAGCTACACACACACACACACACACACACACACACACACACACACACACACACACACACACACACACACACATACACATATATCATTCAGAGGTACACAACACAAAAATAAATTACATTCTAAAATATTCAGTTAGCAGCATCATTCCACCAATGCTGAATACTGTGCACATAGAAGACAATCTGAGCAGTGTTTATACTCAGTGGTACATAAATAGCATACATACAGCAATAAAAAAAAACTGCCTCCTATGGTGTATAGTCAAACCCCAAGTTAATAGAAAGAGATTACTGACAAAACTGAAAGAATATTCATTGAGATGATTATTTGCATTTTACTTAACTGGATAAACTGGTTGGACATTTGAAATCATAAGGAGATTGTTATACAGTTTATCTTTACTGTATCTCTGTATAGACAATATATAATTTATAATGAACACTTACCATATGCAGTAATATCAGTGGATAATATCATCAATATCATCAGCCCCGTGGACAGGGGGGGACAACCGGGTCTGTTGTCCCTGGCCCCAGGGCCAGGGGGGCCCATCAAAGAGCCCAGCAATTTTTTTTTTTATTTAAAGTCTAGAATTTTTAAATAATCTTGAAATCTTTCATTAATATAAAATTCTGTACTCAAAATAAGCTCAATGGCTAAAATATATGTTTTTTACCTATCTGCATATTTTCCATTAAGTGCATACACCCCCGCCTCCCACTACATCTGGGAGGCTTTAGCTCAGGGCTACATCCGTCCCTCCACCTCGGCCACCTTAGCCAGCATCTTCTTCGAAGAAGTAGGACGGAGGGCTGAGGCCATGCATAATTATCGAGGACTCAATTCCCTCTTGGTAAAATGCCCCTACCCGCTGCCTCTAGTCCTGGCGGCTCTAGAGCAGTTGAGGGAGGTGTGGTATTTCACCAAACCGATCACTGAGCACCCTGGCTAAGCTAATGTTATACAGGTAGAGAAGAATGTTATTTTAAAATAATACAATGTAATGAAGACATCTTCTGACCAAGCGGACAATGTATTTTGCCATGACCCCTGTTAATAGAAAAATTCTGCTCGAGGATGACGAAAGGAAGCTCAAGGCATTTCCATCACTTACTCTGTAATGCGCCATTTCAAGGCAAATCTTCATGTGTACTTCGCTGGCTAACAACCACTAAACAACACTTCAACAGCCATCATTAAGTAACCAAAGAAATTGAGGTTCTACCTCATGCGCAACACAACAAGCCATTGTTGAAACTAAGACTGTTGCACTGCTTGTTGTCAAGGGACAAATGAAGTATCTGAGCTACCCCAAGGAAAGTTATTACTCTCACCGCTGCTAGCTCTGCTTCACCGCTGCTATACCACTGCTGGCTCTGCTCTACACCCCTGTAATGTAATTTTTGTATATTATTATGGCACCTAGAAAAAGTTATTGGCACCTGATTTTTTCCTTTTAGGACCTACTGGCTCCTTGAATTATTTTTTGTCTGGAGCCCAGCATGCGAAACAATCTTGTTGCCATGGTAACCACCAATTGTTTGCCCTTTTAATTTGTTATAACATTTGCATTGTATAAAACTGGGTCGCAACTTAATGACAATGAGAAAATGTGGGTCCTGAGCTGAGACCAGTTGAGAACCCCTGGTTTAGATCATCTACAGTGTTACTGTTGTGACTGTCCCCTTTCCCCTCTCTGTTTCTTTCTGCAAGATGTGAAACAACACAACCCACCAACACTCAATGAAGAATTTTTGACATATGACAGTTTTTATGGACATTTTTGGATTTTATGTACAAACCAGAGGTGGGACCAAGTCAGTGTTTTGCAAGTCTCAAGTAAGTCCAAGTCTTTATCCTCAAGTCCCGAGTCAAGTCTCAAGCAAAGACAGTCAACTCAAGTCAAGTCTCGAGTCAAGACAGGCAACCGTCAAGTCAAGTCCCAAGTCTGAAACTTGGAATTTCAAGTCCTTTCGAGTCTTTTTTTTTTACAGGCACCAGCGCTTTACGAATGCTACGCTGATGCGTTTCTTCACTCGTTTTGTTGGTGTCCGCCAGCCAAAAGATGACAGATCATTTACATTTTATCTTCTCTTAATTACATAAATGTACTTAAACAAGAATGTTTCGTTACATCATTTTACACGAAAATAGCAAGCTTCATCGTAAGCAAGATGCTGTCATTACGAATGGTTATTCTAAACATTTGGATAAAATGTTTAAATATAGACTAATAAAAGGTTAGGGTTATTTTTTCATTGTTTTCTGTTATTGTGGGGTCACGGTGTACTATTGTTACCTGGAGATTCAGTGGGGTCACATATTCTGATGGCTGCCGTCAGAATTGGTGACCCCAGTTAAAAAGGCTCACCTGTACATCCCATTCATGATTTCTTTGTTGGCTGCAATGGTGAGGGGATGGTAAATCTTGTTTAAGTACATTTATGTAATTAAGAGACGATAAATGTAAATATAAACATCTGTCATATTTTGGCTCGTGGACACCAACAAAACGAGTAAAGAAAGTGCATCAGCGTAGTTTATGTAGCATTCGTAAAGCGTTTGTGCCTCTGAACAGAAACTGTGAAATAGCGCCCCCTGTGGTCACAAAACTCGACGGTCACAGAATCTGGTGTAACGCCGGTCTGTGTCAGAAGGACGGAAATGAAATTAATGGGGCGCACTTTATAAATATTAATATGCGTTTTAAAATTTAGATTTGGGGTAAAAAAAATCAAGTCTTTGCAAGTAAACAGGTTCAAGTCCAATTCAAGTCCCAAGTTATTGGTGTAAAAGTCCAAGTCAAGTCTAAGTCTCTGAATATTTTTTCAAGTCAAGTCAAAAGTCTTAATATTAATGACTCGAATCTGACTCGAGTCCAAGTCATGTGACTCGAGTCCCCACCTCTGGTACAAACTATTAATGAATTAATTCATGTATGTTTTTAATAAAACATTTTTATTAGGATTCATTGAGCCTGTCATCATTTAATTGTAAGTATTATTAAAAATGGCTCATCTGTGATGGAAATTACTTATGATAATACAGCCTTCAATACTGTGCAACTGCACATTGCTTTAGATATGTACAGCAGAGACCACACCTGAAGTCCTCCATGACTCCATCATGACCCACATTGGATAACACAAGTTAGCATTATAGTAATTGTGCTCCAAAAGTGTGATGAGTGCTGACATTTTTGTGAACCCCATGGTAGTGATGGGCTGATATTTGGGTCCCCTTTGCACAACCCATATGGGCCCTATAAAGATTTGCTCATGGGACCCATATGAACCCGTTTGGGCCCCTAATGGGCCTGAAGTGGATGTCTGCAGATAAGGGCCCAACTTGTTGCCCACCTAGGCCCCATCATTATCCCACACAAACAAGGGGCCCATGTAGGGCCAGTGGATCATTGCTCATACAGGGCCCACCTGAAGCCCACATTGACCCAAATGGGCTAACACACATGGGGCCCATGTGGAGCCAATGGACAAATCTTTGTGGGTCCCATCTTGGTTACCCAAAAAGGGCCCATATACCAGCCCATTTCAAACCCACATGGGGCCCACATGGACATGTTGACTGGGTGGGCCTACAGTAGACCTATGGGAAGTATTGTTTTACTCCATATTTTTTTAATTGCATAACAAACGTATTTTGAATAATGTAATAAAATACTTGGTAATGAAGAGTTGTTCCTCATATATTTGAAAAACCTTTTAGGGATCCCCTACCCAGTATTAAAAGTGGGGTGGCGTAGTCTGAGCTTAGGAGGTAATGGTACCCAGTGTGTAGTTTACTGGTACCACCGCAATAGTGCCACGCCACACAAACAAAAATTAAATTCACTTTAGAGCTAAATCAGTTTTGTGAATGGGAGTATGCCTTTGGGGATTTTCAAAGTCATATATCTTCTGTAGGCCTACTGACATAAGGGAACAATTTTAAAGTATTTTGTAAATGCATTCTATGCCACCTGTATTTACTGGCTATTGCTTTTCTCTCATACTTTTATTTTTTGTTACCTAATAAAAACACAAACCCGTGGAATTACAGTGCCTCTTTGGTCTTCATTAAAGGTTTGTGCCTGTGGTTTGTGAGAGCGCCAAAAAACATTTGCACGAATTTTCCGACGGACCAAAAGTCTACTTCAGCGTTTTCTACGTCATACAGAAAACGTCCAATGGCCAAAACATTGCTGAGAAATGAATTCTAATCCACAATGTGTAATGTTAAAATATGCCTCTTAAAATGCTGTCTGTGTAGATAATTGACTGACGAAAAAAAAATTGACGAAAAACGGTAATGTTTGAGTAAATATTCAGCAGAAAATGCCGACACTGAACTCTGGCGATTAATTTGAACTTCGATACAATAGATAACCGGTAAGGGCACTCTATTTTCGCATGACTAACGTGGGTGTAACCTGCTGTTTATGGTTAAGTATAAATCTGTCAGAAAGCAAGTTGGCTTCAGTTGACCATATGTTGTCACATTAACTGATACTCACTTTCTGGTTCGGTTTTTGAAGCGGGAAATCTCAAGTTTTCCTGATCTGAGTTAAACTTAGTCGCTTTGTGGAATAACCCCACTGTCAGAAATGTTTAACCTGACCGGACTGTGTGTTGTTGAGCCAATGGCTTTCTGTGGTTAAGGCAGAAATCCATGAGCGGAAGATTGAAACAATATACACCAATCACATTAGCTCTGGAAACCATGTGACAGGGCATGACTTTCGATGTCAGGAAATCTGTTCAGGAGAACAGTTTTGGTCAAGAACATCAAGGTAAACCACGAAAAAAAACATTTATTTCAACGTTCACGTATAATCTTGTGCTGCGTCGCATTTGTAGATAGTTCGAAATGTAGCGCCTTGTCCGCTGAAATGTTGTCAAGGCCAAATATATTTGTTGGCGAGTAAACGTCAATGTTGAGCCTTGTGTCCCGCAACAACTTCGTCCCCAGTATTACATAGATGTCGCCTAGCTAAACATTATCAAAGGACATCTGTGATTTGGTTTGTCTTGAACGAAAGAATCTACATATGCAATTGAAACATTATTTTCCGGTCAATCTTGTAACATTACTTATGTGAGAATGCGCTAGTTTCCGCATTTTTCCCGAACGCTTTAGGCAGCAGGTGTAGGTGGAATATACATTTACTGAAGCTTGACAAGACCCCTTCATTTATTTTAACAGCTTTATTTGTTGTATGAATCCACGCCGTGTGTGTTTCAAGAATGTAACAAGTAATGCTGTTGTTTACATTTTGCCTCGCTCAGGTTAATGATAAACTATTGGCCTCATTAGCTGGACAATATTAGGAAAGTTTTCATGGAGAATGAAACGGTCAAGAAATGTATGTTTTTTGGTGCAAATGCTTTGTTATTTCCAGCCTTGAGGGTGCCAGTTTGTCTGTCATTTGTTACATCTTCTGTTTTAAGGACTGGTAGAGTTGAGGGTGGGATATTCATCACCATGTCTGGATTCAAGAACCCAAACCTACTAGTTCAAACAATCAGCTCCAATATACAGACTATAACACAGCAGAGTAAGTGATTGTGGCACCTGTCTATTACCAGTTTCTGTTCACTATGTGTGTGGGTTGTTTCTTATGGTATCTTGCCTTTGTTTGCACCAGCAACTGAAATCCAGAAAATAGTGAGCCAGCTTGGAACTGACAAGGATACATCAGAGCTCCGACAGAGACTGTGAGTGAGCCCAGGGCACTCTCATCACACCATGCTCTGAAAATATACACTGAACACACTTTAGTCTAATCACCAGATGAGTACCAAATTTTACTCTTAGAACACTGTCAACTCTGCTGCACAACTAACTAATTGTGTTTATCTGTCTGTCATACATTTACACATACACCCACATGCAGGCAGCAGAAACAGCAGCATGTCAACTACCTTGCTAAAGAAACTGATAAATGCATGAAGGAGTTCAGCTCTTTACCAGTGACCTCTGATCAGGTAAAATGTTGCATACAATTCAAATTCAACTTCACAACTTTTCACTTGTTTTAAATTCAGCTATTAAGTAAGAAATGTCCACATTCCCATGTTGAGAATATTGATAGATAAGAGAGCAGGCCTCAGATCACCTAAACACTATTGTTAGCTCTTTAAAAATGGGACACCAACTAAAACGGTGAGGCCGTTATTTCTGACACAACCTTCTGTTCTCCAGCAGCGGCAAAGGAAGATACAGCGAGAGAGGCTTGTAGGTGACTTCTCAAATGCTTTGGCAGTTTTCCAGAAAGCTCAGAGACTGGCAGCGGTGAAAGAGAAGGAGTTTGTGGCCCGAGTGCGAGCTAGCTCAAGGGTTTCGGTAAGAGAACATTACCACAAAAAAAGAAAAAGAAAAAATGTGCTAATCAGAGTTCTTGAAATGAGGAAGCAAGAAACAGATTGTGTGTGTGTGTGTGTGTGTGTGTGTGTGTGTGTGTGTGCGCGCGCACGCGCGCGCTCATGTGACTAGCCCTGATGTGTAGTACCCCCCTTGTCCACAGGGAGGCTTTCCTGATGACACCTTTGGAGGAAGAGCTTCACCTTTTGAAAGGTCAGAAGCTTGACCAGCATGGCTAAAGCAGCCAGCTGCTTCTAGAGAATATTTAGTATATTTGTGTCCTTTTGACACATTTTTTTTACTTCACAAACATGAAAATGTGTAACTAAAACATTCATAATGTCTGTTTGAATTGAAATGTACTGATTTGAATATTGTGGTTTGTTTTCACCTACCTGTGTCTCACTGTTTTCCTCTCTGTCTCATGTGTGCACATGCTAATGTGTGTGTGCATGTAGTGAGAGCCAGGCTCAGACCTATGAAAGTGGTATCACTGAAGAAGATCTTCATCTCATCGAGGAGAGAGAGACAGCTATCAGGCAACTAGAGGTTAGATAGCTACATTTCAGACAGAGTGAGAGCTCTTAAGAGTGATTTGAGATGAGAGAGGACTGATATTATATGAAAGCATAATGTAAGTGGCTGCTGTTTGCTGACTGCAGTTAAAACAATCTGGAACAATTTGACATTTTATTTACATAAGGCCCATGAAAGGTTTGGGGGGGGGCAGTGTTTTCCAGTTCTCAGGAACTTCCATATGTTACATTGTTTCCCAATCCCAGCCCCACATTGCCTGAACCACATAATCAAGAACAATGAACAGATGGTCTGTCTTTTGAAATGTATTGATAAATTTTTTTCCTCACAAAAAATGTATGTGGAAGATGAGTCATGGTATTAAATCACAAAAGTTACACGGGGATGGTTCATGTATGACGAACCATGTACATCTTTGCTCTGGAGGATTCTAACAGTTTATTGAGAGGGCGGAGATATATAGAAGCCAGATCACTAACTTTAGCTGTTTTCCCAGCTACTGTTATGATTGCTGTTTCTGACATCACTAAGCACATGTGTATAGGCAAAAACCCACATGAAATCTGGGATCTGCCTATTCTCATTCAAGTCACATGCTTTGAAAAGTATTGTCCACACAACCCTTTAAAAATCAGATTTGAGTCAGATTAAGGCAAATTGGATTTGAGTCATTTGAGATTGGTAATATGAATGTAGCCTAAGATTCTTTTTATGCTTTTCAGTCAGATATAACAGACATCAATGAAATCTTCAAAGACCTGGCAGTTATGGTACACGAACAGGGAGACATGATTGGTAAGGTCTGCTAAAACACACATTCTGGCCATGATTGCTGATAGAGAAGTAACAACACAGCATAGAGGGTGAACATGTTGTATGTTCAACAACATGTTGTGTATGTATGTATGTATGTATGTGGTACTATAGTATGTGGAGTCTGATAAGGTCCTGTTTAATTATAGTACTGAAAAGCCTACTGCCCTTTAATAAGTTTAGTGTAATGAAATCCAGAAAGGTTTTTAGTTTGGTCACAGTAGTGTTTTGAGTTTCTTGGAAGTTTGGCAAAAGGCCCTTCATAAATTTATCCAACATTGATTATCAGCTAAGCCTGTTTTCAACCATGATGGCTGCCTAAACACACACACACACACCTAGGCCTGTAACCACCTAAGTATATCTCTGATGACTTGCTTTTCCCATGGGAATTAAATATTGCTTGTTTAATAAACAAGTCCTGGGAACATTCTAATGAATACACAAATATCATGGCACATACACAAAGCCATTTTTACAGCCAAGCTGACAATGGTAATCAAATGTGTGAAAATAGCCAAGCAGGTGTTCTTAATGACACCCACTGAGGCCAGCTTAGGCAAGCCCTGTGGAAATGTGCCATTTGTTTGTCTTTGAATGGCAAAGAAGGAGGCCTAGTAATGTAGATTTGAACTCGTGTTACAGTGCACAATATGTTTATTGTTAATAGTAGCTGCAGTGAAAAGGCAGATCAGAAACATTTAAACAGGAAGCATCCATTTACAGAAAATGCATGTTTGATTGCTTTGATTACCCACTGCCTGCACTGGTGCCACTTTATCTAGACGAGTGTCACCAAACAGGTCTAAATGCATCTCATTTACCTTGGGGCATAAAAGTAATGTTTGAGAGGAAAATTAAAAAAAACAAATTCCACTATAGTGGCCTCACAGAACTGGAAACACATGATCTAGACCAGGTTCCTAGCCCTGTCCCTGGAGCGGTTTCTGCGTGATTTTTCTGCTTTTAACATACTTTCTGCAACATGAGTTTAAAGTGGGTGTGATGGAGGTGTGAGAACATGCAAAAGGCCTCTTCCAAAGAAACTGTACTGCTTGGACTGAGGAATACTGGAACATTAGATTGGTAAACTGATATGGTTACTCTAACTTTGCTGATTGTGGATCAGGATTGCCAATGACCATGCTGCACATTGCCGGATTGTTCTGAAAATGATCATATCCAGACCAGGTCTTCATGTTTCAGCATGATTTCATAGGACCAAATGTTGCTTGTAGGTTTTCTCAGTGTGAAACTGAGAATATAGTGTAACTGAATGTAGGGAAATTGAATATAGTACCTCAGCATTGCACTGAAGCCTTATTTAGACTTCAAATAAATATTTAGATATGCTCACCCATCAGAACATAGTCTTTAATTCTAAAGCAAGCACTTTCCTCTGAGATACTGTTCAATCAATACTGATCAATCAATACTTAAGTCCTTTTTCCCCTATGTGATTTCCTTTCCACAGACAGCATCGAGGCCAATGTAGAGAATGCAGACTTGAATGTGCAATCTGCTACCCAGCAGCTAGCCAGTGCTGCGAATTACCAGGTAACACCAGCATTCTCTGCTAATCACTTCGACGTGTATGTAGGAAGTGGACCGTCAAGCATTCAAAGCTAATTACATGTCCTTCATGTTGCATTTGTGTATTGAATACACATACATGGATAAGCTGCAACAGCTGGAGGTTCATGAGCTAATGGAGCATGGAGACAATGTGGAGGGTCATGGTGCTTTGAGGTTGACCATGTTTTCCTCATTTTTTTCTCCCTGCTGTTTTCTCTCTCATAGCTTATATTATTGTGAGATTCGTTCCTGTTTTGGATTGGTTCAGGCCATTTTGCCTAGTAGCGCAGGCCAGTGGCTCAACCATACAAACAAAATCAGAGACAGCCAATTTGTTACATTATGGCATGAGATAAGATGACAGACCTTGGCAGAGCAAGGCGGGCTAGGCTATTTATGTTGGGCTAGGTTATGTTGACTGCATGAAAAATTATATTTTTACACTGCACATCAAAATATCTTCTATTAATTCAGCTATACATGAAGCTGTTTGTCTAATGCAGTCAGCCTTTAAGTAGACGCAAGCACCTGCAACAGAAACCCCTACACTCTTTCTTTTAAGGGAACTGGATGCTGCTCTTCTGATTAATAGTGTAATAATTACTGAGATCTGCATTAATCACAGATTCTGGTTTCCACAGCAAAAGTCTCGCAAGAAGATTGCCATACTGATTGTCATCCTGGTGGTGCTGGCTGTGGTTGTGGGTCTCATCATCTGGGGCTCACTCAAAGGATGAGAAGCGTCTTTTGCCTGAATTCTCACGTGACTGCTGAGAAGCACCCCCTGGAAGCAGGAATAGAGAAAAGAAATATAGTTGGCCACAAGTTTTATGGCCACAGTTTCTGAACACATATTTGATAAATTCTTGGACTAAATCGTGCTGTCTGAGAGGAATCTTCTGATCGCAGCCATTTTTAGCCTGCGACTACGATTGTTCTGTGTCTGTTTAATTGTCACAGCAGTTACCTTATGAAAGAATCAAGTCATTCAGATACTCGGAATAGCTGAGTATAGGAGATTTTTTAATATATTTAAAGTTCCAGCCTATAAACCCAATTATTGTTTTCTGTAATTTCATGTATTTCTTGTGCAGAAAAGAAAAGAGTAAAGCTCTGCTTTCTGTTGGCATATGAAATCTAGCAAATTTCTAATTGATGGATTTTAGCATTACCTTTTTCTTGTCCTATTTTTAAGGATAAATTTACTGGGATTCCATTGGAGAAATTCCCAAGTCTGAAATGAGGATTGTAGAATTTTGTTTCGGTTTTTTGAAGGAACAGCTTCAGCACTATAAACTGAAACTCCTTAAACTGAAACGCAGCTATACTCAATGCAGCTTAAATAATAATCTGTAATATTATTTTATGTTTTTTTCTAGCTTCAGTGTAAAAGCAACACACAATTTGCTTCTTTTCCCACAGTTGTTTGCTGCATTGTCATTGCTCTTTATTTGCTGTTCTGTATGGGTATCGCACAGGTTCACCATAGAGACATTGTCATTAGTAGTACATACAGTAGATAAGTCCTCAGATCTCTTAAGTTATCCAAGTCCAACCAGGAGAGGTCCACCCTTTCCAAGACTAGATTTACTCTTTAGTGTTGATGTACTCTGTTTGCCTTCATTTATCATTGACTCACTGGAGTTGCATTAACCTAACACCTACAGTAAATGGTTCCATACTTAAGATACTTATACTATGCAACACTACCATTTCAGCATTTTTTATGGCTACATAATAACCAAATCTAATGTTTGAACTGTAAACTACAAATTAATATGGATCCTACTGTTTTCCATGTTGATTCAGATCACATTCATATCGATTGACACAATTGCATTCCAACTGCAGCCATCTTGTTCAAAGACAAATGCTGCCAAGTGTCAAAGAGTTTAAATGATGGTCCATTTAAGGAAGCATTACACACAATGGCCAAATTTTTATGTACTCCTGGCTACACGGATGTAATGGTGGCCATTAAGGCAATATTAATATGTAAATGTACATATTATAGCTATATTTCTATACATTTATAGTCCTTCATATCTTTTTACTAAGACCAACATTCATTTCTTTAAACCCAGTGTCAGAGGGTCACATAGGCATTTGCATTGTGTGTGGCGACTTGTGAAGATTGACATTATATTATGTATTTGGTATGGAATTGATATTTTCTTCATGCAACACATTCAGAATTTGCACATATTGTAGACAGTTTCAATTACTGTAATTGTTTCTGTGCTGTCATAAAACTCCATTCATTCCCTTTATTTTTTTATTTGAATATATTAATACATCTAACAGCTTTTATACCTGTATAATTAAAGATGTCATGTAAAAGTCACTTCCCTAGCAAAACTTTTAAGTAAAATAAATCGTACATATATTTACAGCATTAAACATAGTAATTGAGATGATCAGTTGATCAGTTTCCATGCTGTTTAATAAAATTATTTGAAATGTTCCAAGATCGTGTTTTTAATAATAGTAATAAATTGTATTTATAATGCAGTTATTTTTTTAAACAAATCTTAGTGCTACAATATAAAAGCTTTTCTATAAGAGACAAAAAATACTTAAAAATATAAAAAATATATCAAAACGTGAGAAGTATAACAATCAACTGGTTACATAGTCATAAATTCTGCTAAAAATTAATGTTCTTTTTTAAAACTCGAAATCATCCTTGGTGCACGCAGGGTTAGGAAGGATGTTCTGTAGATGAAGGGTGGCAGAACAAATGGCTCACCCATGGAGCGAAGCTTAATTCTGGGGGGTAAGGAGGAAAAATATATTCAATCCTAGCAGAGACATGGAAACCAGTGAAGATACTGGAAAATGGTTGTGATATTTTCATACCTTCATGCTATCAGGATCCTAGCAGCACTGTTTTATATATATAGTAATTTGCGAATTCTGATTGATCTATGCTTTATCTAGGATGCATTCTGTGAAGAGATGCAAAGCACTTTGTAAGTTGCTCTGGATAAGAGTGTCTGCTAAATGCAAAATGTAAATGCAAAATAAGAGAAGGTAAGTGTAAGGAAGCCATAGTAAACACAGAAGCAGGATTCATTCGCAGGGTCACTTTAATAGGTACAACTGGGCTTACAGACAGTAGGTTTACAGACAGCGGTGGTACAAAGGGGCAAGACTAATAGATACTTGAAAACAGGCAGAAGTCAGTACACTATAAGACGATACACAGAGAGATAAATGCTCGGTATGCAGACAAAGATGCTGGCAATAATTTGCAATGACAGATGGGTTCCAGGAAGTTGTGTGTACAATACAGGTGAAAGCAATCACTAGTATTCTGGAGAGTGTGACCTCTGGTGGCAAGGCATGGGTATAGTAGGGCCATTGCTGACAGTGATTAGTAGTTAAGGCAGTCGTGGTCTGGCGGTTAGGGAACTGGTCTTGTGACCAGAGCGGTGTGTGTTCGATTCCCAGACCTGAAGCCATGACTGAGGTGCCCCTGAGCAAGGCCCTTAACCCTCAATTGCTCACTTGTAAAAAAAATTAGATTAAAATGTAAGTCGCTCTGGATAAGGGCGTAAAAAATGTAAATGTGCTATATTTTTGTCAATTGTGATTTTTTTTACACCGCAATCAAAATTTGTCCTCCATTTTTAAACCATCTGTGCAGTTAGAACACACACACACACTAGTGATTACTAGGGGGCTGTGGATCACATGTGCCCAGAGCAGTGGGCAGCCCTAGCCCAGCGCCTGGGGAGCAGTTGTGGTTAGGTGCCTTGCTCAAGGGCACCTCAGTCATGGCCTCAGGTCTGGGAATCGAACCCACGACCCTTCGGTCACAAGACCAGTTCCCTACCACTAGGCCATGACTGCCCCGGATAAGGGTGTCTGCCAAATGCTGTAAAATGTAAATGTAATTTCTGAGACTAACATAAGCAGTTTCTGTGCTGTGAGCAGGGCAAAATCCAGACTGAAATTTCTCAAAAAGATTCTGGATGTGAACAACAGCAACTACTTTTTACAGCACTTCAGAAAGAAATGACCGTGATATCAGGGTACTACGTAGATGTTCAAGATGTTTATATTCACTAGGGATGTAGACAATGGGTCTATAGCACAGGTGGAGGGTTTCATCTTCCTGATGATGTCTCCAACCACCTTCTGTGCTCCTTATAACACCGCATGCATCAGACGCATGCAAATCTGAACATACATTTTAACTACTATTCATACCTCACATCTGATTATTAGTAGCAATATGACAGATCTGAAAATCGGATGGCTCAATATTCAATCACTCAATTCTAAAGCAGCTATTGTGAACGAGATTATAGGTGACCAGAAAAGTGATGTTCTGTGTCTCACAGAAACTTGGATTCGATCTTGTGAATATTTTACTCTAAATGAAACCACTCCTGCAGGATACAGTTATAAACCAAGATTGTCACGCAGAGGAGGAGGAATATGCATAATCTACCAAAATTCTTTAGAAATTCATCAGAAACACTTTAATATCTCCAATTCTTTTGAGATGCTGTCTATTAATATAACTAATAATGAACGCTTTCCCTCTTACTTAGAATGTTTGTTGCTTATTCCACTTTTGCAATTTTCCAATTTCACTGTTACATCGCAATGACATCTCATTGTAAGTGTTAAGAAGAAAATCAGAAGCTTAGGTCAGGATAATCACTTTTCTGACACTCTTTGAGATTCCCCTAACTTAAGTTGCTTGAAAGATGAACTCTCAACTAAGCTGGAAAATCGTTTGGTTGCAGATGCAGTCAGTTTTTTGTATTTTTCAAAATTATTCACAAGTTTGATCTATGTATGTCAAAAGCAGTGGGGAACCGTCAGGGCCCTCTACGCCCTCTCAGAGGGCCTAAAAATATTCTTAAAACATAAATATATATAAAATTATTTATCAATTCCTTAAGTTTTTCCTTGCCACTGTTGCCCTTGGATTGCTCACTGGGGGCTAGGACTCGGCACTTGTAAAGCTGCTTTGTGACAACAACTGTTGTAAAAAGTGCTGTATAAATAAAATTTGATTGATTGATTTGAGGGAAGGACAAGGCACGAGTCCGACCTTGTACAGGCTAACGTCACTTTTATTGCAACACAAAGTAGCACGGACAGCGCACGTATAACGCTTACACATATGACATGGACTGACTCAAACAAAGATGAGCACGGGACACTGTGCGAACGCACATTAAATAGACAGACCCCCCCAGATAAGCCCCGAGTGATCACGAGACGAGCCACAAGTGAGACTGATGAACACACTCGGACACAACCACACCCACGAAGATCCACAGATGCAGACGTAGACGACATAAACACATGCCCAAAGGGGAGGGGTCAGGGGCTGTAGCCTACCGTGACAGTAATTATGTATATATAGGTGTTTGTCCTTGCTAGGAAACATGCCAATACAATAAGAGAACTCAATCAAAACATATATGTTTCCAAAAATAATTAGGACTCTATGAGATCTGAGAAAAAAGCAGCCAAAGTTCTTGGCATTCTGGTGTTTGTCTTTCTGGCATGTTTACTGCCATACTATGTATTCAGTGTCACAACTGACTCCTCTTTCCTTATGATAAATAATGTTTTAATTCTCTTCAATATAAATTCTTCCATAAATCCTATGTAGGGGTTTCACCTACTAATCCTTTAAAGTAGATATAATTTGTTTTACCTTAATTATTAATCAGTCTCATTAATTTAGAATCAGTCTCATATTCTAATTATACCAGAACCACAAGTTTAGTTATCAACTAAAGGTAATTAATGGTTTGGTATCTGAAGGATTTAACTATGAATTCTTTGGAGGTTTTGGCAACAACCACTTTTGAATGACATCAACAGACAATTTGGTGAAAATAAATGATACATTTATTTAAAACCAACTATTCTAAAACAAACAGCATCAACAAGGATCAGTATATTTACAGTGATGACTGGGTATCTAGTGTGTGTGTGTGTGTGTAAAAAAAGGGGAGGAGAGTAATGTGTGCACGCGTGCGAGGCGGGGGTTGTAGTTTCAGTTCTCCTATAGAGAACAAAGCAACTAAAATGGCGCCGAAATTAAACAGTAGAGCAGCGCGACTGTATGTTAATGAGCTCAGCTGGTTTATTCCAACGTGGTCAGAACAAAGAGTAATGGCGCTGGCTTAATAACTAAAAATTAATGTGATGTGTCTGAGAATGGGGAAGACTACAAGTTGTCCATTAATCAGGTAAATAAAAGATGGTGGCATGCACAGCAAAGAGAGCTTTGTGTATACAAATCTTGATGAAGATTATGAAAATAAAGTTAAACACATTCAGAATGTATTAACAGAAAACTTGATTAACTCTACAGTTCAAATAACTTTGCCCTTTTATAAACTATGCCCAGCGGTTAGAGTCTCACATGTTGAGGATTTTGGGTAGTGTCGTCGTCCTGCCTGAATTAGGAGGGAATTTCCACCGCAGGCTCCTCGTTGATAAAGCGGCGTCGTCCAGGTGTGCTGGGAAACGTCCTTCTGGATATGAAGTCCAGAGTTGCGTCCGAAATCGCGTACTTAAGCAGTACGTACTAGATTTCGGTGCAGTACGTTCTTCCCAACCGTCAAAGCAGTACGTTATTTAAGTACGCGATTGGTCAGTATGCATCCAACCTCAGACATACTACGTCCACCATCTTACCTATGTCACATGACCTATGACGTTACGCTACTAAAATAAAAGACCGCAAAGTTAATTAAAAGCCCCATTTGACAGTTTTCTACTTTATGGTCTGTTCGTGATTTACATTCGATTTGCTTCGTTTACATTTACATTTTCTTCATTTACATTTCATTTTACATTATCTCGTCAAGACAGTTCTTGCGATGGTATTCTCTGCAAGACGGCGTCGAGCAGTAGCTCGGAGAAGATTCCTCAGGAATTTGATTATTTACCTCAGGAGAAATGTAAGTACCGCTATCGTCTTTAGCAATCGTAGCCGGCACTTACTACATACATATTTGTGCTAGATTTGTGATTGGACAGCACAAATCAATGACAGATCAATAACTTCCTAAAACTAAGATGATTAAAAATACAGCTTCGACTTATACTTTTACAGCAGAGGTCACTGACAGGCGGACCGCGGTCCGGATCCAGACCCGAACGCAGTCCTGTCCGGACCCAATGTCATTCCTGATTAACTCTGCAAGTTTCTATTTCCGTGGTCCGCAACCAACGGACTTCGGTCCGGATATGGACCCAGAATAATTTTGACGGGAGAATTCATTTTAAACCGGAGCATTTATTTCAGTGCTATTGAAAAAACACTCCGTCACGAGTGTTACGTTCGCCACCTGCCGCCCCCCCCCCCCCCCCCCCCCCCCCCCCCCCCGGTCAACAACTTACGTTCACCGCCGCCGCGATTAGCCCTGTTCTAGAGTTAGTGGAGCTTCGGGCGTAGTGGTAAATTCTCTCTTGTGACGAGCAAATATTTGGTTTGAATACCGCGGAGCAAAAAACATTATTTGTGCTCATTATGAAATAAAGTATAGCCACACCACTTTCACAAAAATATTTATTCAATTAATTTTTTTACAGTAAATAAAAAACCAAATTCTAAGTGGATCAAATAAATAAAGTATTATTATATTAATAATTAATTAAACTATGTGCATTGATTTACAGGATGGGAGCCTGACGTATTGTCACCTCAATACAGCTGTGCCCGTCTTGCAGCTGTATTTCGGTGGTGGAGACCTCAGGGCAGATTTCAGACTCTCCCGTAAGACCATCACCTCACTCAGTAATGCACTGAGGCAGGAGACTGATCATGGGTGGAGCAGGGACATCGAGCTGTTGGTGTTCCTTTACTGGCTGGCACACACAGCATCCCATCGTGTGGTCTCCCGAGTGTTCGCCATCCCAAGATCTTCTGTGTGTGACATCGTGCACAGAATGAGCAAAGCAGTATGTGGAATTTTGAAGAGGGTCATTATGTTACCTGCTGGTGATGAACTGGAGGTGGTAGGAGCAGGATTTGCCCAGTTGGCTGGATCGGCATCTTTCAAAGTGGCAGTTGGTGCAATCGACGGGTGCCACATCCGAATAAAACCCCCATCTGCCAGTGCACAGTGCTACCTGAACAGGAAGCTTTTTAATTCCGTGCAGCTGCAAGCAATCTGTGACCATCAGGGAAAGTTTATTGACATTTTTGTTGGTTACCCTGGGTCTGTACACGACGCACGGGTGCTGAAGAACAGCCCTATATATAATCATGCTCGTGCAGAGCTAAAACACGATGTTGTGGTGCTGAGACAGCTGCAGCCAGAATCTCTCGTGCATCTTCCCCTGATGTTTGTTCTGTGCCGACAGGCTCTGGTGGGTCAGCGTCATCAGCCTCTGGAATATCTGGGTCTATGATGTCGCCGTGAGCAATGCAGAGGTTGTGGAGCACAGCGCAGCATGCCACAACCTCTGGTGCAAAGACAGGGCTCACCTCAAGGGCTTTAAAGAAAATGGAGCGCCAGCGGGTCTTCAGCATTCCAAATGTTCTTTCAATTATGTTCCTGGCCCGAGAGTCTGCTGTTAAAACGAGCCTGTACAGGGTTCTGCACAGGCTCTCGATAAGGGGTCAGGAGCTGGATTGGTGCGCTGATGCACGGATAACCCCCATCCCCAAGGATGCACCTTCCTCTAGCTGGGTATAGGCCCTCTTTATATTTAGAAATGTTTTTCAAATTGTGTATTTCTCCATTTTTCTTACTGATGCCAAATTAAAATCATTCCAAATTGTACTCAGACTTGTTGGGTGTAAATGATGTATTAACTTTAGGTTATGAATATCATTTAGCATTAAAGTTTAAACAGAAAGCTTGCTCCATCAATACATTCAAAAGATCTATGACATGAGAATTTCTACTTAGTGTGGCTACTGATCAGAAGACTAAAACTTGTTTAATTAATGAAGTTGTTTGGGACAAAAAGATCTAGTCACACACAACATTTATGCATAAGCTTGAAAACTATGCCCTACCTATAGTATATGCCTTGGGTATATACTATATACTACTATAAGACTTGGGTAAGCATGCGCGCGCACACAAAAAATCTAAATTAAATCTACAACCTAACTATTTCTAGTTGCAAATGTATTACTGTAATCATTCTCACAATATATAATAACACCAAAAGACTTGAAAGCCGATATACAACTATTTATTTTTTTGCCAAAATCTCCAATACATTTAAAAATCTTTCCTCTCTCTCTTGCCTCCCTATCCCTCCTTTCCTCTCTTATTCTAGCTTCTGCATCTCTCTTCTCCTCTCGTGCTATTCTTTCCCTCTCTCTTCTTTCCTCTCTCTCTTCAGCCTCTCTCCATCTTCTTTCCTCCCTCTCCTCAGCCTCTCTCTGTCTTCTCTCGTCTCTTTCCTCAGCCTCTGTCTCCCTCTCATTTTCCCTCTCTTCCAACTCCCTCAAATATTCCATTAAATTCCCCCGCCTCTTCTTGGCAAGGGGTTCCTTTACAGAGGGCAGTGGCTCAACAGCAGCACCCTGGCCAGATGAGGCAATAAGGGTGGGTGGACTTATTGATGGCCTCCCACCTATTGCCTCATCCATGGCAGCATACCATTTCCAGGATGCTGCTGTTGCTACACCACCCTCTGTACTCACCCCAGTTGGGGGGCACTTCAGTTCCTACAAAATTAATAAAAACACGAAAGAGGGGACGGGGGACAATACCTTGTATTATAACTAAACCTTCACTGAATTTTTTTAATCTGATCAGGAAGAGACTTACTTTATATTTTTGCTTTAGGTTCTCCCACTTTTTTTTAACATAAAGTGGAGAGATTGCCTTTGGCAGCTGTTTCTCCAAGACGAAGGCTCTGCAAGATAATAGACATAACTGTTAACTACAGTAAAATGCATACACTGTCTTTTAAAACTGTTAATACTACATCTCTATTACATAAAGCCTTTTGTAGTTAATAGTGTACATGAACTGTAATGCAGACGTATTAATTTAACCTAAGTTACTTACTCAAAACCTCGTACAGCTGCATTCCTTTTACCAGTGAAGAGGGCCGCATTGGCCACCCTCCACCTGATAAGGTCCCTGGTGTCTTCATCGGTCCCTGCAATAATAAACTTTAGCTTTAAAATTGATGGTTACTGTATCAGTGTAGCAAAGTTACAAAAATCAATAATCACAAAGCTAGATATATTTTAATAGTATAGAATATGGTAAGAATAGGTTAGCCTTTCAATAGTATTACTAAAAAGGTGAGGTGAATGCACGAACATCGTTATATCAGTATGACAAACAACCAAGGTTTAAAATAAAAGAAAATAAACATAAAGGAATTCGACCTGCAAACCACTTGTAAACCAGATTAAGCTAGTCATGTCTTAAAATCATTGCGAGCAAAATGGTCTAAAATTGACGGATGCGCTTCAGATTTGTTGCGAGTTAATCGGTACAATTAGTATTAGCTTGACGGGTCAACTAGCGAGCTAACAACAGGCATGAAAATGTACGATCTGGTAAATGTAGTGGTAAATGTACGATCTGGTAAACGTTCGCTCTTCTGCCGTGTCCCCAGTGTAGATAGCACTCGGTCCTGCGCCACAACACGAATGAAGAACGTTCGTATTTGGCCTCTATGATGATGTATCCGGGCAGAAATTGCCGATTTCGGAAGTGCTGTTTACTTATTAAGTCAATATGATTTTATATAAAAAATATCTCCCCCACCCCAAAAAAACTCATCGGATCTACACGATTCACGTAGGTCACCCTTTTCAACTTCAAAACGGCGAATGTCGCCAAAAGGTGACAGATTTTCATGCCTGTAACAATATTACATCAGCTTGGACTCGCTGATGGTCATAAACACTAAAAAAATACAGAAATCCACAGCTCTATTCGGATATGCGCATATGCATATAAATCTAACAAAACCGACATTATTACCGCACATTTTTCGCGTTATCGGATATATGAGTTAATCGGTATTAGCTTGACGGGTTAAATAGCGAGCTAACAAGATTACCTCAGCTTGGACTCGCTAACTACGTTAATAAAAAAATGTAAAAACGATATATATGTAATCTAACAAATTGTATTTTTCATTCTCAGTGACACTACTTGTAACGGCACTTGGGTTGCAATTGGTTTGCACATCATCATATTTTTTAAATGTTTTATTTTATGTTTGTATCTACTTACACTTGTAAATTGCTGGCTTGCCGCTTTCCGCCATTTTATTTTTCTAACTTCGAACTCCTCTGCTGCTCCAGTTGAATCATGGAATAGGACAGTTGCTCCAGTTGAATCACGGGATAGGACAGTTGCTCTAGTTGAATCATGGGATAGGACAGTGTGCTGCAATCACATACTTAAAAATGGCTGCTGATGCAGTACGTCATCCGGGTACGTTTCGCGTACTGGTTTAATGCATACTGTGGTTTCGGACGTACTAGGTTGCTTGCGTACTGCTTCTCGCGTACTATATAGTAGTGTAGTACTCGGTTTCGGACGGGCCGCAGGAATGAGAGTCTCGTTCACGGTTTAACTACAGGGAATTGATCGCCTTTGTTTCAGTCCGTGTAGCCGCGTTAACAAGCTTGATTGAAGTAGTTCGGTGAATCTGTTGCCGCGGTAACGTTGATCGGTTGCTGGTTAGATTACACCGTAACTCGGGCTCGTTAATTAACTAATACGACTTTCAGCTGTTTGCTGTTAGTCGTATCAAAGTTTGCGTGCTCTCAAACAAAACCGGAGAGAGAGAGAAATGGCGGAGCCTCTCTTTAATAGGTCTAACCTCGGTGTCAGTCAAACCAGAGAGAAAGAGATGAATGGCTGTTCAGGGTATTTAAACACCTGAACTGTAGACACACCCTTACTTCCGTCAAAGCAAGCTTGTTCAATGTGTTGCCAGTGGTACTGCCACCTGTTGGTTTAGCATGGTACCTACACCTATAATCTATGCCTTGTTTTACTCATGGTTTCAGAAGTGCATGAAAATGTTTTTTACATTGACATTTTTATGGCATTTGGCAGACGCCCTTATCCAGAGCGACTTACATTTTTATCTCATTTCTTATATAAGTGAGCAATTGAGGGTTAAGGGCCTTGCTCAGGGACACCTCAGTCATGGCCTCAGGTCTGGGAATCGAACCCATGACCCTCCGGTCACAAGACCAGTTCCCTAACCGCCAGTCCACGACTGAAAATGATTCTAACTTGTAAAATCATGTACAAACTGACTGACTCCACCATGAACAGTCTAGGCAAATCTTAAAGAGTACTGTAGATGAGAATGCACAGATCCTTTAAAAACATATTAACAACAAAATGTATGTAGATGTTTCATGGAAACCTAACAATGGGTTAGATGTTTGAATGAATCAAGACGATTTAATGAGTCAAGTCAAGAAACAGTCAAGAGTTTATTGTCATGTGCACAAGTTTCCAAGTACCACCAAGAATGCCATATACAACATTTGAAGATATAGTGCAGTGCAAAGTTAAATACAAGAAATACACATCTAATATTCAAGTTGAAGTAAGCTATGTAAAAATAATGCAGTGGTTTCTAATAATGCAAAAGAAATATTACAAGTATTCAAACATTACATTTCTTTCTTGAGTTTAGGAACTCCTGGTAGCATGCTACATTCTATACTGGAGGATTATAATTCAGAGTACATTGTTTTATTGTGAGCTACCACTGCACTGTATCAAATCAAATCAAAGTTTATTTGTATAGCGCTTTTAACAACTCAAGTTGTCACAAAGCAGCTTTACAGGATTTACAAGGTTAACAAGGTTAACAAATCACTCAAATGACTGCACAAATGGTTGTTTGTGCTAGCAGTGTACGGTGCAGATCATATAAATGACATGTCACAAGGTTGATTGTCTTGAGGACCAGGTCTGATCAGGTTGTCAAAAAGGGGGTGGGGGCTTTTTTCAAACTATACTAATATCAACACTACAGTGCCTTAGCCCATAATTCATTTGGCTATGAACTGAAACTGCTGACATCTTAATAATGCTGCTGCTACTGTTGTAAGGAAAAACAAATAGATCAGATTAGAACTGCTGAATTATTTAGAATCTTACTGATGAATCTTAACCTAACTGATCATTGCCATGGGTTTTCCTGTACAGAGAGATCTGTATCTACTGCATTGTATGTTTTACTGTATGTGTCTGCAGCAGCTGTTGTTCTGCTAACAGTGTGTGGGAACCTGCTCATCATCATCTCGGTGTGTCACTTCAAGGAGCTTCATACACCAACTAACATGCTCATCCTTTCTCTGGCTGTATCAGACTTTTTAATTGGAGTTTTTGTGATTCCTGCAGCATTAATTTGGATGATCGAATCATGTTGGATTTTTACTTCAACTTACTGTTTTTGTTATATATCGATATCATATTTTCTCACAACCACGTCAATATTTAATGTTGCTCTCATTGCTGTGGATCGGTATTTTGCTCTCTCTAACCCTTTTATGTACACCAACAGAGTCTCTCTGAGCTCAATGTGCATTGTTGTTTCATTTAACTGGTTTGCACTGTTATTTTATAAAACAGCATTTCAATATTTCAATGGAAGTTTAGCAAGTCTGGAACTGTGTCCTGGAGACTGCTTCTTGGTCCTAGATGAGAACTGGGCTTTGGTTGATCTTCTGTTGACCTTTGTTTTTCCACTTGCTGTAATAGTCATATTGTATGTTTTAGTTTTTTTTATTGCCAAGAAACATGCCACTGCTATTAGACAGTTCAAGAGTCACACTAGGACTCAGGCCTCAAAGAACATGTCAGACTCAATGAAATCAGAGAGAAAAGCAGCAAAAGTGCTTGGAATTTTAGTGTCTGTGTTTGTAGCCTGTTTATTTCCGTACTTCCTTTATGTCTTATTAGGTAATGTAATAGAAATTAAAGTAGAATCATTCCAAAAAGTTTTGATGATGGTTTATCTTAATTCTGCAATTAATCCAATTATATATGCTTTGTTTTATCCATGGTTTAGGAAGTGTGTTAAGCTTATATTAACTTTTCACATATTCAGTACTGATTCTGCCTTGATAAGCATACTTTCATGAATGAAATAGGCATTACAGTTGTCACTGTGCTTTGAATTTTTGTGTGCTTATTTGCTTGCTGTTTGTCCTCTCATACTTTGTAAAGTGTGTCAAACTCAAAAGTTACAGACATCCATTGAGCTCCAAATGTATGAAATATAGATTTGCCCCTGCGAGCATATAGTGAACATGAGAATTAAAAAATAAATAAATAAAAAGTACACAAACTAATATATTATTGTTGTATCCTTATAAGCTATGTCTAAGAGCTTTGTTTGGTCATGCTCAACCAAAATGAATGGCTTAGTAATTTTTTACTGTCAAAGTGATAGCCTTCTGCATGTTTCAGTTAGGTTCACAGAACCATCATCCTAGTATGTCTACATTTCTTTAACATTTCATTGTAATTTTGAACTAAGAAAAATGCATGATTTTCATTCAAATTATAATTAATTAGGAGTTACATAATTTTCAGTGTTCAGAATGAAATGCTCCATGTCTTACTGGCTAAGTAAGGGATTATTTACAAATTGTACAGCAGAGTTACAGGAGTGCTCAACCTCTCTGTCAAGGCAAAAGTCAATCATGTATAGTAAGTAATGAATGCTTTCTTATATGATATTAACAGTATGAAACCCCTAAGGGCAGGGTGCCCATTACGTTGATCGACACACGCCGCTAAAAAATAAATAGATAGATCTTTCTGACTTGGTCATCTTATAAGTAGCTCGCAAGCTGAAAACTTGTGGGCACCCCTGCCTAAGGGGAAGCATAGTGGACTAAGTTTATAAGGCTAAAGTTTATTCCCCAGTACACTGGAGTCCACATTGCTAAAGCTGCAACTGATAACTGAACAATGTGGGCTACAAGGCATCAATTAGAGTTAATACAGGTATTTCATAGTAGGTTATTAAAATATGTATCGGTAATGAGCTATTAGTTAAATATGATTATAGGTAATAGATTATTGAATGAATTACAAGCCCTTTATTGATTAGCACATAAACACATACATTGATAAAACTGTTTGATACTGTAATACCTTTTTATTTGAGTGCCTGGCCCAGAGAAACCTTTTTGGGTGGCTGTATATTCAGCCTTTGATACATTTGTATCATAATGGATATGAAAGCAAATGATTGGCTTGATATGATATAACTGAGGTTATAGGTCTTTTTTTCTGTTCATGCATATTTTCTTAAATTTGTCTCTATACATACTTGCTTATAGCATTATACCCATATATTTCATATCAAAATGTTCACATGTAATGAATCAAGGGGGCAGGTACGACGCAAACACAAGTATCAATGAAATTTATTAAATGAAACACACACCAAACAGAACAAAGGAGGAAAATCAGGGTAAATAGAATATATATCCAACTAAACATAGAGAGAAGACACGGCAAGCAAATAACAAGCTACAAGAAGCACTACATATACCTAAACAGAAAGACTAGACTGCAACACACTGCGAGAGGGACTACTAACACATTACCAGAAATACTAGACATAAAACAGACTACGGGAAAAACGACTTACGGGCGATACAAAGTTTTACTAGCTACGAAAGGTGGATAACTATACAAAATATCGGGATAGTCGAACCAATCATGCATAACGCTAAATAACGTACTAAAAAAACGACACAAGAACCTGGGAATATAAAACGAACGCTACGCTAAACTAACATACATCGGGAGATAGGACTGACAGGGGAAACAAATGCAGATGCTGAAAACGCACAACAGAGAATCATACGCAAGGGGGAAATTCTAGATGAGGGGAATAAGCAGGACAAGGAACAATATGAAACCAATACGGAAATACTAGAGAACACTAGATGAAAGCAGGGGTGACATAGGCAATGAGAAACAAGAGAGAGAGCACACGAGGAAGACTACACAACACGAACCAGACCAGAAAACGGGGAAGATCAGGCTAGAGGACACGGAGACACGAGAACACAGGACCGTACTGAAAACCTTAGAAACACAATGACCGACAACGAGAGGATGAGACAGAGGGGATTAAATACCTTGGGACAAGGAGGAGAAATGAGACGCAGGTGAAACACTGAGGACGGGGCGTGACAGACAGGTAACAGGAAAAACAGGGCGGGGCTAGGGCAGATGACACAAGACTGGGAAGGAGGGGGAGCTGGACGTGACATCACAACAATCTCAGCCCTCATCCTAAAAAGGTTACATTTGACCAAGACTACTGCATACATAAATAATATGGTCCTAAAGCTGAAAATATGAGGTGCGATGATCAAATTCTTTTCATGTCTCATATATACCATTTAACACATTTAGCATTTTGATGTTGGAAATAAGTTTACCAAGGTGTTTGTTACCCAAAAGTACTGAAATATTTTAAGTAGCATAGAAATGTGTTTAAAAAAATGCATAAAAATATATTTGCTTAAAAGTGTGGTCTGAGGTGCTGAAATAAAATGTGACTGATTATTTTTGATTTATACATCAAACTTCATGGAGCTTGTAACATACATCTACTGATGCAACCTGGACACATCATCAGTGATGTTACCTGGGGTCTTTCAACATCATACACTCTCACCCAGGCGACCCAGCCGGGGTTGATCAGGCCCCAGCTTGTGTCCAGGTAGTGCTACCCCACCCACGGGTCTCCTCTTCTTATCCACAGCCATCTTGAGGCAACCTCTGCTGCCTCGGTGGCCTCCTTGATGGCCCTTCGTTTGTTGGCCCCTGTGATGCCCAAGATGTTATATGTCTTGCAAAGCAACTGGCTCGCAAATCCTCTGCATCCTACCTCAATGGGCACACACTGTGCTCGCCACCCGTTATTCCAGCACTCCTCCACTAGCTCAGCATATTTTGCACTTTTCCTCTCATTGGCCTCCTCCTTTTGCGAACATCACTTTATTTACACACAATATAGCACATACAGTGCACAAAGAACACGTATACATATAGATGTGTCAGACTCAAACAAAGACGAGCACGGGACACTGCGCGAAATAGACAAACCACATAAGCCCCGGGTGATGACGAGACAAGCCACAGGTGAGACGAATGAACACATTCAGACACAACCACACCCACGGAGATCCACAGACGCAGACAACTAGACATAGACAACGTAAACACACGTCCAAAAGGGAGGGGTCAGGGGCTGTAACGTGACGTCTCTTCTATCTAAATTCTTCCATAAATCCAATAATCTGTGCCTTATTTGACTTGTGGTTTCAAAAGTGCATGTAAATGATTCTAAGTTGTAAAATCATGTACACAGATTGCTCTTTTGTATATGTTTTAGAAACTGACAACTGACTCCACCATGAACAGTCTAGGCAAATCTTAAGGAGTACTTTAGATGAGAATGCACAGAACCTTTAAAAACATATTAACAACAAAATATAAATAGATTTGTTTCATGGAAACCTAACAATGGGTCAGATGTTTGAATGAATCAAGATGATTTAATGAGTCAAGAGACAAGAGTTTATTGTCATGTGCGCAAACTTTCCAAGTACAATAAAATTCCTTCTTTGCACCCTAACCCCCCCCCCCCCCCCCCCCCCGCCAAGAATGCCAAATACAACATTTGAAGATATAGTGCAGTGCAAACCTTTCTTTCTTGAGTTTAGGAACTCCTGGTAGCATGCTACATTCTATACTGAAGGATTATAATTCAGAATACATTGTTTTATTGTGAGCTACCACTGCACCGTATCACTCAAATGACTGCACAAATGGTTGCTTGTGCTAGCAGTGTACTGTGCAGATCATATAAATGACATGTCACAAGGTTGATTGTGTTGAGGACCAGGTCTGGTCGGGTTGTCAAACAGGGGGTGGGGTCTTTTTTCTAAGTATACAAATATCAACACTGCAGTGCCTCAACCCATAATTCATTTGGCTATGAACTGAAACTGCTGACATCTTAATAATGCTGCTGCTACTGTTGTAAGGAAAAACAAATAGATCAGATTATTTTTTTCAGCACAAATTAAATATAGAACTGCTGAATCTTACTGATGAATCTTAACCTAACTGATCATTGCCATGGGTTTTCCTGTACAGAGAGATCTGTATCTACTGCATTGTATGTTTTATTGTATGTGTCTGCAGCAGCTGTTGTTCTGCTAACAGTATGTGGGAACCTGCTCATCATCATCTCTGTGTGTCACTTCAAGGAGCTTCATACACCAACTAACATGCTCATCCTTTCTCTGGCTGTATCAGACTTTCTAATTGGAGTTTTTGTGATTCCTGCAGCATTAATTTGGATGATCGAATCATGTTGGATTTTTACTTCAACTTACTGTTTTTGTTATGTATCGATATCATATTTTCTCACAACCACGTCAGTATTTAATGTTGCTCTCATTGCTGTGGATCGGTATTTTGCTCTCTCTAACCCTTTTATGTACACCAACAGAGTCTCTCTGAGCTCAATGTGCACTGTTGTTTCATTTAACTGGTTTGCACTGTTATTTTATAAAACAGCATTTCAATATTTCAATGGAAGTTTAGCAAGTCTGGAACTGTGTCCTGGAGACTGCTTCTTGGTCATAGATGAGGTCTGGGCTTTGGTTGATCTTCTGTTGACTTTTGTTTTTCCACTTGCTGTAATAGTAATATTATATGTTTTAGTTTTTTTTATTGCCAAGAAACATGCCACTGCTATTAGACAGTTCAAGAGTCACACTAGGACTCAGGCCTCAAAGAACATGTCAGACTCAATGAAATCAGAGAGAAAAGCAGCAAAAGTGCTTGGAATTTTAGTGTCTGTGTTTGTAGCCTGTTTATTTCCATACTTTCTTTATGTCTTATTAGGTAATGTAATAGAAATTAAAGTAGAATCATTCCAAAAAGTTTTGATGATGGTTTATCTTAATTCTGCAATTAATCCAATTATATATGCTTTGTTTTATCCATGGTTTAGGAAGTGTGTTAAGCTTATATTAACTTTTCACATATTCAGTACTGATTCTGCCTTGATAAGCATACTTTCATGAATGAAATAGGCATTACAGTTGTCACTGTGCTTTGAATTTTTGTGTGCTTATTTGCTTGCTGTTTGTCCTCTCATACTTTGTAAAGTGTGTCAAACTCAAAAGTTACAGACATCCACTGAGCTCCAAATGTATGAAATATAAATTTGCCCCTGCGAGCATATAGTGAACATGAGAATAAAAAAATGTACACAATCTAATACATTATTGTTGTATCCCTATAAGCTATGTCTAAGAGCTTTGTTTGGTCATGCTCAACCAAAAACAATGGCTTAGTAATGTGTAGTAAGGATGATAGGATAGGTTCACAGAACCATCATCCTAGTATGTCTACCTTTTCTTTAACATTTCATTGTAATTTAGAACTACAGAAAATGCATGATTTTCATTAAAATTATAATTAGTTAGGAGTTACATAATATTCAGTGTTCAGAATGAAATGCTCCATGTCTTACTGGCTAAGTAAGGGATTATTTACAAATTGTACAGCAGAGTTACAGGAGTGCTCAACCTCTCTGTCAAGGCAAAAGTCAATCATGTATAGTATGTAATGGATTCTTTCTTATATGATATTACCAGTAAGAAACCCCTAAGGGGAAGCATAGTGGACTATGTTTATTAGGCTATAGTTTATTCCCCAGTACACTGGAGTGCACATTGCTAAAGCTGCAACTGATAACTGAACAATGTGGGCTACAAACCATCAATTAGAGTTAATACAGATATTTCATAGTAGGTTATAAAAATATGTACCAGTAATTAGCTATTAGTTAAATATGATTATAGGTAATAGATTATTGAATGAATTAGAAGCCCTTTATTGATTAGCACATAAACACATACATTGATAAAACTGTTTGATACTGTAATACCTTTTTATTTGAGTGCCTGGCCCAGAGAATGGCTCTGAGTGCCTGGCACACCTCTTTGGGTGGCTGTATATTCAGCCTTTTATACATTTGTATCATAATGGACATGAAAGCAAATGATTAACCCTCTGAGGTTTTATAGGCCTTTTTTCTGTTTATGCATATTTTCTTAAATTTGTCTCTATACATACATACTTGCTTATAGTATTATACCCATATATTTCATATCAAAATGTTCACAACAATCTCAGCCCTCATCCTAAGTGTGACGTGCGGGCAGGGCGAAGGATGAGACACGGAATCCTTGCTTTTAGCACACGGTCACTGCTTTATTTAAACAGATATAGCGCAGTAAACGCACAAAAAACATATAGACACGCACACACGACGTGCAGACTCAGACAACGACGAGCACTGGACACTACACATTAAGTAGACAAACCACATAAGTCCCATGTGATTACGAGACAAGCCACAGGTGAGACGAATCAGCACGAGACACAACCGCAACCACGGAGATCCACAGACGCAGACTAGGAGACGTAGACGACGTAAACACACGCCCAAAAGGGAGGGGCCGGGGTCCTCAACGTGACACTAAGAAGGTTACATTTGACCAACACTACTGCATACATAAATAATATGGTCCTAAAGCTGAAAATATGAGGTGCGATGATCAAATTATTTTCATATCTCATATATAGCATGTAACACATTTAGCATTTTAATGTTGGAAATAAGTTTACCAAAGTGTTTGTTTTCCAAAAGTACTGAAATGTTTAAATAAAGTAGTATAGAAACGTGTTTTAAAAAATGCGTAAAAATATATATTTTACAATGACTTATTGCTTAAAAGTGTGGTCTGAGGTGCTGAGATAAAATGTGACTGATTATTTTTGATTTATACATCAAACTTCATGGAGCATCAATAGGTTATCTCAGGATTCATGTGTGCAAGTGAAAAAAACTTTTTAAAAAAGGAAAAAAGACTGCACAGAACAGTTCTCAGTATGGCCAAACATATCCATTCACCTATACTTATATTCACCTATTATTCCATATAATCCTTTCACACACAGAAACATACTAAGTATGTTTATGTACCTAAGTCATTTTAGGTAAAGGTCAAAAACAAAAGTCAAGAGTTTTTAGTCATATTTTATCTTGAATCAATTATACTAATTTTGTACAGAAGTTAGACACGTCATGCCTAAATATGAACATATGCGTAAGTCCCCAATTATAGTGAGTGTGTCACAGTGACAGCTCAGGACCCCTCCTTGTGGGCGTATCGTTACGTTGTCTGCGTGTCGTTATGTCCATGTTTGTAGTTCCGTGGGTGTGGGTCATTAGGGAGCATGTTCGTTAATGTCACCTGTACCTTGTCTCGTGATCACGAGGGTATGTGTTATTCACCTATTTAATGTGCATTCGCGCAATGTGTCATGCTCATCTTTGTCTGAAGATTGTGCCTGTGTGTGTTAGATGTGAAATGCGTGTGCTACATGCTCCACACTTTGTTCTTTGTACCGCACCAAATAAACATTATATGTCAAAGTACCCGCTCGTTGTGCCTGCCTCCTCCCAACGTAACAGGGTGATATTATAAAAATAACATTCATTTGCTATCAATGTTTTATTTTTGTATTTGTCTTCATCAAAGGACTCAAACCCCCTAGAATTTCAAGCTCCCTTATCTTTATTAGTATTATCTACATCAGTACTAGTGTTGGCTAGCTAGCAAGCAGCAGACATCGTGTCTAAATGTGAACCTAGTTGTGTACGTTCAACATTATAGTGAGCGATATCGTAAAGTAACATTCAAATGGGATGATGCCAGTAGTTTCAGGCTATTTCTTCCCAGGGGAAAACATTAGTTCAATCAAATGGGTTATCATGGCAGTATAAGCTCAGACATTAAGGTAACCAAAACATATAAGCATTCAAAGAACACTGACCATACTCTGAGGCCCTCAAACAGAAGGTATTCATGGATACCAAAAATCTGAAAGACTTGGTTTAAAGGGGCTTATCAGTCTCAAAAGCTGTGGGGAGCTTACCACTATGGTTAAGTGGTAAAGCATTTAAAGGTGAGTAAAACCATGAAAAAATATTTTGGGCTATATGGGACCAAGGACAAGCAGGGACATGCTTTTTGGCAGACATGTGAACAAGTCACTAAGTTGCAAGTAACAAGTAAGTCTCAAGTCTTCACAATCAAGTCTCAAGTCAAGTCCCAAGTCAATACAATCAAGTCTCGAGTCAAGTCCCAAGTCAATACAATCAAGTCTCGAGTCAAGTCCCAAGTCTTAAACTTCAAGTCCTAGTCAAGTCACCAGATGTCATTTCAATATTTAACACAATTGATGCAGTTGATTAGTAGTATATTAAGTTAGTCAGACTAACTAACGTTAGGCGTTTGATGCGTTTCGGTTCGCTTGAGTGAGATGTCGTTGTGACCTACCCCACCCCCCCATAGCATCGCCTTACCTCAGTGACTTTTGTCCCCACCCCCCACCCCCTGGTATCCACTTTCGAATTATTGTTATAAGTCAAGTTGCTCGTGTGGACCCTTGTAAAAGTTAATTTCCGACCCCTGAGTTATCACATCCCAGCTAGCTAGCTAACCGTTATAGCATTATGTGAAATATACATAGCAGAGACTTACTTTAGTTTGTGCAGCCTCAAGTGTCGAACAAAGTTTGAAGTGGCTGCATCTCCATCTCTTATCCTGACTCCACATGTCTTGCATGTCACAGTTCTTCTTTTATTCACAACAGCATAATCTGTATAATTGAACAGGATCATTTTTGGGAGCATGTTGCTTGTCCTCTCTGCACAAATTCAACGCTGCTGCCCCCCTCCCCCTCCCCCTCCCCCGATCGGTTACGGATAAACTGAGCTGAGCATTTCATATTTTACAGCACCATTTAATACAAAATGATCCAGTTATGTGATTCTATATTACTTATTTATTATGTTAAAATAAGGATTTCAAGTCTTTTCAAGTCTTAAAGCTCAAGTCCAATTCCAAGTCCAAGTCAGTAAAGGTAAGTCTAAGTCAAGTCGCAAGTCTTCAGTGATGTTGTCGAGTCAAGTCACAAGTCATCAGTTTAGTGACTCCAAGTCTGTCATTCAGGCTAGAAGGGGGGAGCAGTTTCTTCGTCATACAAATATCAGCAATATTCGAAGCTTTTTTTTAAAATATCAATATTGAAAGCTTTTTGTTCACTATTGTGATCCATAATGCCTATGGAGGGTAACCAAACGGATCACTGTCTGGAGTTTTCCTGTCCAGAAAGATCTGTATCTACTGCATTATATGTACTATTGTATGTGTGTGCCATGGCTGTTGTTCTCATAACAGTTTGTGGGAACCTGCTCATCATCATCTCTGTGTGTCACTTCAAGTAACTACACACAATAACTATGATCATCCTCTCTCTGGCTGTGTCAGACTGCCTGGTTGGACTATTTGGAATGCCCTTTCATTTTACATGGTTGATTGAATCTTGTTGGAGTTTTAGACGTGTATTCTTTGTTCTGTTCAACTTTGCCAGTTTTCATCTAACCATTGTCTCTGTTGGCAATGTTGCTCTCATTGCTTTGGACCGCTATGTTGCAGTGAATCATCCATTTCTCTATTCAAGGAACATTTCATCAACAATTATTCACACTGTTGTATGGTTGACATGGTTTTTCTCATTATTATATAATGTTGCAATATTTTATATGAGTGGAAACTTCACAAATTTAATAATATGCCCTGGAGAATGCCGCTATGCTATTGGTGAGATTAACTCCATTGTTGATCTACTGACTCCTCTTTCCTTACGATAAATAATGTTTAAATTCTCTTCTATTTAAATTCTTGCATAAATCCAATATTCTATGCCTTGTTTTACTCATGGCTTCAGAAGTGCATGAAAATGATTCTAAGTTGTAAAATCATGTACACAGATTGCTCTTTTGTAGATGTTTTAGAACAACTGACTCTACCATGTACAATAGGCAAATCTTAAGGAGTAGATGAGAATGCACAAATCCTTTAAAAACATATTAACAACAAAATGTATGTAGATTTGTTTCATGGAAACTTAACAATGGGTCAGATGTTTGAATGAATCAAGATGATTTAATGAGTCAAAAGTTTATTGTCATGTGCACAAGTTTCCAAGTACAATGAAATTCCTTCTTTGCCCCCCCGCCAAGAATGCCAAATACAACATTTAAAGATATAGTGCAGTGCAAAGTTATATACAAGAAATACACATCTAATATTCAGTCTCTAATAATGCAAAATAAATATTACAAGTATTCAAACATTACATTTCTTTCTTGAGTTTAGGAACTCCTGGTAGCATGCTACATTCTATACTGAAGGATTATAATTCAGAATACATTGTTTTATTGTGAGCTACCACTGCACCGTATCACTCAAATGACTGCACAAATGGTTGCTTGTGTTGCAGTGTACTGTGCAGATCATATAAATGACATGTCACAAGGTTGACTGTGTTGAGGACCAGGTCTGGTCAGGTTGTCAAACAGGGGGTGGGGACTTTTTTCAAACTATACAAATATCAACACTGCAGTGCCTCAGCCCATAATTCATTTGGCTATGAACTGAAACTGCTGACATCTTAATAATGCTGCTGCTGCTGTTGTAAGGAAAACCAAATAGATCAGAATATTTCTTTCAGCACAAATTAAATATAGAACTGCTGAATCTTACTGATGAATCTTAACCTAACTGATCATTGCCATGGGTTTTCCTGTACAGAGAGATCTGTATCTACTGCATTGTATGTTTTACTGTATGTGTCTGCAGCAGCTGTTGTTCTGCTAACAGTGTGTGGGAACCTGCTCATCATCATCTCTGTGTGTCACTTCAAGGAGCTTCATACACCAACTAACATGCTCATCCTCTCTCTGGCTGTATCAGACTTTCTAATTGGAGTTTTTGTGATTCCTGCAGCATTAATTTGGATGATCGAATCATGTTGGATTTTTACTTCAACTTACTGTTTTTGTTATGTATCGATATCATATTTTCTCACAACCACGTCAGTATTTAATGTTGCTCTCATTGCTGTGGATCGGTATTTTGCTCTCTCTAACCCTTTTATGTACACCAACAGAGTCTCTCTGAGCTCAATGTGCATTGTTGTTTCATTTAACTGGTTTGCACTGTTATTTTATAAAACAGCATTTCAATATTTCAATGGAAGTTTAGCAAGTCTGGAACTGTGTCCTGGAGACTGCTTCTTGGTCCTAGATGAGGTCTGGTCTTTGGTTGATCTTCTATTGACCTTTGTTTTTCCACTTGCTGTAATAGTCATATTGTATGTTTTAGTTTTTTTTATTGCGAAGAAACATGCCACTGCTATTAGACAGTTCAAGAGTCACACTAAGACTCAGACTTCAAAGAACTTGTCAGTCTCAATGAAATCAGAGAGAAAAGCAGCAAAAGTGCTTGGAATTTTAGTGTCGGTGTTTGTAGCCTGTTTATTTCCGTACTTTCTTTATGTCTTATTAGGTAATGTAATAGAAATTAAAGTAGAATCAATCCAAATAGTTTTAATGATGATTTATCTTAATTCTGCAATTAATCCAATTATATATGCTTTGTTTTATCCGTGGTTTAGGAAGTGTGTTAAGCTTATATTAACTTTTCACATATTCAGTACTGATTCTGCCTTGATAAGCATACTTTCATGAATTGTCACTGTGCTTTGAATTTTTGAGTGCTTATTTGCTTGACGTTTGTCCTCTCATACTTTGTAAAGTGTGTCAAACTCAAGAGTTACAGACATCCACTGAGCTCCAAATGTATGAAATATAGATTTGCCCCTGAGAGCATATAGTGAACATGAGATTTAAAAAATGCACACAAACTAATACATTATTGTTGAATATGTCTAAGTGCTTTGTTTGGTCATGCTCAACCCTCAAAAATGACTTAGTAATGTTTTACTGTCAAAGTGATGATAGACTTTTGCATGTTTCAGTTAGGTTCATAGAACCATCATCCTAGTATGTCTACCTTATTTCATTCATTCATTTAGAACTAATGATAATGTTTATGCATATTTTCTTAAATTTGTCTCTATAGGCCTACATACTTACTTATAGCATTATACCCATAAATTTCATATCAAAATGTTCACAACAATCTCAGCCCTCATCCTACATTGTTACATCCTGAGGTTACATTTGACCAAGACTACTGCATACATAAGTAATATGGTCCTAAAGCTGAAAATATGAGGTGCAATGATCAAATTATTTTCATATCTCATATATAACATGTAACACATTTAGCATTTTGATGTTGTTTATAAGTTTACCAAAGTGTTTGTTTCCCAAAAGTACTGAAATATTTAAATAAAGTAGTATAGAAATGTGTTTTTAAAAATGCGTAAAAATATATATTTTTACAATGACTTATTGCTTAAAAGTGTGGTCTGAGGTGCTGAGATAAAATGTGACTGATTATTTTTGATTTATTTATCAAACTTCATGGAGCATCAATAGGTTATCTCAGGATTCATGTGTGCAAGTGAAAAAACTTTTTTAAAAAAGGAAAAAAGACTGCACAGAACAGTTCTCAGTATGGCCAAACATATCCATTCACCTATACTTATATTCACCTATTATTCCATATAATCCTTTCACACACAGAAACATACTAAGTATTTTCCATTAATTTACTAATGGACAGTCATTTTAGGTAAAGGTCAAAAACAAGTCACAAGTTTTTAGTCATATTTTATCTTGAATCAATTATACAAATTTTGTACAGAAGTTAGACACATCATGCCTAATATGAACATGCGCAAGTCCCAAATTATAGTGAGTGATATTGTAAAAATAACAATCATTTGCCATCAATGTTTTATTTTTGTATTTGTCTTCATCAAAGGACTCAAACCCCCCAGGATTTCAAGCTCCCTTATCTTTATTAGTATTATCTACATCAGTACTAGCGTTGGTAAGCTAGCAAGCAGCAGACATCGTGTCTAAATGTGAACCTAGTTGTGTACGTTCAACATTATAGTGAGCAATATCGTAAAATAACATTCATTTATCCATTAATATTTTATTTTTGCATGCATTTCATTAAAGAACTCAAAATCCACAGGATTTCAAGCTACCTTCATCACTACTATCTATATCATTACAAGGGTCATTTCAGGATTTTAGTACATTTCAGGGGTGGTCACTTCTGAAAATTTGATCCTTAATTTGATCATTTTAAATCATATATTTTTTATCTATAGGTTATAAACTATCAAAAAGTTTGATTTGTCAAGCTCAGATATGGAAGCAGTTTTTTCTTTATTAGATGTAAATTGGTATGCAGTAACAGGGTTGCGACTAACAGGGTTGCAAATTTAGGCTAAGTTGTGGTCTACCCCAGGAACAGATGCTCACTGTAAAATTTAGCTATGTATACAAGATCAAGGACAAATATGGTTATAGAAGTCTATAAAGTAAATTTTGACTCTACTCTGCGCGCCTCTGGACCAAGGGCACACCGGGAGGAGCAACACGCGCTGGAAGCGTGGCACCGGGGACCGGAGGGACTCCGCCGTTTGTTCCACCTGCTGCACCTGCTTTCCCTGGAGGGATAGCGCCACCACTAGCGCCCTGGCAGGCAGCCCAAACACTGTCGTGGCTGCCTGTTCCTGTTTGTGTGTCAGCCCCCGTGTTTCTCCCGAACCCCCTGTTTCCTTTTGTGCCCTTTGTGTTCAATGTTCCTGTGTGTGTGTTTGTGCTTGTGCCCGTGTTTAATGTTTTCTCCCCTGTCTTCCCAGGGAGGGTGTACTAGAGCTGTTCGCGGCTCTCTGAGGCTCGGGATCCCGGCGGCTCCGGACCTGCCCGTTGGTGTAGGTTCGGGGCTTTCCAGCTGCGCGGGACGCTCCGGGAGTAGCGAGCCCCTGGTAGAGGGTTCTGTCACGGTGACAGCTCCGGACCCTTCCCTGTGGGCGTGCCGCTACGTTGTCTGCGTGCCGTTATGTCCATGTATGTACTTCCGTGGGTGTGGGCTGTCCCACGGAAGTACATACATCCCACGTGGGCACCTGTGCCTTGTCTCGAGATCACGCGGGTTAGCGTTATTCACCTATTTAATGTGCGTTCGCGCAGTGTCTTGTGCTCATCTTTGTCTAAAGCTACGTGTCTGTGTGAGTGTCAGAGAGCTGTGCTCATTCTCCACACGAAGTTTATGTCTGTTGTGTCAATAAATGTTCTATGTTCTTTGGAAAGACCGAGACCAATGGGACTAATGTCAAACACACATGCTCCTCCCAGGACACACTCCAGAATGACCCTCCGAGCAATGCATGGAATGTCCTCAGGACTCCCCTGGGTTGACCTATTCAAATGGTGACCAGGATCCTGAAAATCACAAACTGGCATGCAACACTATTCTTCAGGGCCATACCCTTCCCAGTCGAAAGTATATTGCAACTCACCACCTCTCCACCTGGATTGAAGCAACCTGTGTACTATATAGTGGACTGGAAACCTACTATTTATTCAAATGGGATGATGCCAGTATTTTTGAGCTATTTCATCCCAGGGGAGAACATTAGTTCAGTCAAATGGGTTCTCATGGCAGTATAAGCTCAGACATTAAGGTAACCAAAACAAATAAGCATTCAAAGAACACTGACCATACTCTGAGGCCCTCAAACAGAAGGTATTCATGGATACCAAAAATCGGAAAGACTTGGTTTAAAGGGGCTTATCAGTCTCAAAAGCTGTGGGGATCTTACCACTATAGCATTTAAAGGTGAGTAAAACCATGAAAAAATATTTTGGGGTATATGGGACCAAGGACAAGCGGGGACATGTAAAGTGATTAATTTTCATGCATGTAGGTTCCTGGGGGTCTTACATTGAAAAAAAGTGGTGACCGAAATTCTCAAGCTTGTTTTTGGTACACACACATTTTTCAGACAGAAGTAGGATTTCAGGGAGTTTAATATAATTAAATATTCAATATATTTAGATATTTTAAAATTATTTTATTAACTTATGTTAATGCACATCCCTAATTTCTTATATTAGGACTGTTTTACTTAAAAAGAAAATGGCCAACGTTTTTTTCATGCTCTCAGAGTATCCCATGACATCACATGTATTAAGCTGTCATTCAGGCTAGAAGGGGGGAGCAGTTTCTTCATCATACAAATATCAGCACTGTTAGCAGCTCAGCACATCATTATTTTGCCAATGCGAATTTGGGATGTTTTTGTCTCTCCAAGAAAACCTGATATCTGCATTACTTCATCAAATGCTGAATCAATGAATCTTACGGAGATTAACCGTTCTAATGCCTGCCGTGGGTTTTCCTGTACAGAGAGATCTGTATCTACTGCAGTATATGTGTTACTTTATTTGTTTGCAGCAGCTGTTGTTCTGATAACAGTGTGTGGGAACCTACTCATCATCATCTCTGTGTGTCACTTTAAGCAGCTCCACACACCAACTAACATGCTCATCCTCTCTCTGGCTGTGTCAGATTTCATGGTTGGAGTCTTTGTGATCCCTATAGCATTAATCTGGATGATTGAATCATGTTGGATTTTCAGTGCATTGTACCGTACATGTTATATATTGATTGCTTATTTTCTCATAACCACATCAGTATTTAATGTTGCTTTCATTGCTGTGGATCGGTACTTTGCTATCTCTAATCCATTTTTGTACAACAAAACAGTCTCTCTCAGCACAATGTGTATAGTAGTTTTATCTAATTGGTTTGTGTTGTTTATTTATAATATTGTACTTCAGTACTTCAATGGAGGTTTTGTAAGTCATGTTTGTCCTGAAGATTACTTTTTGGTTTTGAACCAGGTCTGGTCTCTGATTGATCTTGTGTTGACTTTTGTTTTTCCACTTTCTTTAATAATCATATTCTATGTTCTAGTGTTTTTTATTGCCAAGAAACATGCCACTGCTATTAGAGAGCTTAACAGTCACACTGGGACTCAGACATCATATAACATGTCAAACTCTGTAAAATCTGAGAGAAAGGCAGCAAAAGTCTTTGGCATTTTAGTGTCTGTGTTTTTGGCCTGTTTATTCCCATATTTTATTTATAGTGTTTTGGGTAATATAGTTGAAATTGAAGTCAGTTCATTTCAGAAAGTGTTGATGTTGGTTTACCTTAATTCTACCATTAATCCAGTTATTTATGCTTTGTTCTACCCATGGTTTAGAAGGTCTGTGAAATTAATTTTAACTCTTCAGATATTGTACACTGATTCGGCATTGATAAATGTTTTTGATAAATGAATTTGATGTTGAAAATGAATCAATGGCCATTATGTTTGTGAACACTTATGTGACTGGATTACCATTGTGTGGGTATGTACATACCAATTGAGCATGAATAGATGATTCTCTATTGGATACCCAAAAATAAATCATACACTGGTAAAAAGAGGCAAATAGCAACTATATCAAATTGTATGCAATTATTTTTGTAACACAGCTTGGACTGTATATAAGCAAAATGCGTAACTGCTCCCATGTCCTGCAAAATGACTTCCTTTGTAAGGGGCATTGCTTTACACAACCACCTCTTTCTCGTTACACCTGACCAGAACTGGAGCCTGTACCTACTCTTTACTCACTTGACACACACTGAAAGATAAAGCAGGGAGCTTGGTTTGTGCCTCCACTGTGACTGGGATCTGAACCAATGGACGACATATGTTCCACAAATCAATGTGGTCCCTATTCTGTTATGACCATTAATCTCCTGTCCCAGAGATTACTGCCATCTCTACTGGGTGCAGTGATGGGCAGTAGCACCACTAAATGTAGAGAAGCTATTGCTTGAATCACATGTTCCTGTAGCTTGTCAGTAGCGTTACTGATTTCTGAATCAAATAACTTTGCAGTAGTTGCGTTTTTTTTTTTTTTGCTCTGTAACATTTCGTCATGGTAGGCTGGACACAGTGCGGACTCTATAATAGTTTATTAACAAAACTACAAAAAGTACACTGGCATAAAACAAAGATAAACCAAACATTAACTAAAAATACACCAACTAACACTAAAGGCAATACACAGAGCAGGGGAGACATAAAGGCTAACATTTAAGACATGGAACAGCAAGATTACAAGCAGCACAAAGACTTACAATCACCGACAACACAAGAGCCTAAACACAGGACTTAAATACACTGGCGGAATCAGGGAACCAAACGAGACACACCAGCCAGTATACAGAAAATACATACAAGTATTCCAAATAAAGGTACACAAAGACAAAAACCAATAGCACTCCACTGAAGAAGAGCAGTACACTGAAGTCACATTGTAGACATACCTGCAAAATGTGACAGTTGTTGAATTGTCAGAGAAAAACTGTGTGTTTAAATATGTGTTTAACTGTGCAATCCCAAAACCAAACTGTTGTTGATGTCAACATGACATCTACAGGGCTCTCAAGTTTTGGATTCATGTCAGAGTGTGAGAGTTGTTGACGGGGGGTGGCGAGCGTTAATTGTTGAGCGGGGGGGGGGGGGGGGGGTTGGGGGGAGGGGGTTGGCTGGCGAACGTGAGTTGTTGAGCGGGTGGCGGGGGGGGGGGGTGGCGAACGTAAGTTGTTGAGGGGGTGGGGGTTTGTATATCGCGATCGATCGCCAGTGGAGGGCGACATAGATATGGATCGGAGGCATACCTGTCAAGTGTCCCGTTTTGGCCGGGACAGTCCCGTATTTTACCGCTCTGTCCCGGCGACGTCCCGTATTTTTATTTTCCCGTATTTGTCCCGTATTTTCAGTTTTCAATTTTTATTTTTTTAAAGCATTCATGTGCCGCTCCAAACAGAATTCTGTCACTAGCCTCGCGAGAACTGCCACCCAGACTACTGCAGGTAGCAGTTCTCGCGAGGCTAGTGACAGAATTCTGTTTGGCGCGGCACATGAATGCTTTAAAAAATATATAAATTAAAACTCGCGGGTTTAGTGTCGACAGTGGGAGCAAACGTGGAACAACAAATCAGGATTTAACGAGAGAAGGCAGTCCTGCCTAAAAAGCTAAGCGTACGTGTAAGTACCTTGACGAATGCGACAGGGAATTTATTTTCCTAAAGAGGAGCATGAAGGGGCACAGCTACTCATTCTGTAAGATATGTAGCAGTGATTTAAGTGTCTCTCATGGGGGAAGGAACGATGTCCATCAGCACGAACAATCTGCCAAGCACAAACGCGGACTAAAGGCACAGAAATATGCCCAGGAGATGTCCCCATTTGTAGCTAGAAATACCACTAGAAATTTTTAATTTTTTTATTCATTTGTAGTTCAAAACATATTTGGGGTGTTTTTTCTTCACTTTTGCCACTCCAAAGATGTTTTCGTTTCTCCTACAGCCTCGATTGCGGCTATATGCAAATAACTGATTATGCAAATTAGGCGATGACGTCATATACGGGAAATGTCCCGTATTTTTAAATACTAAACTTGACAGGTGTGATCGGAGGTAAATAAACTAGATTTTTTTTTCTCGCCGTGTGAAATCGGAAGTGTGGCGTGTGAGCGTGTGAAGACGGTCAAATGCGTGTGTCACACGCTCAATGCGTGAGACTTGAGAGCCCTGACATCTAGCACCAACCTAAGATCCCACATTCCGGTGACTCATTCATTTCCTTCCTGCAGTAGGCTATAATGAAATGTGTGTGTAAAATTATACCTTACAGTTAGACTTGGTGTTAGAAATATGAAAATGTGAATAACGCAATGTAACAAATGTTAACTCATGCTGACTAGCAGGGGGCAACTAGCCGAAAAAAGTGACGGCACTAGCCTGTCTAAGATGGTTTATCCACCATCTCTGGTCAAATTGTTGTTTAAAGCTTACATATAGTATTCATTGTGAAATCAGATAAGCATATACATAGATGTGTTTTATCAATATCAGTAGGCTCCAGTTATTCAAAGTGATGATCAAGGTCCTAGGCCAGGGGTATTTTACATCACTATTTGACCATTGGCGTATTGACAGCCTTAAAGAATGTAACATCTACAGTATCTCTATCACTTAATAATATTTCTCAACATGTAATTCTCACAGAATTAATCTAAAGTGTCATCTAAATATGTTTGGAGAAAAATATTTACCTAGAAAATTTTTGGCCCCTTTTTCCATAGTAGTCTGATGAGCACTACTAACACCATCTCTAATCAGAGACACAATGTCTACACTGTGTTAGACCATGAGCTCTTCTTCAAGGAATGTTTTAACCAGTGTAACTGACTGTCATTTTCCTCTGGTCTGGCATTAGGTTGGTACAAAGTGAAGTGGCATCTGAGGAGTTAAGGACTGCAGACATCCCCTTGGCCAATTTGGTTTAGTTTCTAGAAATGCCAACCTGCTAAGCACGACCTCCACCATAGCTCATTCCCTTAATCACGCTTATCTATTTGCCAGACTCATCAACCAGGCTCAGCCTTCTCTACCTCAGTTTGTCTGAAGACTGTCTTGTTTATAATGAAGTTTCTGAGCCATGTTCTATTTTGTTTGCCCTAGCAATATATTTTCCCCTTGTATGTTGTAATGCTTACCGCCCCCGATCACCTCTAGGGGAGCTTTACGTGATATTATTTCTATCTCTTAATAATACTAATTATCTGCTCCTCCCCTCCTATCCCTCATTGGTTATCGACGCCTGTCCTATCATATATATATATATATATATATATATATATATATATATATATATATATATATATATCTCAGTAGCGAACCGTGACCATTAAACCTGGGCCCGCTACACCCCCCCCCCCCCCCGAATTTTTTTTTCCTCTCCTAATAAACTGCACTAAATAATAAAGAAAAAACTGAGACGACAGTATAGCTTTAGAAACGCATGTAGTGCGTTCAAATAACATTTGTACTAGATAACTTGTTAAGCAAAATAAGTTTCCAAACAAAATAAGGTTTCACAGCTCCGTGGTTCTCGCAAGCGGAATATGTAAATTAGGACGTCAAAGGACTGAATCGAAACTAGCTAGCGGCGGTAGGCTAACGACTACCTAACGGTAGGCTAGCGGGCGGAAATTATCATACAGTTAAGCCCGCCCACTAAGAGGGAAGATATGATTGGTCAGTTTTACTGTCATTTGAAACTGGTATTGCGCTGCAGCGGGCATCAGCGGGCATCACAGCCCTGATAGGGGGAGACACAGGCTCACAGGCTTCCACTTAACCCCTCACCTTCCAACACAGATTGAATAGGCATGGTTGAATATTTTATTTGCTTATATTTTTTGTAATTGTTTAGATGTCGATTGTAAAACTGTAAGTAGATAAAATAAAATTGGATAATTATATATATATAATGTTTTAAGAATATTTTAGGCCCTCAGAGGGCGTAGAGGGCCCTGACTGTTCCCCACTGATTTTATATATATATATATATATATATATATACACACACACTGCTCAAAAAAATAAAGGGAACACGTAAACAACACAATATAACTCCAAGTCAACCACACTTCTGTGAAACCAACCTGTTCAGTTAGGAAGCAACACTGATTGTGAATCAATTTCACCTGCTGTTGTGCAAATGGAATAGAGAACAGGTAGAAATGAGAGGCAATTAGCAAGACCCCCCCTTTAAAGGAGTGGTTCTGCAGGTGGGGACCACAGACCACTTCTCAGTACCTATGCTTTCTGGCTGATGTTTTGGTCACTTTTGAACGTTGGTGGTCCTTTCACACTCGTGGTCGCATGAGACGGACTCTACAACCCACACAAGTGGCTCAGGTAGTGCAGCTCATCCAGGATGGCACATAAATGCGAGCTGTGGCAAGAAGGTTTGCTGTGTCTGTCAGCGTAGTGTCCAGAGGCTGGAGCCCTGCAAAATGACCTCCAGCAGGTCACAATTGTGCATGTGTCTGCACAAACGGTTAGAAACCAACTCCATGAGGATGGTATGAGGGCCCGACGTCCACAGATGGGGGGTTGTGCTCACAGCCCAACACCGTGCAGGACGCTTGGCGTTTGCCAGAGAACACCAGGATTGGCAAATTCGCCACTGGCGCATTGTGCTCTTCACAGATGAAAGCAGGTTCACACTGAGCACATGTGACAGACGTGACAGAGTCTGGAGACACCGTGGAGAGCGATCTGCTGCCTGCAACATCCTTCAGCATGACCGGTTTGGCAGTGGGTCAATAATGGTGTGGGGTGGCATTTCTTTGGAGCGCCACACAGCCCTCCATGTGCTCACCAGAAGTAGCCTGACTGCCATTAGGTACCGAGATGAGATCCTCAGACCCCTTGTGAGACCATATGCTGGTGCGGTTGGCCCTGGGTTCCTCCTAATGCAGGACAATGCTAGACCTCATGTGGCTGGAGTGTGTCAGCAGTTCCTGCAAGATGAAAGCATTGAAGCTATGGACTGGCCCGCCCGTTCCCCAGACCTGAATCCGATTGAGCACATCTGGGACATCATGTCTCGCTCCATCCACCAACGTCACGTTGCCCCACAGACTGTCCAGGAGTTGGCGGATGCTTTAGTCCAGGTCTGGGAGGAGATCCCTCAGGAGACCATCCACCACCTCATCAGGAGCCCAGGCATTGTAGGGAGGTCATACAGGCACGTGGAGGCCACACACAATACTGAGCCTCATTTTGACTTGTTTTAAGGACATTACATCAAAGTTGGATCAGCCTGTAGTGTGTTTTTCCACTTTAATTTTGTGTGTGGCTCCAAATCCAGGCCTCCATTGGTTAATAAATTTGATTTCCATTGATGATTTTTGTGTGATTTTGTTGTCAGCACATTCAACTTTGTACAGAACAAAGTATTCAATGAGAATATTTCATTCATTCAGATCTAGGATGTGTTATTTGAGTGTTCCCTTTATTTTTTGAGCAGTGTATATATATATATATAGATATTAGTGGTGGGACTTTAACGTGTTAATTTCGATTAATTAATTACAGGACAATTAACGCACTAAAAAAATTAACGCATTTGAATGCATTTAACGCACAAGACACTTTTGCACCGTGGAATGTTTCTCAGTGCACGAGTTCCAGACATACAGATTATATGAACGCACAATAAAATCATGATGGAGATGACTGAAGAGGCTACGCTGGTGGATGGGAAATTTTAATATAAGAAACTTCCAGATGAAAGTACAAACAAAAATTGTGTTATTTGCACTTTATGTAGGAAGGAGTTCGCTTATCACAGGAGCACTTGCACCCTTCGTTACCACCTCAACGCAACACATGTTGGGGCTAATGCGCAGGTCAGTAATGATAACTTGGCTGATAAATGTATTCCTAGTACGATAGGGTGACCAAACGTCCCTATTTCCCGGGACATGTCCGTATTTCACATCCTGTCCCGGCCGTCCCGGGTTTTTTTAAGTGAGGAAATGTCCTGGTTTTTAAATTGCCTTCTTTGGACCATTAAGACTGGATTAAACTTAATTACGACTGGATTAAACTTTCGCGAGTGACCGTAGCGCGCGACTCCGCACGTGTTTATACATGACGCGTCACATTATTTGCAGTGCTGTTCGCTCTCTGTGGTCGAAGATAAAGACTTACAAGAAGCGCTGCACATTGCGTCAAATGATGCAAGTTACGAACTACCCACCAGGGGTGAGTTTCCCCAAAACGTTCTTAGCGTACGTAAGAACGAGGTTACGAAGTAGGCCTACTTAGCGCTAAGAACGTTTTGGGAAACTCACCCCAGAAAGACAATGACAATGTCGAAAATCCAGCAGCTGTATGACGAGGAAAGGGAAGTAAAACAGGTTATTGTGAAGAGCGCCACAAATGTGGCTCTGACTAGGGATCACTGGACCTCTGTTAGCAACAAGAATTATCTTGGTGTGACAGCTCATATTATAGATGATGAATAGAAGATCCAGTCATTTGCTTTGAACATGCAGAAGACCACTTCTAGGCACTATGCCTGTGGCAGAGGCCTGGGAAATTAAAGAAAAATATACCATCTAAAATGGTATTAAAAAACATCATCTGATTTACTTCAATTCTTACTGTACTTCAAACAAATCAATTTGTGGCTAATAACATTTCTGCCTTGTTTGCTTCAAGTTGTTCTTTTACTGGCCAGCCAAAGACAATGACTTCACATATGACGCATTGCCATTTAAATGAAGGGTGGGGACAGTTTTTAACTGTACAAATATCAGTACTTCTTGCTGCTTAAGTCAGAATTCTTTAAGACTATGAATTGTACTGTTAATATCTTACTATTCCAGCTGATGTATTTCTGGATAAAGCTATTTTTAAGCAGTTTCAATTAATCTATTTTTAGTACATTTTAATGCTGAATACTTGAATAATACAACATCTTATTAATGAATCTTAACCATACTGATCTCTGTTTTGGATTTTCCTGTCCAGAAAGACCTTTATCTACTGCATTATATGTGCTATTGTATGTGTGTGCTACGGCTGTTGTTCTGATAACAGTATGTGGGAATCTGCTCATCATCATCTCTGTGTGTCACTTCAAGCAGCTCCACACACCAACTAACATGCTGATCCTCTCTCTGGCTCTGTCTGACATCATGGTCGGAGTCTTTGTCATCCCTGGAGCATTAATTTGGATGATTGAATCATGTTGGATTTTTAATAAATTTTTCTGTGTATGTTTTATAGTGATTGCTTATTTTCTCACAAGTATATCTATATTTAATGTTGCTCTCATTGCTATTGATCGGTATTTTGCTCTCTCCAAGCCTTTTCTCTACATCAGAACAGTCTCTCTCAGCACAGTGTGCTTCATAGTTCTAATTCATTGGTTTGTACTGCTGTTTTATAATATAGCACTTCAGTATTTCAATGAACACTTTGCGAGACTCATAATGTGTCCTGGGGACTGCTTCTTAATCTTGGATGATGTCTGGTCTCTGGTTGATCTTTTGCTGACTTTTATTTTTCCACTCGCTGTAATAATTATATTGTATGTTCTTGTTTTTTTTATTGCCAAGAAACATGCCACAGCTATTAGAGATGTCAATAGTCACACCAAGAGTCAAACCTCAAAGAACACAACATACTCAATGAAATCTGAGAGAAAAGCAGCAAAAGTACTTGGCATTTTAGTGTCTGTGTTTCTGGCCTGTTTACTTCCATACTTTGTTTACAGTGTATTAGGTAATGTAATACAAATTGATGTAGAACATTTTCAGAAGGTATTGATGTTAGTTTATCTTAATTCTGCAATTAATCCAGTTATTTATGCTGTGTTTTACCCATGGTTTAGGAGGTGTCTTAAATTAATTTTAACTTTTAAGATATTTCACACTGACTCTGCATTGATCAGTGTTCTTTAAGGAACAAAATCAGAATCAGAAAAGCATGACATTAGCTACTTTCCTTACTGAGGAATTGGCAACACTGAGCATTATCAATTTGTTACAATCAGTCAATCAGTTCAAAAGAATATGCAAATGAAGTGTTTTCCATTGTAACTTTTTTTTCATGAAACTGAACACAGCTTGGTAATATTTTCCTCAACATTTCTCAAGTGCTTACCCACTATTAGGCCAAGTGATGCTCTTAAGACCTAAATGATAAAAGGGATTAACCCTCAACCCTGGATCAGACCTACTGTGGTGCAACATGTAGTGAAGATTGACAATCACATATTCCTCAGATGAAACCTGGACCTGGTCAGAGTGGGTTTTGTCTCAGCCCATCCCATGACCTCACAGGATCCCTATGGCACTTTAATGCTTAGCAACAAGGCCATAAGCAGTCTAGCTGATGGCTTATCATGCTGGCCTGACTTCCTGACCCTTTCTCCCTTCTCTTGCAAGAATGCAAAAATCTCTTACCAGCCAAGTTTCAAGGAATCATGAGCCTAAATCCACCAGACCTAAAACTTACCAATACAAACAACTTCTCAGCACACAAATATATAAATATTCCCTTTCCCACAGCTTCACAAAGGATGATATTCTGTTTAACCTATTTTGATGTCCACTGGTAATCAGACAGTAAAGCACGGCTATCTGAGAATAACCTTCAAATTGTAATGTTCGCATCTCTCATTTGATAAGTATCCATTGTTTTTTTATTCCCTTTACTCCTTGTTCATTATATACTTGCATTGTTCCTCATAATCAATTACCCTGTTGTTGGATTTATATTGTTGAACACTTGATGAAATTACGATGAAATTGTGTTCTCTGATATCCTTATCTTAGTGATTCTCATGCTTTGTGTCACCCCAAGACTGACAGATGACTTCTGCGTAACGTTAGAGAGGGGACATAGTTCTTGTAACTAGGTACAAAGAGTCACTTCACAGAAACACATTAGGATCTGGACCTGTGTTGAAGACAGACACCAAACTCAATAAATAACACTGCATCAACATCCAGATTCTCCTGACTCTTTCCTCTGCATTGAAGAAAATTCACAACACTGTACATTGCTTAGCTTGTGTTTAACTTTGGTCCATCAAAACCAAAATTGACTCTTGCCCCGAAAGGTCTGGAAACCTCCAAAAATCCAATCACGTGGACCAAGAAGCCTGCTCACTGCTCAAGAAAGTCAACGTCATTGGTGGACGGGTTTTAACAGAAATGAATACATCTTTCTTTTTATGCTCATTATACATGAATTAGCTTGTCCGTTACTTCTATCCGAAACAGCTTATTACAGTTCACACTGCTGATGACAGTTCTGCTACCCTTACATTTTGAATCTAGGATCCAAGGTAGATACAGTATACAAAAGTGTGATTCTGTCCAACAAACCTGGAACTGGAAAGGTTGCAAGTACAGGTAACATTGTGTTATTCTTTCAGTGGCGAGTCTCGAAAACAGTCATCCCCCATCAAGTAATATTTCAACGAGTGCCCATTTAACTGCCAGGGTCTCCTTCACAACTGTGGAACAGTCAAGTTCTCTTAGGAAAAGGTTCCTACTAATATAAAATATGGGCTTACAGTTCTCCTCACCTGAGATAAGACCACACTCAATCCATTTCCTGATGCATCTCTTTGCACAGTAAAATTCAGGCTAAAGTCTGGGCTCACCAAGATTGGTGCTAAGCTCAAGGAATCCTTAAAATTGTTAAAAGCTGCATTGCATTCTTCTATCAATTTGACTCTCTGGGGCCAGCTCCAAACTGTTCCCACAAAGTTTGGAGTGTGGAATTGTCCAAAATGTCTTGGTATGCTGAAGCATTCAGAGTTCCTTTCACTGGAACTAAGGGGCCAAGCCCAGCCCCTGAAAAACAACCCCACACCATAATCCCCCCCTCCACCAAAATTGAAAATTGAAAGCTTGGATAGTGATGATGATGAAGAGAGTTTGCAGAGAGTGCAAGACTCTCAAGAGTAGGTAAGCATAGCTATCTGTTAAATACTGTATATGAGCACAGCTATTTTTGTTATTGATTCCAGGAAATGTCAGAGATGAGGAAGTACCAGTGATAAGGGCAAGAGGTTATTATTGAGACAGTATTCTTAAGGCAGGAAAATGAGGAAGAGATTGTTTTATATTGTGAAGGTAATCCTTATGCTAACCTGACAAAGAAAAAACATGTTCAGTGGCATCATACTCCTTAGACTCCTGTGCTGTCTACTTGGGAAGATCCCATCACAAACATCACTGAAACATTAACTCCATATGCCTACTTCAAACAATACATTCCACAATAGATGTTTGCGCTGATGACCACCATGATAAATGTCTATTCTGAACAAACTGCTGCCAGGGGGTACAAATATGCATCAGTGCATGAAATAGAAGTAGGCTTGCACATTGCAATGGGAGTTTGAGTGTGAATGTACTGGGAATCTAGTCTAAAACTTTTTTTCCAACTTCCAATTTACATGTCGAAAATAACTATGACAGACCTCCTGACAATAAAGTGTTTTATAAAGTCAGAACTCTGTATGACACTGTGCGAAAACAGTGTCTTTCATTGTCCATGGAAGAGAACCTCAGCATTGATGAACAAATTGTACCATTCAGAGGAAAACTTTCCTGTCAGTACATCAAAGGGAAACTATAGGGCATCAAAATGTACTGTCTTTGTGGCAGAAGTGGCCTGGCATATAATTTTCTTATATACCAGGGTGCCACCACAGCGCTTTCTGAGCGGGACAAGACCATCTTACGCCATGGAGCCTCAATGATAACCCATCTGTCAATGGCTGCACAGCCCAAACCACAAGATCTTCTTTGACTGCTGAAGTTGTTGGCAGCAAAGAAAACACATGCAGCAGGAACAGCTAGGGTGTCTCGCTTTGCCAACCCACCACTGATGAGGGACAACGAGATGTCTAGAAGAGAAAGGGAACCATGATGAGGTCAGAAGCAGGGATAGAAAGGTAGTGTTATTAAAGTGGTCTGATAATCGTACTGTGGTCATGGCTTCCAACTTTGTTGGAGTTGGAAAATAAGTTGAGAGGTGGGATAAAAAGAAATGGTCCTTTGTGAAAATCAAGAGTCCTGAAGTCCTAATAAGCCTGTACAAGATAGATGTCAAGTCCAGAAAATTATCCCTTCTAATGACTACACATGCCATTGATCTTAAGTACCAAAGAGACAAAGAATGCCAGGGCATTCCTCAACAGGACATACTGGATTTACTGCACTTCAAAATGAATGTTGCAGAAGCCCATGTGCAAGCAGAGGAACCATTGAAGAAAGCCTCTGCTGAAAGACTTCCACCTCAAGAGGTCCGCTTGGACATGACGGACCACATGCCAAATTATGATGATCGTAAAGAAGGAACCAAAATGCACTGGGAAAACATGTGTACTGTGACAAATGCCATATCCATTACTGCTTCATTCCACAAGGAAACTGCTTCAAAACAGCTCAAAGACAATGCCTCTAAGACAGGGGTGCCCATTACGTCGATTGGAAGGAAGGAAGTGTCGGTTGATCGCGAAGGAATGTGGGCAGATCGCATGACATTAAAAAGTAGTGGATGAATGACAGGCGATCGTCCATCTGCACTGATGGTTGTATATATACACAACGCCCCGGTAACAATTTACGTTCGCCAACCCCCTACGTCAACAACTTATGTTCGTCACCCACCCCCCCGTCAACAATTTACACTCGCCACCCCCTACAGGTTCAAATCTCACTCCAAGCGATCTTGTAAAGGTAGATCTTTCTGACTTGGTCATCTTATAAGTAGCTCGCAAGTTGAAAACTTGTGGGCACCCCTGCTCTAAGACATGGACTGGCATGCCTCAATATTGTACAGTTACAGGATCCAGTTAAAGAAAAAAAAACAGAAAACACTAATGTAACGCAGCACATGCTGCAGAGCTAGGAGGTGAACACAAACACTGAGGAGAGCGAGATTTATAGTCGTGGTCGTAAGGGCAGGCATGGGTCATATCGGGAGGGCAGTCCATACACGACAGGTAAACAGGCATATTGACTAAAACTAGAACAAAAAAAGGCAGGGTCAAAATGTAGAAAGAACAATACTCACAACTGAACCAAACTCATGAAATAACAGAGACCATGAAATCCATAAAGAGCACAAAGATCACAAAATGCACACATGAACAAAACAACCGATAATCGACATGGGAAACACAGGGACTATAAGTACACAGAACTAAACTAGACACAGCTGGAGACACTGACGACACGGGCGTGGCAGATGGGGGAAACCATAGAAACAGACAACAAGGTGGGATCAACGTGCAGGTAACAACACAGACACGAGAAACAGGAAAACCGGAGTGGCAGCTAGAAGAGGGTGGTGTAGCTCTACATGACAACTATTTACTTTTCAAAATGCAACCAAAACTTCAACAAATTTCTCATTGTTACATGTTACAGTATATATATTATATTTCATAATAAGAGATGTTCCCAAAACTTGGATAGCAGTTTTAATTTATTGACCAGGTTTATGTTCAAAAAGGGATAAACAAACAAACCATAAACTATTCATATTATATAGCATTGCTTTACAACTGTTAAGACCGATCATACACTGCAGTGGACATAAAAAAAAAACTATATATAAAGTATTATATTTGATTTTTTTTACTGACTCTTATTTTGGACTTCATTACAGACAAAAAATTGCATTCGTATATTTTTCTCATTACTGGAACATAATTCGGGTCTGAAAGGGGATATGAGCGAGGAAATTTCATGACTGGATTTGTTGCACAGGTGACGTCCTATCACAGTTCCATGCTGGAATTCACTGAGCTCCTGAGAGCGACCCATTCTTTCACAAATGTGAAACAGTCTGCATGCCTGTGGTCTTAATTTTATACACCTGTGGCCATAGAAGTGATTGGAACACCTGATTCAGATCATTTGGATGGATGAGTGTATACTTTTGCAGTATACTGTATCTTTTCTGGTCAACTCTGCGCGGCTAGAGAAATTGGGGATAAAATGTTGATGCCAACCTACCAATCCTAGAAAACACCTTACTTGTCTCTTGGTAGTAGGTATCAGACTGTTTCTAAGGGCCTCTATCTTATCCACTTGTGGCCAGATGACGCCACCCCACAAAATAGATAGGAAAAGTTTCCTTTAGCTAGATGACATTTAGAAGGGAGCTATGAGTAAGCCCACTCCTGCCCTCCACCTTTCATCATGGGCAACTCCACAAAAGAATAATGTCCCCTCTTGAGAGGATTGGTTCCAGACCCAAACTGTGTGTTGAGCTGAGCCCAACTATATCTCTCAGCCTCGCACACAAGCTCAGGCTCCATCCCAACCAGACAGGTTATGTTCCATGTTTCAAGAGCCAGCTTCAGTAATCGAGGATCGGTAAGCCAAGGCCCCGCATTTGGCCACAGCCCGATCCACAATGCACCAAACCCTTAGGACTACCACTCCCACACGTGGTGGGCCCATGGGAGAGTGGAACCATGTATCTCCTTCGGGTTCTGCCCAGTCGGCCCCATGGGTAGATACACCAGGCAATTGCAAAGGAGCCCCTCTCCCAGGCATGGCTCCAGGGTGAGGCAATGGTAACCTTGATCCAGGCAAGGGTATCTGGGTCCTGTTATTGCTAAATCCCATAGGGGTTTTTGGAACACTCTTTGTCTGACCCATCACCTAGGACCAATTTGCCTTGGGAGACCCTACCGGGAGCATTGCCCTCGACAACCTAACTCCTAGGATCATGTAGACACGCAAACCCTTCCACCACGATAAGGTGGTGATCCATGGAGGAGTAGAACTACAGAGATGTAGTTCCAACATTTTTAGTGACAATATAAAAATCTAATATTCACTGACTCATAACAATGAAGTAATAAAAACTCAAAGAAGGAACATCAAAACACTAAAGAAAACACTATACAGTGAGTCCCCGCTTATCGACGGACCAGAGTTACGACCAACTTTTAAATAATTTGGCGTGGTGCACGGAGGAGCAGTGGCAGCACAATGGAGTGTTGTGGAGTGTTGTGTACGATAAGCTGAAGCAGCGCAGCCTCCACCTCAGTCGCTCTTTCTCACGCTGTACGCATTTACATTTATGGCATTAGGCAGACGCCCTTATCCAGAGCAACTTACATTTTATCTCATTTTTTTATACAAGTGAGCAATTGAGGGTTAAGGGCCTTGCTCAGGGGCACCTCAGTCATGGCCTCATGTCTGGGAATCGATCCCACGACCCTCCGGCCACAAGACTATACCACTAGGCCATGACTGCCGCATGCACAAGAACATTGGTAGTTTTTTTTCTATACTGCATTTACGATCAACGCGCATCTAAATCTAGGGTCATGCTTAACAACGAAAACTTCTTTACAACGGACTTTTCAGGCTCTAACCCTGTTAAGCGGGGACTCACTGTAAAGAACAGATTAAATACCAAATACCAAAAAGCACTTAAATAAATAAATAAATACCAAAAGCACTTAACTTTAATGCAATACAAGATACAAATTTTTATCAACCACCAAACAATTTAACAGACAGAGCAACCAATAACAAAAAAGACAACATAAACAATCACCCCCAGACAAAACAGCAGCACTGCCGGGAACTGGAACAAACCAGCGTAATTGTTAAGACCAGTTTAAAACACTATAATCTTTTTCCACCCTATGATGAGTATCAGTCCAAAGACCCAGCTGCTGCTGCAATTTCCCATGACGCAGCACATGCAGCTGCTTAAAAGTAAAAATTGTCGTTAAAATGAATTCACAGCAATAAAAAAATAAATGAGGAAGCCTTCCACTCGTGGTCCCAAACTAACATAAGGGGCAAACTGCTATGTCATTTTATAACAAGAAATATATTTTTTGAATAATTCTTGAATATTCTAGAAACAACTGAAATAATTAGAATAATGTACATTTGAAAAGAGGCTCTCCTTGCATCTGCAATGTTGGATTATGGGATTGCATTAGCAGCAGAGGAACCAGCTTTGTGCCTGGTGATCATGGTGATCATGATACAAGCAAACTGAACTTGCCCCTAAATGAAATAATTTACAACTAACTCAGTCTCTGTGGCCAATAAGTCTGTCCCAAAAGAGAATATGATCTGTTTGTGTTAAGTTAGTCTTATACTATCCAGTTACCAACCCATGACGACAAGCTCTCATTCCAACAGGGGGGAGGGAGCAGATTCGAAACCATTCAAATAGCCGCACTGCTACCTACTCAAACCAAAATTCATATTACTTTGAATATGGACTGTTACTACTCACCAGGAAAGAGCAATATCTGGATTTTTTAAGTAGAATTTTAATGCAGAGTCCATTAATCTTATGGAGATGAACCATTCCAGTGCCTGCCATGGGTTTTCCTGTACAGAGAGATCTGTATCTACTGCAGTATATGTGTTATTGTATGTGTCTGCAGCAGCTGTTGTTCTGCTAACAGTGTGTGGGAACCTGCTCATCATCATCTCTGTGTGTCACTTCAAGAAGCTCCACACACCAACTAACATGCTCATCCTCTCTCTGGCTGTTTCAGACTTTTTTGTTGGAGGGCTTGTGATCCCTATATCATTAATTTGGATGATCGAATCATGTTGGATTTTTAGTTCAATTTACTGTTTATTTTATATTTTAATATCCTATTTTCTCACAGCCACATGTTGCGTTAACGTTGCGCTCATTGCTGTTGATCGGTATTTTGCTCTCTCTAAGCCATTTCTGTACAATAGTACAGTCTCTCTCAGCACAATGTGTATTGTTGTATTGTGTAACTGGTTTGCATTGCTTCTTTATAATATTGCACTTCAGTACTTCAATGGATACTTCACAAGTCTGGTAATGTGTCCTGGAGAATGCTTTATGGTCCTGGATGAGGTCTGGTCTCTAGTTGATCTTCTATTGACCTTTATTTTTCCTCTTGCTGTAATAATTATTTTGTATGTTCAAATTTTTTTTATTGCCAAGAAACATGCCATTGCTATTAGGACTCAGACCTCAAAAAACATGTCAGATTCAATGAAATCTGAGAGAAAGGCAGCAAAAGTGCTTGGCATATTAGTGTCTGTGTTTGTGGCCTGTTTAATGCCATACTTTGTTTACAGCATATTAGGAAATTTTGTAAAAATAGAAGTAGAATCATTTCAGAAAGTTCTGATTATGGTTTATCTTAATTCTACCATGAACCCAGTTATTTATGCCTTATTCTACCCATGGTTTAGGAGGTGTGTTGAGCTCATTTTAACTCTTAAAATATTCTGCACTAATTCTGCATTAATTAATGTTCTTTGATGACAGAAACGAACATTATAGATGTCATGGTACGGTTTTGTGTATTTATTTTATAAATTAATTTATTCACAATTTGCAGTGTGTAAGTTTGCATCAGACTCAAATCATAAACTGTCCACATTTCTTTGATATCCAAAAGAATGAAAAATAAATTGGACAGTGTGGATTGGTAAGTTGATTAGTAAGGGAATGTAGTTATAGTTCAATTTTAAATGCTGAGTGCTTATTTAATATTAGTAGCCTATAATCAGCAGTTGAGTGTTGGATGCCTCAGCTCGCCGAATGAGAAGGACAGCTTAATTACCTTTCTTGCCAATCAGAGCAATGCTTACTTTCTGCAGGTCTCTGTTAGGTCATGTTACCAGAAACAGAACAGTCAATTAAGCATGTTTAGCTGTTCTGTGATATTGTAAGAAGGCAGTTCTAAAAGAAGGCATGATTTGGCTACACACATAGAAGAAAAATATCTGAGATACTCCCCAGTGGTCACTATTATCCAAATATGTCTTTTATCATTATATGCATATATATTTTTTACATATGGGTTGTTTTTAATAACCATTAGAACTGTAATAATATGTCCATTCATGATTTAGTGCGATACAAATATAAAGATTTGTATTTACACTATTTTTTAATTTGCCAGACAATATCTTGAGCAAAACTAAAGTTAGCAAACCAGGTAATAAATATAATTTTAAAAAATATTTAATAAATTGCTTTTGGTATTATTCATAACAAAATTTAATCACTTTTCTAATGAAAGTGAGCTGGTATTCTGTCGAGTGCATACATGAATTATGGTTTCATTTTCCTTTCATGCAATTACAAATGTATTTAAGTTACAGTCATTTAAGATTAATTCCTGTGCCCTCACAGTAGTATATCAATATATATTGTTATGACCGGGTCTTTGCTCTGAACCACAACAGTAGTGATGGGCACAGCAGTTCTTTTAGATTAACTGAATCATTAGAATCAGTTCACTAAAAAGATTTGTTCAAAAGATTCGTTCACCGAATCGTTCAGCGCTTGGCACAGGACTCCAACCCACCTAACTGATACACGGCTGAACGGTTCATGTTTCAGTTTAGTTCACGGCCTCAGGGACCAGGAGGCGAGAGTGTTGTAAAAAATTTATAATTAAAAATATGCAACTAAATGTTGGATTTATTATAGGAAATATAAATCACATTACAAATACAGTAATCCCTCGTTTCTCACATTCTGGAGATTCCAGACCCACCCGCCATAACCGAAAATCCTCGAAGTAGAAACGGTATATTTATTTAAGTATATTTATTTATACACTATAATAGTCATGCTTGTCCAGCGAGCAACTAATCATGTTGTTTACAATCTTATATAGACGAGTAGCGTCTCAGGCAAGCGATGCTGGTTCTTGTTTCCGAGAGTAAATATGCACTATTTACTGTAATTCATACTATTTTATTATTTATAACATTCCTTTATTGTTATAATGAATACTTATAATATATTTTTATACATTTTGGGATTTTATCATGTAAAAAAATCATAAAAAATTTATTTTTTCCACCAATCAAATTCCACAGACAACCGGCGAAAAAGCGAAGATCCGTGAATTATTTTCCCCATAAAGGAGCTGGTCCTGCCGGCGGGCCCACTAGGGGGTGCTTCTGCAGTATAGGTTAATATCTTATAAAAACCCATGAAAAAGTGAATTCACAAAAACTGAAGAGCAAAGTGGCGCAGGATAACTGTAACATAATACAAAAAATATGTGATGTCTGGGGCGCAGCGAAGGACGAGACAGAAATCACGGGTGCAGCACGGCTGGCGGACCACCGGGTGCAGCGCGACTGGTCTCTCCTCTCGGTGGGCTGCATGGTAGTCCCCCTTCGGTCTCCATCTCCTCCTCCTCACTGCCCAGGCTCCATTTCATGGACTCTGCCGGGCTCTCACCCCAGGAGTAGTCCATGGCGCTGGCCTCAGACGGTTTGGAGGACACGCCCTCTTCAGGAGTCCTCCTCCCCTTCACAGTCCCAGCGGAGTACTCTGAGGGGGGAGGACTCTCCTTCCTCCTCCGTGTAGGACCTGTCTTCCTCCTCCATGTAGCACTCCTCTTCCACCTCCTTTTCCCCACCATAGTCCACTGTGGGGGCGGAGCACACGGACGGAGGGTAGTCCTCTTCCTCCTCCCCACCGTAGTCCACGGTGGGAACGGAGCACACGGATGGAGGGTAGTCCTTTTCCTCCTCCTCCTCACCGTAGACTACGGTGGGAGCGGAGCACACGGATGGAGGGTAGTCCTCTTCCTCAGACTCCTCGTCCTCGAATTCGCTCTCTGGGGTTGTTTCTGTGGCGCCGATCACACAGGCACCCACCCTCAGAGGCGAGAGGTCGCGGGCAGGAGAGGGGTGTCGCTCTCTCCATATCCTTACCGCGCGGAGTTGGTCCGCCAACTCGGGGATGGAGGTCTCCCGAGCCGTACTCAGGATGTACGCACACACCTGGTCCTGCTCCATCAGCTCAGGGTCGACGGTGGCCTTGCGGTGCTGGGAGGTGGAAGAGGCATGATGCTGCCGCTTGCTGGGCCGTTTGCCTATCTTTGGCCGGGTGGCGTAACCTGGCACGTCACAACTTTAGGTTAATTAATTACAAAGCTTCTAATTAATCAGATACATTTTTTTTATTGCATCCCACCCCTAGGGGTGGGCATAGATTTTTTTTTTTAATCTAGATTAATCTCACTGAAATCTTGAAAGTAATCTAGATTAATCTATATTAAAATGGCTCATATGCGTGCTACCCAAGTAATGACTAAAAGTCAGTTTTTGAGATAGGGTTTCTTAATACAGAGGGTGGATTAGACCAGGGGCTCATCTCCTGTTTCCAAAATGCATCAATGACTGCTTGAGGAAGCTGTTCTACTTTGATACTTTGAAAAATTACATGCTCAATAAAATGTAGGCTATTCGTGTTCAACGGTTTATTCAGTTAACATGATATTTGAAATGTAAGCCAACATTTAGTACATTTAACCTCACGGACGTAATTTTCAAAAGTCAGTTTTGGTCCTCTGCAGTTTTAACGGTTAAAAAGATATATCTAAATAGCGACAAATCTAGCGCTAGGGCCATGCAGAAAACGACCGCTCCGAGCTCCGCTCCGGTAACACTTTACGTTCCTAAAAATGAATTTTCCATGAAGCAAACCTGGCGACTTCGTGGCTGCATCCATGTAAACACACATACGATTTGTCGTTAACGGCCCACCACTAATATACACACACACACACACACACACACACACACACACACACTATATTTCTATATATTCACACACTATAAAAAAGGGAGGTGTTTGGGAATGACAGCATTCCCAATGACAGTGCGAATGACAGTGCGAAGAGGTCACCAACTTTCTGCAGTCAGTCACTACAGACATCCATGGCCTTCAGGTTAGCTCAAGAGCAGTGCACAGAGAGCTTCATTGAATGGGTTTCCATGGTTGAGCAGCTGCATCCAAGCCATACATCACCAAGTGTAATGCAAAGCATCGTATGCAGTGGTGTAAAGCACACCACCACTGGACTCTAGAGCATTGGAAGCATGTTCTCTGGAGTGACGAATTTGGCAATCTGATAGATGAGTCAGGGTTTGGCAGTAGCCAGGATAATGGTACTTGTCTGACTGCATTGTGCCAAGTGTAAAGTTTGCTGATGATTATGTTGTGGGGTTGTCTTTCAGAAGCTGGGCTTGACCCCTTAGTTCTAGTGAAAGGAACTCTGAATGCTTCAGTATACCAAGACAAGTTGGAGAATACCATGATCCATACTTTGTGGGAACAGTTTGGAGCTGGCCCCTTCCTTTTTCAATATGACTGCACCAATGCACAAAGCAAGGTCCATAAAGACATGGATGGTGTGGATGAACTTGACTGCCTTACAGAGAGTCCTGAACTCAACCCAATAGAACACCTTTGGGATGAGAGTCTGAGAGCCTGGACTCAGTATGAGACCTCACAAAGAATGATCAAAAATCCCCATAATCACACTCCTAAACGTCATATGGGAATGAAATGTCACTTGAGCTCATATGTGAGTCAAGGAAGGTGAGTGAATACTTTTTGCAATATAGTTCCCCCCTCCACTCTCTCAGACAGGTTTTTCACTAGCCAAACAATAACCCGTGACATCACATGTCTCATCCAGGCTAGAGGGTGGGAACAGTTTCTAAACCATACAAATATCAGCACTGTTAGCAGCTTAGTACATCATTACTATCACAGTGAATCTGGGATGTTGCCATTCTCACTACTGTTTCCAAGAAGAAAATACCAGATGCGAAGTATTGATTTTACTGCAATTTAAATGTTCAATAGCTAAATTATACAGAATCTTAATGATGAATTTGAACAATACTGAACACTGCCTCTGGGGTTCCTGTGCAGAGAGATCTCTGTCTACTGCAGCATATGGGTTGTTATATTTTTGTGTAGCGGCTGTTGTTCTGCTAACAGTGTGTGGGAACCTGCTCATCATCATCTCTGTGTGTCACTTCAAGCAGATCCACACACCAACTAATATGCTCATCCTCTCTCTGGCTGTTTCAGACTTCATGGTTGGAGTCTTTGTCATCCCTGCTGCATTAATTTGGATGATTGAATCATGTTGGCTTTTTAGTACATTGTACCGTATATGTTTTACTTTCATGTCTTATTTTCTGACAACCACATCAATATTTAATGTGGCTCTCATTGCTGTTGATCGCTATTTTGCTCTCTCTAAGCCATTTCTGTACAACAAAACAGTTTCTCTGAGGACAATGTGCACTATAGTTGTATCTGTCTGGATGTTATTATTTTTGTATAATATAGTGCTTCAGTATTACAATGGCAGCTTTGATGGTCTTGCATTATGTCTTGGAAACAACTTTTTTATCTGGTCTTTGGTTGACCTTGTGTTGACTTTTGTTTTTCCACTCTCTGTAATAATCATATTCTATGTTCAGGTTTTTTTTATTGCCAGGAAACATGCCACAGCTATTAGAGAGCTTACCAATCACACTAGGACCAGAAAGAACATGTCAGACTCAATGAAATCTGAGAGAAAAGCAGCAAAAGTGCTTGGTTTCTTAGTGTCTGTGTTTTTGGCTTGTTTATTACCATATTTTGTGTATACTGTTTTAGGTAGTGTAATAGACATTCAAGAAAAACCATTACAAAAAGTCTTGTTGCTGGTTTATCTTAATTCAGCCATCAATCCAGTGATTTATGCATTGTTCTATCCATGGTTTAGGAGATCTGTTAAATTAATTTTAACTCTTCACATATTCTGCACAGACTCTTCATTGATAAATATTCTTTGATATGAAATTCCTTATGGATTTGTCTCAATACTTGAAGTTTTTGAGCAAGTGAACTGTAATTTAAATCAGTAGGTCACTTATGTCTTTCTATTACATTAGGTATGTATAAGAAGGGCATCTGAGCTCAATATTTAAAAAACGTTATCAAGCTGAGTTTCTGGGTAGACATCTTGGCTATCCTAATAAATTGTCCTGGTTTGTATATTTGTGTTGTTGACATTGTGTCTACATTACAAGTATTGGATGGTGTTCTGAACCGGGTGTTGCCATCACTACCCTGCACCTGATTCAGTGCTCATGGAGGCTATGTTTTCTGGTTGAGAGTAAGTTGTGTACTGCCACTTCTCACCTGTGTGTGACTGGATGTAAGATGTGTGAGGTAATTGTAAAGTATGCTTGGGTTCCTTGAAAGGTGCTATATAAATGTAACTTAATTTGTTTGCTGATCTTAACACTACAATGATTTTGGAAAGCAGCGCCCAGAAGCAGTACTCAGTCAATTAGATTGAACCAGATCAGGGTGATTCAGAGCAACATAGTGGTGTTTGGGAATCAGTGGTGTTTGGGACACAGAATAGCTTAGTGGATATGACTAATATATTACAGTTAGTCCCCGCTTAACGATGGGGTTAGAGAGTGAAAAGTCCCTCGTAAAGCAGTTTTCGTTGTTAAGCGTGACCCTAGATTTAGATATGCTTTGATCGTAAATACAGTATAGAAAAAAACTAACAATGTTCTCGTGCGTGCGTACAGCATGAGAAAGAGCGATCGTGTTGCCGAGATGGGCTGCGGTGGAGGCTGCACTGCCTCAGCTTATCGTACACAACACTCCACTGTGCTACCACTGCTCCTCTGCGCACCGTGCAAAAAAAAAAACTCATAACTCCGGTTCGTAGTTAACCAGACCTGTCGTTAAGCAGGGACTCACTGTATTGTAATACCAGAAGACTGTAATGGTAAAATAACTGAAGCATGATGCTGATGCTAAGATTAGATATATTGAGACTGTGTCTGTGTCCCGGGTTACCCTCTTTGTGCAGATGCGCCCTCTAGTGGTCCTGTCACTGGTACAAATCTATTTTTCTGCATAAAAATTACTAATAATATACATTTTTTAAACACAAGCACATCACACTACATTTACACACTAAATTTTATTTTAGAACTAGTATAACTTCCTGCATACTGATTGTCAGCCATCTACACGCAACTGAACACACCGTGTTTACACCATGTGGGTTATATGTGCAACTTGTCTCGCCATTTAAAATGTCCTTTTAAGAATAAGAATTACATTCTTATTGGCATCGACCAAGAACAGGATAGGTTCCACCAACCCCGCTGAGTCTTGGTTCCTCTCAAGGTTTCTTCCTCATGTGTTTTTCCTTGCCACTGTCACCCAAGCCTGCTCACTGGGGGCTTAGGCTCTAACACTTGTAAAGCTGCTTTGTGACAACAACTGTTGTAAAAAGTGCTAGATAAATAAATTTTGATTGATTAATTGATTGAGGTGGACACAAGCGCTGAGAGGATCGGGATTTATTACAGGTAAATCCCTAATCAGAGTTCATAAAATGGTCTGGAGCCATAACAGGTGAGCAACCAGACAAAGAACAACAACTGAGATTGACAGACATTATCAATAAAAGAAAAACCAGGAATCACAACAGAATAAGAAACTAACTAAAATCAGGGGAGACAGACCAGAAACAATGAAAAAAATAAAGCAACAGAAACTTGGTAAGATAGGAACCAGGGAACAAGGAAACCAGGGTATTCACGACAAATAATGACCAGAAACTCTGATGACAAAACACGGCTTAAATACAAGATTAAACAAGGACCTGATCAAGGCATGCTGGAGACAATGACGAGGGAGCAGAGTTACAAATTGCTTGGGCATGGCTACAAAACACATGGGAAAACCAAAACATGAGCCCATGGAATACCAAAACAAACAGACAGAGGAGGGGCTAAACTGAACATGAGAACATGACTGATGGAGCCTGACGTGACAGTGACAGTGTAGTGGAGATGGCCAAGGCCACTTCACCATCACACACAGAGACCCCTCCTTCGCAGAGTGTGAGAGACTGACCTCATCTGATCTCCTGAGTGAGTGGGAAAGGCCATAAAAGAGTTCTGGTCATGTTCACCCTTCCTCTGAAGGACACAAAGTTCACAAACTCAGGAAGGCCCTACACTCACAAACTCTTAAGTTCCAACCTTATCTGATTCCCCAAGGCTTCACCCCAATTTACCATCTTTTGGAAGTTCTTTGTTAAAACTCATACGTAAGGATCCAAATATTTCAGAGGTCTTTATAATTTTAAATTCAAGATGTACACTGAATCAAAATCTAGCCTACAGGAAGGAACTCTGCGCAATCAGTCTAAAGACGCCAAACTCGACAGCCTTCCAACCAAGGGAAGGGTAATTATCCTTAAAACCAGTATTCATTTTACCAGCCATTAAGGACCCTGGACAAAGTATCAATGCACAAGCTGAAACATGTGCCTATGAGACTTGAACATTATGTGATCTGTTGTTGATGTAAATGCACAACTTAGGATCTCTCATGTATTTAGTATTAATTGATTCCTTCATAATACCTTTTATTGTGTAATCACCCCACATTGATGCATATCTATGTATTCCTGTGTGTTTCAGTAGTTTAGATATACATGTCCCTGTATTCTAGAATTGTATTATGAATGCATGAATGCATATATATATATATATATATATATATATATATATATATATATATATATATATATATATATATATATATATATATATATATTCCGGTGTGCTCTGCTATTTTAGACATGTATGTTTATTAATTTTGTGTGTTAGAGTCATAGAGACATGCATAGCTCTATATTCCTGTGCAGCGCTATTTTAGACATATAGGCACCCTTGTGTTCTGGCGTAGTATTATTTTTGATTTATATATAACCAAGTATCAACGTGTAATGTGCTATATTAGGTGTATGCATATCTATGTATTAGTATGTGTGCAATTAGTTCAAATGTAAGCTTATCCATGTATGCTTATATGACCTCAGATTCATGCCTGTCTGTGCATTATGTGTCATTTATTGTCTAAAAGTGGGAATTCAAAATGGCTCAATGTTTACAATGATAGAACCAAACATACTTAATTAGGCAGAATAATACAAGTAAATAATTTTAGGAATAAGGGATCCTCACTTTGAATTGTGCTGCGGTTCTATGCCTAGTCTGCTTTTCATCACCCGTTAACTGGACCTGGGGGGAAGGGCAGTTGTTACTATGCTCTCTCTCTCTCTCTCTCTCCTTCTCTCTCTCTCCTCCTCAAAGAACTTCCTTTCCAGACAGAGGTAATGAATATTCAGTAACCCAGATCCAGTGGTCAACAGTGTAGTGACCTATGTGTGTACTACAATCATGCCCTTTGTGAAAGTAACTTTGAGTTGTAGGAGTCATGCCAAGATATCTCATCCAACCGAGTTAGTTGGAGTGATGTCAAGAGACCGCAGCCAAGTTCGAACCTGAGTATTTAACCTAGTTTATGTGTCGTCGACGAAACATGCTTTCATTTATTTAGTCCTTTTAGTCAATTTTATTTTATTTTCTTAGTTAAATTAAAGTTAATTCTGTTTGGCCAACAGGCATTGATTATTTTAGTTTATCTTTGAATAATCCTCGGCAAAGTAACCAACGCAACAAGAATTTGACTGTGCCCCGCAGCTGCTACTGTGACGTCTCTGCTAAGTCTTCACCACTGGGCAGTCTCAGAGAGGCCGGCTTTGAGCACGGATAGTGTATGCGCCCCTAGACAGGCCAGAAACCACGCTCCATATGGTGCATCAATAAATCCGCCTTCACAACCTACAGGGACCGCCCACGGACGTGTCCTCCCTGCACACAAGTAAGACGCGCGTCATTCATACGCTGCTTTGGGGTTGCCAGTTTAATCGTTGGCCTCCAAATACTTCTATCTCTCCCTAATGTCTGGTTTTAATATAATCGGGGCTGTTCATTAGCCTCTGTCAGAATTCTTGCTCTCTTTCTAACTTCTTTCTGAGGCTTTGATTCCCTCCCTGGGTCCTACATTAGTTAGAGACGTGTTATGTTAGCTATGTAATCCATTCATAATCAAATGATCGTCAATAGTTTATTATTCTCTATTGTTGTTTTATTTTCCATCTTTTATTGTTTATTATTTTACATCCTTTGTTTAGATTAGTAGATTTACATATATGTTTAGTTCCATTCTTGAGCCAAATCAGTCCACATGTTATTCCTTATAAAGCATCAACTGTGATATTAACCATTCAATAAATTTGGACATTTATTCATTAATCTGATCATGGTGGTAAATACATATTGTGGTCACATTATGGTTTTAGGTTACTGCATGGATTCAGAACTTAACCCCTTTGGTCAGGGGCGGTTTGTTCATTAGGGCCATTGGGCGACGCACCACGAAAGGATGAAAAGGAAGTTTTTTTTTCTCTCACTGTAACGATCTGCGCGGAGCAGAACACGGAGGCGGACACAAACGCTGAGAAGAGCGAGATTTATTGCAGGACATACCATAATCGTCGTCGTAGTAACAGGCAGGGGTCGCAACGGGAGAGCCATCAAGGTTAGACAGATACAAGGGCATTACGAACAGAGAGTACACGAACCAAGGCAGGGCAACACGAAACAGAGAACATCCAAACAATCAAAATACCAGAACATCCAAGCATCCAAAACAACCAACAAGGGACAAGGGACACTCAGGAATTATATATACACAGAACACCAAACAAGGATCAGGTGCAAACAATGACGACAGGGGCGTGGTAACAACGAGGAATCAGAGACAACGAGCTGGGCGGGATAAACAGGCAGGGAATAACAAAACCACGAGGAACAGAGACGTTGGAGTGACAGCGGGGAGAGGGGGCGTAGCCATACGTGACAGTACCCCCCCTCAAAGCGTGCCACTCTGGGGCACGCAAGGGCAGACAGGACAGGAACCAGACTCGGACAGGACGGGGAACCACGGGGCAAGGCGAGGGACAGGGGACACGGGACAGGACATTACCGGACCGACCAGAGGGACAGGATGAGACAAGACAGGACAAGGAGACCGGGACATGGCAGAGACAGGGGAAGCAGAGACTGGCCAGGAGCTGGACTGGGACACGGCATGATGGGGAACATAAGGAGACCGGACAGGGCCAGGGTGAGGTACAGGAGCAGGACAGGACGGGACAGGACCAGGAACAGACTCGGGAGTGGGGCCAGGGGACAGGGCAGAGGCACACACGAAGGCAAACTTGGCTTGGACAACTCAGACTGGGACAGGAACAAAGTGGGTCACAACTTGGGGAACAGACATGAGGACCGGGACAGAGATGACACCACCGGACACAGACACAGGAACATGGACTCGAACAGGCACACACACAGGAACAGGAACCAACACAAAACCAGGCACAGGACACGGGAGCAAGGGGAACATGGGAAACAAGACAGGATCACAGGGCAAAGCAGGGAACACATTCAGTCCAAGCCCACACGTGGGCAGCACAGTCTCTTGGGGGGCAGGCCTGGCTGGCAGGCAGGCAGCGGGAACAGGAGCCGGCAGGCGGGCAGCGGGAACAGGAGCCGGCAGGCGGGCAGCGGGAACAGGAACCGGCGTGGACGACCCCTCCTGGGTCGCGGGGACAGGAACCGGTGTGGACGACCCCTCCTGGGTCGCGGGGACAGGAACCGGCGTGGACAACTTCCTCCGGGTCGCGGGGACAGGAACCAGCGTGGACGAGACGTCCTCGGGGGGGGGGCGGAACAACCGGGCTGACGTCCTCGGGGGGCGGAACCGCCATACTGACGTCACCGGGGGGCGTGACCGCCATACTGACGTCACCGGGGGGCGTGACCGCCATATCGACGTCACCGGGGGGCGGAGTCGGCCACTCTTGCCGTGAGTGTCCACTACTCCCCCCCAAAAAATTCTTTGGCGTCTTAAGGGGGGAAGCTGGCAGGATCAGAGGAGGGAGGAGTTCCTCAGGGTAAGCTACGACCTCATGCGTTGTAGCAGCGGGGCTCTGAACCGGGGGCGTGGTCTTCCTCCTTCCCCGGTCTGGTCTGCGCCTGGAAGAACATACAGACACAACTGCTTCTCGGTGGCTTTCATTGTGACTCCGCCTCGTCGGAGGTATCGGGAGCTCACAATGGCTTTTGAAAGCCAACCAAGAGCCAAGCCAACGCTCGTCTGCACATTCATTCCGTCTGCCCGAATCTCGTGCTACAGGTTGCTCCTCCCTGTAGCGTGTGTCAAGTCGGGCAGACACGTAGCGCTTATCAGGGAGCTCGTCGCTAAAGCTAGAAACCGAAAGTGATTTTGCCTTGTTTTTACAGCGACGAGACTCCCCTGTACCCACAGCACAAGGGGAATTCCTGTCTCTGGTTCGTTCACGCTGTAATACCGGAGAGTCGAACCGAATTAAACCAGCCAACATTTCATTACAGCGATTGAACTTACCAGAGTCTCGCTCTCTCGCTGTGTCCTCGTAAGGTCGGTTGTTATGTAACGATCTGCGCGGAGCAGAACACGGAGCAGAACGCGGACACAAACGCTGAGAAGAGCGAGATTTATTGCAGAACATACCATAATCGTCGTCGTAGTAACAGGCAGGGGTCGCAACGGGAGAGCCATCAAGGTTAGACAGATACAAGGGCATTACGAACAGAGAGTACACGAACCAAGGCAGGGCAACACGAAACAGAGAACATCCAAACAATCAAAATACCAGAACATCCAAACATCCAAAACAACCGACAAGGGACAAGGGACACTCAGGAATTATATATACACAGAACACCAAACAAGGATCAGGTGCAAACAATGACGACAGGGGCGTGGTAACAACGAGGAATCAGAGACAACGAGCTGGGCGGGATAAACAGGCAGGGAATAACAAAACCACGAGGAACAGAGACGTTGGAGTGACAGCGGGGAGAGGGGGCGTAGCCATACGTGACACTCACATTCTATCACGGTATTTACTTAGCTATGTCTGTTCTGGACAGCGTCTCTTGCCTCTGAATGCCATTGTCCAATCAGCGTTGAGGTGCATTCCCTGTAGTACCGCCTCTTTTGGGGCGATTTGAGTCTAACGAAAATTGCCCCGACTGCTCTCGTAGACTCTCATGTTAAATGTTTTTTTTCTAAAGTGTAGGCGCTGTAATGCAATGTCTATGGGTTCCGGGAGGGCTTGCCCTTACGTGCTTACGTCAGACGTAACATAGGGAAAATAATCTGCTCAACACGGCCAGCGTTCCTTCAACTCAAAACAACTCAATCGTTTCATTAAGAGAAGTGCCATTCTGTCGTCGTAATAATCAAGATAAACTAGCAACTAAGGACTTAGGGCCACCGAGACCAAATTTAAACATCAAACAAGTGAAGTGTCCACAAAGGGAGGAAAAGAATATAACCAAGGATTTTCGCTAAACTGGTATGAAGAGAAAACATGGCTAGCAGGCTGTGAAGTAGCTCGCACCCTGTTCTGCTCTCCCTGCATTCTGTTCCATCCTTAATGCTGTTGCCCATTTATATTCTAATACCTAAACTAAAATGCTGTCTGAGGAATACAGAAATTATTGTGAGTGGGAAAGATTCACTTTATTTAATTAATGGTAAATCTGGCCTCTCTCCATGTTTAAAGTTGTTTGTGAGGGCAAATTGAGAGATGACAATCTCAGTTAATTGTTCAGTCATTGTAGAGCTTTAACCAATATGATATTTACAAGATATTGGTACACAAATACTGTACAGTCTATAATGTAAAAAGAAATATATATTTATCATTATATTTTCATTGGTTAAGTCACTGTTTTTTATTTACCCACTGAAATGGTCACCTTGGATGTCATCACAACAATTGGCCCCCCTGATATATTTGTCAGAGGCCGCCCCTGCCTTTGGTAATGAGACTGATTCAACAATAATCCACCTGTTCCTGTTATCAAAATATCGGTTCCTGAGCAATCAGGATGGTGCCCCATTTCATAATTCATAAATAATCAGTGTATCTACTACAACAGTCACAGGCAGACAGTGGGCCAGGGAAGGACACATGCATGGACATAGATGAATACCAAACCAGGCCAAGAATTTCTCACTCTTATCTTCACCAAGAAAATGGTTTGGACCAATCAAAAAAAATCAACAAATACTGGTGTCAACCCCACCACAGGCTAACAATCAGCTCTCATAGCTCACAAGATTACTTACTTGGTGGTGAAGATTGGTGGTTGTAATGCGGGAGGCTCTAGGGGTGTGTGGGGTGGACACACTTGGGAGAGTGGGTGGGTTTTATTCCTAACTTGTTTATCTAATTTAGCAGAGGACAATTGAAGAGTGTGCGAACAACAAGGCATGATACAGAGAAACTGGAATACGCAACGAAAACACAATAAACTTAAAATGGAGATAGTAAAGACAACAATGAAACAAGCTCATTAGAATAAACAATACACCACTATGCAATAAAGAAAATGAAAGACCATATGCATTGAAACACAAAAACACAACCAGGAGTCACACGAGGGTGGATAGGAATACGGAGTAAAGGACTAGAACACAGAGGAGCGAAACGATCACACCAGCGTAATTTGATGATCTACACATAACATATGAATGACAAACCACGACAAACAATAAACCAACCAACTTAAGATCAATACGTAGGGAACTCATACATAGGGAAATAACCATGAATGAAACAAAATCATGCATGTTTCATTCATGGTACACCACAGTAGTACAAGAAATACCATTATCAAACGAACAGTATGAACACCTTCCTAACATTTTGACGATGACCCTAAGACTCAAAAGAAGATCCAAAGAAACTTGAACCAGGAGATCTAACATTAAAACATTGACCCACAGTAATGCCTGAAATAATAACTAAAATAAATTTAATAAATAATTGTAAAGAGCATAACGAGGCAAATCCATACTAAAATCATCTTATGATGGTAATCGATTCAGTTAAATGAAACCTAACAAAGTTAAACCCATATATGGTATATCATTGCCACCTATATGCCATTCTTGGTATTTTGGGTAAAGCAGTCTAGGTATCATATACCTTTGTAAATCAAGATAGAGATGTATCATTAATTATTCTGAGGGTATAAAGGGAATGGGGGTTCCTAGGTCATGGTACTTTTATGACACACATGAGCATACAAAAACGAATACGTGGAACATACACCAAAACATTATTACAAAATATAAGCAAAGGCAATATGACAAGAAAAACTGACTGCAGTCAGCTTTTCTTTTGCTACCTAAGCATTACATCATGCTAACGGGTGTGAGCATATGGTGACAAAACCATATAAATATCAGAGGTGTTGTTTCCTCAGCCTACAACTAATTTTTGAAGCTTGACTTCCTGTAGCCTGTAGGGTCATTCTGATAAGTTATTTAACATTTTAATCCATGAATTTTACTGCAGTAAACCAAACTGACGACTGTTTCTATTATATCTGTCCAGAGAGATCTCTATCTACTGCAGTATATGTGTTATTGTATATATCTTTAATATGTATTGTTTTGGTGACAGTGTGTGGGAACCTGCTCATCATCATCTCTGTGTGTCACTTCAAGCAGCTTCACACACCAACTAACATGCTCATGTTGTCCATGGCTGTGTCGGATTTTCTCATCGGGGCTTTGGTGATGCCACCGACATTACTTCAAATGATTGAATCATGTTGGATTTTCAGGAGAGTTTTCTGTGCATGGTATTTGTTAACTGCATATTTTCTCACAAGTGTATCTATATATAATGTTGCTCTCATTGCTGTGGATCGATATTTTGCTCTCTGTAACCCTTTTCTGTACACCAAAACAGTTTCAGTGAGCACAATGTGCATTGTGGTTCTATGTGACTGGTGTGTGTCATTGTCATATAATATAACACTACAGTACTTTAACTTAAAATCATTAGGTGGACCAGAATGTTCCAGAGAATGCTTTTTTGTGCTGAATGATGTCTGGTCTATGGTTGATCTTCTGCTGAATTTTGTTTTTCCACTTGCTATCATTATTATATTGTATGTTCAAGTTTTTTTTATTGCCAAAAAACATGCCACAGCTATTAGAGAGCTTAATAGTCACACTAGGAGTCAGACCTCAAAGAAAACATACTCAATGAAATCTGAGAGAAAAGCAGCAAAAGTGCTTGGCATTTTAGTAACCGTGTTTGTGGCCTGTTTATTGCCATACTTTTTTTATACTGTATTGGGTAGTGTAATAGAAATTCAAGGAGAAACACTACAGATATTTATGATGCTGACGTTTCTTAATTCTGCAATTAATCCACTGATTTATGCTTTGTTTTATCCATGGTTTAGAAAATCTGTTAAATTAATTTTAACACTTCACATATTCTCCACTGACACTACATTGATAAATACTCATTGATGACTGAAATGCTCTTTGCAATTTTCACATACATTTTGAAGGCACTTATATCTGCACTTATACCAATTTCAGTCACCCACTGGAACAGATCCAGATTGTAGATATTAACATAACATTTGCATTATATGGTGAGGGTCACCTATGGCTGTTGATTAGGTCATTCATACGCAGTTATGCTGTATTAGCTAATGTTGTAGAATCTGGAGAATTACTGTAAGTTCTGATATTGGTTTATGTTAAGTCAGCAATGTGTCTACTGATTAAGTCTTGTTATGCTCATGGTGTAGGAGATCTGTTTGTACAATGATGAATATGCTTTGGTGGAAGAAATTGCTTTATCAATTGTCAAATAACTTTGGCATGACCAGACAAAAAGCGAGTGATTGTTTATCGGGGAGTGTTCTAGGAGGCCTAGTGGTGAATGTGGGTGTGTGGATGTGTGCCTTCCTGACTAGATGGCAGCTGGAGACACAGAGAAACATCTATAAACACAGCAGATTGTAGGTGCAGGTACGCTTTGATCCACTTAACTGCTCCAGCAGAGAGCAGCATGAGCTGGCAGAGATATCTCTATAGAAGTTCATTCTACTGCCAATTATTATTATAAATGTACCTTTTGAAGTTATTTCCAGTGCACATATACATTTCTGCAGCCCAGTTTTGCAATTTTGCTGTAAAAAGGATACATTGTAATTAAGCAAATATGGTGTCAACTTTCACTGTGATGCAGCCAAACCTGATGATAAATCCAGATTAGGGAAAATTGAGGATGTAAGAGATGGGAAATGCTGGATTACCCCATTACACCTGGTTCAGCAGCCAGAAATTTCAGGGTGTTACTTGACTCTTACTTCATTTGATAAATACATATATTATACCACTAGGATAGCTTTTCTACATCTCCGTTACATGCATTATCCCAGCATGATGCAGAAAAATTTGTACACACCTGTGTTAGCTCCAGATTACACTACTGTAACTCATTACTGTCAGGATGCTCAAATAGGAATCTAAATAAACTTCATGCAGTTCAAAATGCCGCAGCCAGAGTTCTATCTAGAACTAGAAAATTTGATCATATCAGCCCAGTCTTATCTGCCCTGCATTGGCTCCCAGTTAAATTCATTTTAATATTCTTCTATTAACCTTTAAAGCAATGAACGGTCTTACTCCTGATTACCTCCAAGAACTTATCCCCAATTATGAACCCCCACCTCCACTAAGATCACAGGGTGCTGGCCTCTTGTTAGTTCCAACAATTAATAAGGTAACAGCAGGGGGAAGAGCCTTTTTTATAACTATTCAATAGCCCCCCCAACTATGGAATAATCTTGCAGTATGTGTCTGAGACTCTGGGAATCTTTAAGTCTAGGTTGAAAACTTACTTATTTAGTTTAGCATTTGGTAATTTATGTGCCCCCTTAGATAAAGGTACAGATCCAGGGGTTCATGGGCGAAGGGTTTTATAGTAAACTGGGGCGCTGGTGCTGTCGTCCTGTCACTGCACGTGATCACTCAAGTTAGTTGACAATGTAGTGGATGGATGCCAGTGTCTCAGGATGCTCCCAAGTCTGTGTTACCTTATGGTTCTGCCCTTTTAGCTAGACTGTATTAATTTAATGCCGGAGTTGCTACCACACCCCAGAAATGTTTAAATTTCCTCTGTCCCACATATAAAAATGGCTACCCTCCTACCCGAGAAATACTGAGACGAGGAGAGATGAGCCTTTCCTGCTATCCACCCTTTGCCAGCAACATCCTGCCTAATCAGCTATGGATGAAGGATCAACCCACTGCCCTGGCTCCTCTCACCTCCCCAAATTCTCCCCTGCTATGGCTGTAGCTCCACAGCCCTTGTAAAGCTACTTTGTGACAACAACTGTTGTAAAAAAGTGCTACATATATAAATTCTGATTTGATTTGATTAATTGAGGTCAGATGTGTTTCTTCCAGATGTTTAGCCACTCAATGTTTAGATCCACAAAACAACCAACAACGGGCTAAGGAAACACAGGGATATAAATACACAGGACTAAACCAGACACAGCTGGAGACACTGAAGACACGGGCGTGGCAGATGGGGAGGAAACCATAGAAACAGACAACAAGGCGGGATCAATATGTAATGCGGCACCCCCGAACACGGCGGTGTCGCGCTGGTTTTGAGGTGTGTAGGACTCAAGTGCAAACCCACAACTAATAAATGCCAAAACGGGCAAACGGAAACCTCCGCGGATGCGGGAAAACCAAAACCAAGAGACCTCAAAAGAAAATGCCAAAAACGGAATAACTGAAACCTCCGCGATAGCGGGACAACTAAAACAAAAAACCCCAAAGGGAAAAACAGCTCAACGCTACAGAGGAATCTCGACGTGCAACAAAACCAGGTAAGTAAACAACAAAAGAAAAACACACGCGGATAATAATCAATGCGTCGATACAGCGAAAGAAACGGAGGAGAACCAAAAACACACGGAGAACAGCTCAACGTGTCTAAAAGTAAATAAGAGACAAGGGAGGGGACGTGAAGCTTAGGTACAAGACCTAGAACTTCTACCTGGGATACCTGTCGGTCTGTCAACCAGAACACTAGCAGACAAACCAACATAGAAATAAAGGTAAAGAGAAACAGCAGAGAAGAAGACAGGTAAAGAGAGAAAGACTGAGAACACTCAGGGAGAAAAACTAGAGAGCAGGCGAATGAAACGCAGAGAGAAACAACAGCGAGAGAACAATGGCTTGGGTTGTGAGTGTAATGACAACAAACAACTTCAGCAATGGTCTGCTGAAGTTGCTCGCACTAAGTAGGCTGCAAACACCTGTAGCCTATTGCGTCTGATTGCCCCAGGTCTAGCTCGCGGGCTCCTCCTTGTGGCGACCGGAGGAACGCGCCTGGGTCCAACCCTGACACAATGAGCAAGGAACAACACAGACACGAGGAGCAGGGAAACCGGAGTGACAGCTAGGAGAGGGGGCGTAGCCCTATGTGACTCCGCGACAGCCATCTCACTTCGTTTAGAGGCCGTTCTGAGAAAAGTTTCCACATCACGCATCAAAGGTACATCTTTCGCCGCATCATCAATGTCCAAGTCCTCTTTATGGGCCACATAGGTGTGGTATTTGCCACTTTAATAAAGCTGCAACTCCGTTGTGCTTTCCTAGAAATACTGAGTCACCGTCAGAGGTCAGCATCACCATTCTCTGCATGTCTAGTTCATGCTTGGTGTTATTGCCTGCACAATATCGTGAGCAGTGCATGCTGTCAGCTGGATGATGCCACCAAAAATTTATGGTTGACATTATTTTCCTCCCTGTATTTAATATACAGGACTAGCATTTTGTGCACTGTTATGTCTGTGCTCTCATCTATGATCAGTGTATGCCACTTCGCCAGCTTTCCGGTATACTCACATAGGGTAAAGTCAGCTAAAATGGGCCATCATAGCTCTTTAAAATCTTGCAGCCAGTCACAAGAACCGGTCTTACATTGTTACTACAACACTAGGTAACATATATCAACAGTTTAATTGGTTGCTCAGAAGAGAAATCAATGATATATAAAACAATGATATTTTCCCCACGTTTTTAAACAAAAAATAATTTAAGAGAACCAGGTCAAGTTATAAAAATATCCTTAAATCTCAGGCATAGCATGTTTGATGGTCTTAGAGTTGTCTGGTGTGTGTCAGGCCTCAATCAAAAAACAGGTTGGAGGCGGAGTAGGATCCTGGCTGGTGGGAGGGTCTTGGATTTAACTGATGGGTGAGGCCATCAGCCTTGATGTTTCTGGATCCTGGCCTGTATGTAACAACATAGTTATCATGTACTGCTCCTCCCTCTGCCCCTGTCTTGTGTCATTCACCCTAACCCCACCTTGTTTCTCCATTTCCATAGTTTCCCTTCTGTCTGTCATGCCCCTGTCCTCAGTGTTCCCACCTGTGTCTCGTTTCACTTCCCTGTTTCAGTGTATTTAACATATGATTTTGCATGATGGCACTACTACAGTAGCCCTTTGTACACAAGCCCATCCAACAAAGCTAGCTTGTTTCTGGAGTCCCAGTAAGGCTGAACTCGAACTAGAACTACACATCTGTGGTCCGGCCATCCGTACTGAATTATCTGTTGAAGTGGACCTAATTCTTCTTTTGTACATTCTTGAAGTTCAGCATACTTCTGATCACTGATAGAGATATAGCTGATTATGGTGACATTGAAGAGAGTTCGGGAACCGAGGCAGAAACTGTTTAATCCAGAAATCCCGAGGGGGGAAACTTTATTTTCCACGCAACTCAAACAATAGCACTGTTTTCTCCCCCTCCCCTGGCGCGCGCAGGCACCGCTCCCCCAGTGTCACTTAAAGGGCTAAAACTCCCCGAGTGGCCAAGTGCCTGTCTGTTAGGGAATTCGCTGCGAGGAGTAGTAGTCGCTACAACATACTCTAAATCATTCAACTCCGGCTCACTCACTGCAAGCTGTGCCCTGAAAAATGTGTCAGGAAGTTCCATGTCTTTCCCTTTTCTATACTTCACTGAGATGTCATACCACTGAAGACGCAGACGCATTCGCTGTATGTGCATTGACAGAAGTGATTTCTTGAAGATGTATTTGAGTGGTTTGTGATCATTAAAGACTGTTACATCCATCCATCCATACATTGCCTCTTTATCTGGGTTCGGGTCGCGGGGGCAGTAGCCTAAGCAAAGAGGCCCAGGTTTCCCTCTCCCCAGCCACATCTTCTAGCTCCTCTGGGACAGCTGAGATATATAATCTCTCCAGTGTGTCCTTGGTCTTCCCCCGGGTCTCCTCCAAGTTGGACATGCCTGGAGCGCGTCCCTAGGGAGGCGCCCAGGTGGCATCTGGACCAGATGCCCGAACCACCTCAACTGGCTCCTCTCTACGTGGAGGAGCAGCGACTCTACTCCGAGCCTCTCCCGGATGACCGTGCTCCATACCTTATCTATAAGGGAGAGCCCGGACACCCTGCAGAGAAAACTCATTTCGGCCACTTGTATTTGCAATCTCATTCTTTCGGTCACTACCCAGAGCTCGTGACCAACAGTCCGGTACAGCGTCCGCAAAACTGAAGCCACAGCACCTGTCAATCTTTCATTCAATACTTCCCTCACTCTTGAACAAGAACCCGAGATACTTGAACTTCTGCACTTGAGGCAAAGACTCATTCCCGACCCAGAGTGGGCATTCCACCCTTGTCCGACTGAATACCATGGTCTCAGTTTTAGAGGTGCTGATTCTCATCTCGGCCGCCTCACACTCGGCTACAAACTGATCTAGCAAGGGCTGTAGGCTGATCTAGCAAGGGCTCTACCACTCCCACATGTGGTGGGCCCATGGAAGAGTGGACCTATGTATTTCCTTCAGGCTATGCTCGGCTGGCCCCATTGGTGGAGACACCAGGCACTCGCCAAGGAGCCCCTCCCCCAGACCTGGCACCAGGGTGAGGCCTCGGTAAGGGTATCCAGGTCCTGTAATTGCCTAATTCCATAGGGGTTTTTGGATCCCTCTTTGTCTGACCCATCACCTAAGACCAATTTGCCTTGGTAGACCCTACCAGGAGCATTGCCCTCGACAACCTAGCTCCAAGGATCATGTAGGCACGCAAACCCCTCCACCACGATAAGGTGGTGATCCATGGAGGAATAGTTCCAGAGAGAAAACACTAAAGAAAACATTATGCAGAACAGCTTGGCGCACACAAATTAAAGAAAGCAAATCACACCTACACCACAGCAAACAAAATCGATAAAAATAAAAACCAAATGCACTTAATGAAATACAAAATACAAAATAAAATAAAAAAACACCAAACCAAGAAATGTAAAACTATTTAACAGACAGAACAACCAACAGACAGAACTTTCTCCTGATTCAAACCTATGGTTATTTGGACTTCCCAATAACTACTACTGCCTATTTCCAATCGGTGGACTTGAATCCTTTGATATCTGCTGTGTTCGCGTCACCCTGTCTTCAATCCAGCTCCTGTGCTGGCTCCCTCACCTCACTGCTGTGTTGGGAACTTGAGTTTCGGCTGTAGACTATGAATCCTGCCGCGTTTCTGCTCTTAGTCGTCTGCCTTATTGGATCTGGGGATGTAGTCTCAGCTTTCCATGGGACGGATGGGCAAGATTGTAGGATTGTATACACATCCGACGATTTGCGCTCTCTCCGCTCGCATTACCGTCTGGACTCGGACATATACAACTACTGCCGCTCTGTCGGACTTAATCGCTGACCGCGCTACATACACCGATCAAGTAAAACTCGACCTAGGCTGCTCCAGCTATCAGCCTGTATCCCAGTTGTTTGGACAAATGGCCATGGCTACAGGAAATATAAACACAGCCGTGGAGTCGACACTAGCGTTTTGCGCCCTGTCCCACAAGCTACTATCTCATCCCAATCCTCCGATTCATCTGGTCTGTTTAATCTAGCTTTATTTAACTGCCGTTCGCTCACAAACAAAGCTACTCTACTAAACGACTTAATTGAACATAAGCAACTGGATATGCTGTTTCTCACGGAGACTTGGCAGACACAGGGGGACTTTATGCTCCTAAATGAAGCTTCTCCTCCTGGATTTACATACTTTTATTCGCCTAGACTAACAGGTAGAGGTGGCGGGTTAGCTGTCATTTTCAACAAGAAGGTGAGACTAACTCTGCTTAAACTACATGAAGTCTTTGCGTTGGAATATATGGCTTTAAAGGTGTCTGGCTTGTCCACTGTGATTTTACTGTTGATATATCGCCCACCTAAACTGTCCACTGCTGACTTTTTATCTGAACTTGGTGAACTTCTTACCATCGCTAGCTCCAAGTCTCCATCTCTGGTCCTACTCGGAGACTTTAATATCCATATGGACACTGTTTCATCTTTATCCACTGAATTTTTATCTCTGCTCAAATGTTTTGATTTAACTCAGCATGTAGATTTTCCCACGCATAATCAGGGCCATATTCTTGATTTAATTTGTTCTGTTGGATGTACTGTTAATAACATCTCTGGTACTGGCTTGGGTATATCTGACCACAAAGTTATCACTGCTGGCCCTCTGCCTGCCTATACCTAAGACCCCCTCTAAAATGACAATATCCTTTCATAATCTTTCTGCTGTTGATACTCTCGTCTTCTCCAAACATCTCAAATCTTCTTTATTCCCTTCGATTTGTAACATATCTAACGTTGAGGATGCTGTCTCTTTGTATAATGATTCCGTCTCTGCCATCCTCAATACACTCGCTCCACTTAAGACGAGGACTGTACCATCCACGCACACCTCTCCCTGGTTCACCCCTGAACTACACACACTGAAATCGACCGGCAGGCGCCTTGAGCGTCTCTATAAAAAAACAGGTCTTCAAGTTCACGCTATGGCCTTTGCTGAACATATGCTCACCTACAAATCTGCACTACAATCTGCCCGTTCTCTGTACTACTCCAACCTTATACACGGCTCCAGTCATGACCCTAAACATCTCTTCTCTATTGTCAACAAAATTTCTTGCCCTCCTACTCACACAGTCTCATCCTCTCCTGAAATCTGTACTTCTTTTCTCAACCATTTCCAAGATAAAATTACTTCCATAAACAAAGGTTTTCCTAGTTCACCCTCCCCTGACTTCTCTTTCTCTCCTCCCAGTCCTATTAACACTCTGTTTTCTCATTTCTCTCCGGTTTCTGTCAGCAACACTGCCGAAATAATTTCTAAGTCCAAATCCTCATCCAGTCAACTTGACCCCGCCCCAACTTCACTCCTAAAGCTCTGTCTCTCGGACATAAGTACTCCTATAACACATATCATTAATCTCTCTCTCTCCACTGGTTATGTTCCCTGTTCTCTTAAAACGGCTGCCATTACTCCTGTTATTAAAAAACCTTCTCTTGATAGTTCTGACGTACAATCCTACAGACCGATTTCCAATCTACCTTTTATTTCTAAAGTTCTTGAGAGAGCTGTCGCCATACAGTTACAGGCTTTTCTCACCACCAACAATCTCTTTGAGACATTCCAGTCTGGATTTCGTCCCTTACACAGCACTGAGACTGCTCTTCTCAGTGTTTTGAATAACCTGCTCCTGTCCTCTGACTCTGGGCGTGCATCTGTCATTCTTCTCCTTGATTTAACTGCTGCTTTTGATACAGTTAATCACTAAATACTCCTCTCACGTCTCTCCAGTTTTGGTCTGTCTGGCACTGTGCTCTCTTGGTTTTCATCCTACCTTACTAACAGATCTCAGTTTGTCAGTATAGGAAAGCACAAATCCATTTCTGTCCCAGTCACCCAGGGAGTACCACAGGGTTCCGTTCTTGGTCCCCTACTATTCATTACATACTTACTTCCTCTTGGTAACATTATTCACTCCTTCAACATCAACTATCACTTTTATGCGGATGACACACAGCTGTATCTGGATCTCCACCCTTCTGACTCTTTCCCTCCTACCACACTGCTGTCCTGCATCCAGGAGATAACTCACTGGTTAAACAATAACTTCCTCAAACTAAATCCTACTAAAACTGAGTTCATGATCATCGGCACCAAGTCAGCCATCTCTGCCCTCTCCAACTGTAGTCTATCTGTTGATAATATCCAGGTTGCCCAGTCTTCTGTTGTGTGTAACCTAGGCGTTTCATTCGACTCCTCTCTCACTTTCATCCCACACATAAACTCTATCCGTAAATCTGCTTTTTTCCATCTCCGCAAAATTGCCAGGCTCCGCCCCATACTTTCACTAAAAGATGCCGAAACCCTGGTACATGCATTTATCACTTCCAGACTAGATTACTGTAACTCCCTGCTTTATGGTCTACCTGCTAAATCACTTCGCCCCCTACAACAGATACAAAATTCTGCAGCCAGAGTTCTAATGTCCACAAAGAAATCTGCACACATCACTCCTATCCTCCATCAGTTACACTGGCTTCCTATCTCTGAACGCATCCACTATAAAATCCTACTCCTAACATTCAAATCTCTGCATGGTCTTGCACCCTCCTATCTCTCCAACTTTCTCCACCTTCATATCTCATCACGTCAGCTCAGGTCCTCTAACCTAGGTTTGCTCTCTGTCCCACGACACAGACTCTCTACTATGGGTGGCAGATCATTCAGTGTTGCTGCCCCCACCCTCTGGAATTCGTTACCTCCCTCTATTCGCTCCTCTGACTCTCTCTACTTTCAAAACTCAACTCAAGACTTTCCTCTTTTCTCAATATTTCCGCTCTTTCTAAGCCCTGTATTTTTCCCCTTTCATTTGTGTACAGCGACCTTGGGTTTGAGAAAGGCGCTATATAAAATAAACATATTATTATTATTATTATTATTAATAACAAAAAAGACGACATAAACAATCAGCCCTAAACAAAACAGCAGCACCGCTGGGAACTGGAACAAACAAAGCTTAATTGTTAAGACCAGTATAAAACGCTGTAGTCTTCTTCCCCCCTACGATGAGTATCAGTCCACAGACCCAGCAGTTATTGCAATTTCCCTTGACGCAGCACAGCCACTTAACAGGGAAAATAGTCATTAAAATCTGCTCTCCTTGCATCTGCAATGTTGGATAATGGGATTCCATTAGCGGCAGAGGAACCGCCTTGTGCCTGATCAGGTGATCATGATACAAGCGAACTGAACTTGCACCTAAATGAAAGAATTTACAACTAACTCAGTCTCTGTGGCCAATAAGTCTGTCCCAAAAGAGAATATGATCTGTTTGTGTTAAGGTAGTCTTATACTACCCAGTTACCAACCCATGACGACAAGCTCTCATTCCAACAGGGGGGAGGGAGCAGATTCGAAACCATTCAAATAGCCGCACTGCTACCTACTCAAACCAAAATTCATATTACTTTGAATATGGACTGTTACTACTCACCAGGGAAGAGCAATATCTGGATTTTTTAAAGTAGAATTTTAATGCAGGGTTCATGAATCTTACGGAGATGAACCATTCCAGTGCCTGCCATGGGTTTTCCTGTACAGAGAGATCTGTATCTACTGCAGTATATGTGTTATTGTATGTGTCTGCAGCAGCTGTTGTTCTGCTAACAGTATGTGGGAATCTGCTCATCATCATCTCTGTGTGTCACTTCAAGAAGCTCCATACACCGACAAACATGCTCATCCTCTCTCTGGCTGTGTCAGACTTTTTTGTTGGAGGGCTTGTGATCCCTGTATCATTAATTTGGATGATCGAGTCATGTTGGATTTTTAGTTCAATTTACTGTTTATTTTATATTTTAATATCCTATTTTCTCACAACCACATCAATATTTAATGTTGCACTCATTGCTGTTGATCGGTATTTTGCTCTCTCTAAGCCATTTCTGTACAATAGTACAGTCTCTCTCAGCACAATGTGTATTGTAGTAATGTGTAACTGGTTTGCATTGCTTCTTTATAATATTGCACTTCAGTACTTTAATGGACACTTCACAAGTCTGGTAATGTGTCCTGGAGACTGCTTCTTGGTTTTGGATGAGGTCTGGTCTCTAGTTGATCTTCTTTTGACTTTTGTTTTTCCACTTGCTGTAATAATTATTTTGTATGTTCAAATTTTTTTTATTGCCAAGAAACATGCCATTGCTATTAGGACTCAGACCTCAAAAAACATGTCAGATTCAATGAAATCTGAGAGAAAGGCAGCAAAAGTGCTTGGCATATTAGTGTCTGTGTTTGTGGCCTGTTTAATGCCATACTTTGTTTACAGCATATTAGGAAATGTTGTAAAAATAGAAGTAGAATCATTTCAGAAAGTTCTGATGATGGTTTATCTTAATTCTACCATGAACCCAGTTATTTATGCATTATTCTACCCATGGTTTAGGAGGTGTGTTGAGCTAATTTTAACTCTTAAAATATTTAGCACTGATTCTGCATTTATTAATGTTCTTTGATGACAGAAACAAACATTATAGATGTCATGGTTCTTGAGGGTTTTGTGTACTTATTTTATAAATTAATTTATTCGCAATTTGCATTGTGTAAGTTTGTATCAGACTCAAATTATAAACCGTCCAAATTTCTTAGATATCCAAAAGAATGAAAAATAAATTGGACAGTGTGGATTGGTAAGTTGATTAGTAAGGGAATATAGTTATAGTTCAATTTTAAATGCTGAGTGCTTATTTAATATTAGTAGCCTATAATCAGCAGTTGAGTGTTGGATGCCTCAGTGAGAAGGACAGCTTAATTACCTTTCTTGCCAATCAGAGCAATGCTTATTTTCTGCAGGTCTCTGTCATGTTACCAGAAACAGAACCCAGTCATTCAAGCATGTTTAGCTGTTCTGTAACAATGTCAGAAGGCAATTTTAAAAGAAGGGGTGATTTGGCTACACACATAGAAGAAAAATGTCTGAGCAACTCCCCAGTGGTTACTATTATCCAAATATGTCTTTTTTATCATTATATAATGGTTTTTATAACCATTAGAACTGTAATATGTTCACTCATGATTTAGTGTGATATAAATATAAAGATTTACACTATTTTTCAATTTGCAAGACAATATCTTGAGCAAAAAAGATAATAAATATTTACTAAGTTGCTTTTGGTTTTAATCATATCAAAATGTAATCACTTTTCTGATAAAAGAGCTGGTATTTTGTCGAGTGCATAGGCAGGAACAGGAGGCTCAGGAGCAGATAAGAACTACACAACAAACAAAAGAACTGGAACCAAAAGAAGCAGATCGCTGTCCTTCCATGAAACAAAATATTAAAATACAATAACCTACCCTGACTCCCTAATCCAACAAACAAATCTTATTTCCCAGCTTCAACTAGGGTTCTCATGGGACTGTACTGCTTTTTAATCTTCAATCCAGGAACAATTAAATCTAAAATAAAAACAAAATTTTCATGAATATTAAACAGAAGATACTTGGAAAGTGTAAATAGCTCTGCATCTTTTAATATTTCAGGATTTCCAAGAGTCATTGGCTGCATGGAGAGGACCCACATCCCAATTAAAGCACCTGCAGAATATGAAGAGGATTATGTAAACAGAAAACTCTAGTGTAGGTAGTGGTCATCTTAAATGTGGTCATCTTAAATATACTTCCATGAAGACTGTGATGCTACAAACATAGTTACAAATCTCGAAGGCAAGCGGGCTGGCTCTGTACATGATGCAAAGATGTTTTGTGAGTCTGCACCAATCAATAAATATGAACAATATGAGAAACGTTTACTGTGGTTCCCATTCAGTGTATGGTTCATTGTTACATTGTTACATTAGTCTAACATTTTAAATACACACCAACCCCATATAACACAACTCCACAAAATGAGTATATCATTAGTATGGGCTTATGCCGAAATTACAAACAAAAAATCGAATTTTCCCAAGCTAACTTCCCTACAAAAGAAGAAATAACAAAATAAACAAAATTCAATCTTCCATAACTCCCCATCATTTCACAAAAACAGGAGAAAAGGAAGATGCAAATCCATAGGTATCCACCCCAACAAAATACAAACGACAAAATGAGTAAATGAAGACCCATGTAAACTATGATCTATACACTTAGACTACATCTCATCGCATGTTCTCTTTTTTGTAACAATTTATTTATTGAGCAATAGCAATACAGAGACTCAGAAAGGATGGGGTAAACCAAAAACATAAAAATGGCTCACTTGTTTTATAGTTTTCAGAGAAAAACCAACCAAAACCAACAGAAAAACCAAGAATCTTAATAAGGTTCACTCTGCCTGCCAATGACAAAGGTAAAGTGGACCATTTGGCTAAGTCGTCCTAAACCTTACCAAGCAGGGGAACAAAATTTTTTATTAAAAGCATCTGTCAGGGTCCTAGTAATAATTATTCCTAAATATTTAAAATAATTGTCTGCCCTTTTGAAAGGAGCCAAGCTGTCTGGAAGAACCCCAACCAACTCATTTATTGCAACTAGCTCGCTTTTCCCAAAATTGAGTTTGTAGCCAGACAGTTTGTGACAAGCACACAATAGGTCGACTCCTGTTAAGGGTTTTATTTTGGTTTTGGTTTTGTGGGTGATGTTTTGGTCAATACGAAAAATTAAGGTATTGCATCGCTTTATCCCTTCCATGTCCATTAAGCCCTCATCACCTCATTCACGACGTCATGGGTAAATCGCCGAATTGGAAGTGAGGAACGGACACAAATTATGAAGGATGGAAGAGAGGAGATATGGAGGTGGACGGCATGGTTTGAACGTGTGGGATTCCATTCTAGGGAGCTAATCATTGGAGTTGCCTGGCGTGCACGCCAAGGGTTTTGGGCTGTTTGTTCTGAGGGTGATCCGGCGCGGGATACCCGGCTCGTTGCTCCGATCGGACTATTTCCCTGGAGTTTTATCTTCCTTGCCGTGGGTGAGCTGACGGATTTCAAGTGAGGCCGCCGTGCCTCCCATCCAATTCCGCTCTCTCTCTCTCTCTCTCTCATCCACCTCCCAAGTGCTTGTTGGAATCATTGAACTGTGCCTCGCGGTGCTTTAACCAAGGCCGCTGTTGAACGGACTTACTCACGCACTCACACTCTTAAGCACGCACACACACACCTGTCGAACGGACACACAGAGGACTAACACCACTGAGTCTTGGTGGTTTTGTTTGAATTATTGTGTTATTCATTTGATATGTGTATGTATATGTATATGTGGGGAAACAACGGGAGAGATTAAACTTGGTCTGTTGAATTTGTTCTTCGTTATGCGAGCTCCGAGCATTACTCTCCGCCCTGACCTTAGAATGTGTTTGTAATATCCAGCTACAAGGGTAGATCCTTTAGAGTGTCTAAGGCAACTGGGAGTGATGTGGATGGATTAGACACATACAAAAGCAAAATGTTCTGCGTATAAAGAAAGTTTGTGTTCAATGCTGTGGCGAAGGATACCTTGAAATCCTGGTTCAGATCTCAACCAAATCGCTAACGGTTCAATAGCTATGGCAAACAATAGGGGGGGATAATGGACAACCTAGTTTTGTGCCATGTTGGAGTTGAAAAGGGGGTGAGTATATTGTTTGTTTGTTCAGATGCAACTGGGGACAAATATAGCACTTGGACCCATGAGATGAAGCCAGAGCCTAAACAAAATCTATCCATTACCTCAAAAAAGAAGTCTAATTCTACCCTGTCACAACCTCTGGAACGCTGGAGCTGGAAGTGCTGAGTTTATTGAAAAGCCTTCTAGTGTTGTGAAATGAGTGTCTGCCTAACATAAAGCCTGCTTGATCTAATGAAATAATATTTGGTAAAGTCTGTTGGAGTCAAGAGATAAAAGTTTAGCAAGGATCTTGTAATCAACATTTAATAGAGACATGGTTCTGAAACTACTGCAAAGCAATGGGTCCTTGTCCTTTTTTAGCAAGAGGCAGATGGTAGCATTATTCAAAGTTGGGGGTAGTAGGCCGACTAACAATGCTTCATTATACACATCACTTAAGATCTTGGAAAGAAGTGGGGCAAATTATTTATAAATCTCTACTATGAAGCCATCTGGGCCCGGTGACTTACCACTTTGTAAAGCTCTGATAGCACTTTCAACCTCAGCTGGAGAAGTTGGGCTGGCTAACTTTTCTACCCACTCCTCTTCTATTGTGGGAAATACAATATTGTGGAGTATATTGGGTGCTGTAACATTTCACAACTAGGAGATGGACGCAAATGCGAGATATAACTATAATTGAGAGAATAATTTATTGAGAGACACACTCTGAGCCTCTTGGAGGCTGAGCGGCAAGGCATGTTCAACACGAAACAACTCTGACTTAACATAGATCATACAGTACGACTTGGAGCCTCTTATAGGCCAACCATGCCGATCCAGCGACTCAACGCAAAACACAACCAATGAACAAAGTACAAACACACTACACCAACCAGTATACCAAAACACTCACACAGGCATTGAAAACAAAATAATCCAAACAAAACAAGAAGCAAAACTAAATAAAACCAAAACAGCAAACACACAGGAGTACTGGAATACAGATCTAAACATGAAGAACAAACGTTCAACCTAACCAGACAGAATAGGTTTAACCACAAAGGAGAAGCCAGACTAGAGCACAGACAACAGACAGAATGACTCACACCAGGAGATCCAACAACAGGGAATATAACCAGACTTAATCAATAGACAAACTCAAAACAGCTGAACGACTTCAGTGAGTGAGCTACGACAGAGGGCGGGGCTACCACTACGCAAAAATGAAACTAAAACGTAAGAAACAGAAGGAACGAGTGACAAAGACGTAAAAGCTGCGTTCAGCTGCGGGTGGTCAGATATACACTACCGTTCAAAAGTTTGGGGTCACTTAGAAATGTTCTTATTTTTGAAAGAAAAGCAGTTTTTTTTCAATTTAGCTAACAATAAATGCATCAAAAATACACTCTATACATTGTTAATGTGGTAAATATCTATTCTAGCTGTAAACGTCTGGTTTTTAATGCAATATCTACATAGATGTATGGAAACCCATTTCCAACAACCATCACTCCAGTGTTCTAATGGTACATTGTGTTTCCTAACTGTGTAAGGAGGCTATTGGATATTTAGAAAACCCTTGAAAACCCTTGTGCAAGTAGGTTAGCACAGCTGAAAACAGTTTTGCTGATTAGAGAAGCTATAAAACTGACCTTCCTTTAAGCTAGTTGAGAATTTGGAGCATTACAATTGTTGGTTCGATTAAACTCACAAAATGGACAGAAAAAGACAACTTTCAATTGAAACTCGACAGTCTATTCTTGTTCTGAGAAATGAAGGCTATTCCATGCGAGACATTGCCAAGAAACTGAAGATTTCCTACAATGGTGTGTACTACTCCCTTCAGAGGAGAGCACAGACAGGTTCTAACCAGAGTAGAAGGAGAAGTGGAAGGCCCTGCTGCACAACTGAGCAAAAAGACAAGTACATTAAGAGTCTCAAGTTTGAGAAATCGACGCCTCACAGGTCCTCAACTAGCAGCTTCATTAAATAGTACCCACAAAACGCCAGTGTCAATATCTACAGTGAAGAGGCGACTCGGGGATGCTGGCCTTCAGGGCAGAGTGGCAAGGAAAAAGCCATATCTGGCTAATAAAAGAAAAAGATTAATATGGGCAAAAGAACACAGACATTGGACAGAGGAAGATTAGAAAAAAGTGTTATGGACAGACGAATCAAAGTTTGAGGTGTTTGGATCACACAGACGAACATTTGTGAGACGCAGAACAACTGAAAAGATGCTGGATGAGTGCCTGACACCATCTGTCAAACATGGTGGAGGTAATGTGATGGTCTGGGGTTGCTTTGGTGCTGGTAAAGTGGGAGATTTGTACAAGGTAAAAGGGATTTTGAATAAGGAAGGCTAGGCCCAGCGGGCCGAGGTTTAATGGTCACGGTTCGCTACTGTGAAAGACAGTACAAATTCCAGAACCTACTTGCGTAATAATGGGATTCCGAGGAACTGAAATTCACATGCATGTTTTTGGTACAAAATAAAACACACACAATCACACACATGTATTTTTCAGATATGCAGGATTTCAATAAGTGTGATTTATTTGTGGAGCTTCTGTTGGGATATTTTCTGCTGACCCAGATAGGCCCCAACACTGCCCCGATGAACCGAGTGGTTTTGACTGAGTTACCCAAGAAAAGTCTTAACACCAAAAGTTATTTTAGATCAATTTATATGGAATATAAATGAGTATAAAGTAGTCAAAGTATACGTGGTACAAACTCTCCAGTGCACTGGTGCTAGTTGCCTAGAACTCTACCTAACCCAAGTGGATCTCAGCAGCGTCCGAGCAAAAAGTCCCCGTGCTGGGCGATGTCCTCCCTTTCATACTCTTTCTCTCCCCAAGTTTCTATTTCTCTCTAAGTTTCGATAACTCCCCCCACCTTTGCTGCTCTTCCTCAGAGCCCCCCCTGCTACTCTCTAGCCGTCCATCTCCTTATCTCAAACTGCTTGTTTTGCAGCGTACACTGAATAGGCCCATTCTGTTCTCCTCACTTCTGCTCTCCCACAGTCTCCCTGGAAACCATTAAGTTTAAACATTAAGTTTAAACATTAAGTTTCGTTTCACCTTTAAGTTTCTTTTTTCCTACACTTCTTGCTAATAAACTTTAATGAATTTCAGTTGTTGACGAATAGCCCTAATTTCTTGTATTTGGATGATTGTTTTACTTGAAAGGAAACTTTGTGTGGCCAATAATGCACACTTGTACCCCTAGACATCAATTGTTTTCCAAGGATGAACTTTGAGTAGTAATTTCAATATCAATAAATTTTCTACCTGCAAAGATTCAGAATCTAACCAAGTAAATGATGATTCAAAGACTTATCATTTATACCAAATCATGGTAAATATTTCAGCTCATAAGAACTATAATATTTGTAATGTTATTGGCACAAAATTAACAGCAGCTAACTTTGGATTTTGTCTGCAACTTTTTAACAGGCAGACTTCAGCTTTTCACTTCTGAGAGGCCAATGACCAGATTCTGCAGATTTCTTCTCTGCAACATACGGAGAATACAACCCTTTCTTTCACAGGAAGCTACCCAGGTGCTTGTACAGTCTCTCATCATCTCAAAGCTGGACTACTGCGACTGCTTACTTATGGGTCTTTCTCTATGGGTCATCAGACCTCTACAAACTGATCCAGAATGCAGCAGCACAACTGGTCTTCAATCTCCCCAAGTTCACATGTCACTCCAGTGCTGCATTCTCTTTACTGCCTTCCAGTAGCTGCATACATCAGATCTAAAACCTCGATGCTTGCTTGCAAAGCCAAAAATGGACCAACCCCTCCCTACATGATGGCCATGGTCAAAGCCCCATCCAAACCTTGAGTACTTTGAACCTCAAGTACGGCTTGGCTTAAAACGCCATGCTTAAAGTCTCACGGAAAACACACGTCAAGACCTGTCCTGGCGCCGAGATAGTGGAATGAGCTTCCATTGACTGTCCAGACTGCAGAGTCCTTATCAGTCTTCAAATGACTGAAGACTCATCTGTAGAACAGACTAAATCTCTAGCACTTGTCATAGTTGTTTCCGTTGTATGATATAGCACCCATGTGAGTTTGCATTTCTTGTAGGTATAGGGCAGTCATGGCCTAGCGGTTAGGGAACTGGTCTTGTGACCGGAGGGTCGCAGGTTCGATCCCCAGGCCATGACTGAGGTGCCCCTGAGCAAGGCCCTTAACCCTCAATTGCTCACTTGTATAAAAAATGAGATAAAAATGTAAGTCGCTCTGGATAAGGGCGTCTGCCAAATGCCGTAAATGTATCCATTTTAATTTCTGTAGTTTAGCAATATTCAGCCTATGTTTTTGTGTACTTCTAGGTATTTGCATTGATTGCTGTAGTTTAGTAGTATTCTGGTTCGAGGGTATCTTGAATTCTGACCTATCTATGTACTATTTAGAATTAATTCTGTGAACAGATGGCAAAGCACTTCGTAAGGCGCTCTGGATAAGAGCGTCTGCTAAATGCCCTACATGTAAATGAGAAGGAGTGAATCTTTCATGTCACATCAGTGTTATGTGTTTGTAGTTGTGTTCAGGCTACTGATATTGGTGATAGAGAAAGACACTGAGTACAGTCCTGGGGATTTAAATGATTAAAAGTGATGATAGAGGACATTGAGGTGCTCGACATTGGTATAATATACTTTTTCATTTGTATAAAACAACTTTGCAGTTTGCATTCCACATTTGAGTTTGTCCTGGAAGTCACGATGAATATGGACAGGAAAAATCTGTAAAATTAAGGTACTTCTCTGCAGAACTTTTTGTGCTGTGACTTTATTGAAAGTGCTTAATTGTACAAATTCAGGGAAAAGTTGTAAAATAAAGTTATTTCTCTGCAAAACTATTAGTGCTGTCACTTTATTGAAAGTGCTTAATTGTAATAATTCAGGGAAAAGTTGTAAAATAAAGGTATTTCTCTGCAAAAATATTAGTGCTGTCACTTTATTAAAAGTGCTAAATCATAATAATCCAGGAAAAATCTGTTAAATAATGGTATTTCTCTGCAGAATGTTTAATGAATTTTTCTGTAAATTTATTGTTTTTCCACTTAATTTAAATTAAAGGGTTTTTTACTTTAAAATTAAAGTTTTTGTTTGGCAGCCGCTGCTGCCAGTCATTTACCGTTTTTTTACGATTTTTTTTTTTACAGTGTATGTCCCAAAAGACTGGATCATGTGTTTGTTTCAAGCTTGTCTCCAATTGTCTGTGCTACCCATGCCATCATCATTCAGGGGGGAGCAGTTTCCACACAATACAAATATCAGAACTGTTAGCAGTTCAGCACACCATTACTTTGACCACAATTTGGAATGTACATGTCTATCCAAGAAAACCTAATATCTGCATTATTTCTTTACATGCTGAATCAATTAATCTTATGGGGATTAATCAAACTTATGGCTGTCTCTTGCTTTCTTGTCCAGAAAGATCTATATCTACTGCAGTGTATGTTTTACTCTATGTGTCTACAGCAGCTACTGTTCTGCTAACAGTGTGTGGGAATCTGCTCATCATCATCTCTGTGTGTCACTTCAAGCAGCTCCACACACCAACTAACATGCTCATCCTCTCTCTTGCTGTGTCAGACTTTTTGGTTGGTGGCCTTGTGATCCCTGTATCATTAATATGGATGATTGAGTCTTGTTGGATTTTTAGTTCAATGTACTGTGTATGTTTTATATTAATATCCTATTTTCTCACAACCTCATCAACATTTAATGTTGCACTCATTGCTGTTGATCGGTATTTTGCTCTCTCTAAGCCATTTCTGTACAATAACACAGTATCACTCAGCACAATGTGTACTATAGTAATATGTAGCTGGTTTGCATGGCTTCTTTATAATATAGCACTTCAGTACTTCAATGGACACTTCACAAGTCTGGTAATGTGTCCTGGAGAATGCTTTATGGTCCTGGATGAGGTCTGGTCTGTAGTTGATCTTCTATTGACCTTTGTTTTTCCATGTGCTGTCATTATCATATTGTATGTTCTTATTTTTTGTATTGCCAAGAAACATGCCACTGCTATTAGAGAACTTAATAGTCACACTAGGACTCAAAACTCAAAGATCATGTCAGAGTCAATGAAATCGGAGAGAAAGGCAGCAAAAGTTCTTGGCATTTTAGTGTCTGTGTTTTTGGTCTGTTTATTTCCATACTTTGTTTACAGTGTATTAGGTAATGTCATAGAAATTGAAATAGATTTATTTCAGAACGTCTTGATGTTGTTTTACCTGAATTCAGCCATTAATCCAATTATCTATGCTTTGTTTTATCCATGGTTTAGGAGGTGTGTTAAAGTTATTTTAACTCTTCAAATATTTAATAGTGATTCTTCACTGATAAATGTTCTTTGATTACTTAAATGATATCACAGCATTTGAGTTTTTTTCTGGTTCTAATGGTCGACTGCCTTTGACCCTAGAATAACGGACCAATAAGCAAATATTGTTGTTGTTTTTATCTTTATTTATATCTAGTTTATTGGATACCTTTAAGGTACTGTACATTTTATAATTGTCAAAAATAAGCCCTGTCCAGTGAAGTACAAAGTGGTGCACTACATCCTGTGCTGAGACCTCAATTTGACTCATGAAGACAGCACAGTCAAAAGAGTACAACTGAACTTGCTCTCAGGGTGATGTGAACTACTCCATTGCGAATTTCTCGACAAGTAGTTCCCTGAGTGCCCATTAGATGTTCTTCAGGTCATATATATGTAGTCAAGTGGTAAAATTTGCATTTATTTTATTTCTTCTAGTGAAAGAGACTGATAGGCTTTTATTTTGACATGGTTTCTTTTTGATACAAGTAGTGACATAAGGTCATTGGGACAACGTAGAATCACACCGTGAAATAGAACAGAATGTAGTGCGGGAGTACTAGTGCTATAGATATGGATATCTGCTGGTCCATGACAATAATAAAATAAGGAGAATTTAATAATTGGCTATGGATATCGGCATTGTGAGGGCGATTTGGATTCTCTACATTGTGACTGACTGTGTGCTGTTTTGCATGTCTAATGCATGTGGTGGTGTTTTTGTTGTCCACAGAACTAAACACTACAAAATTTCTTTTGGGTGTTGTTATATTTTATTTCATTTTATGTGTACTTCTGTTATTTTACAGTCCTGTCTGAAGATTTCGTTCATTCCATTCAGTTTTCAGGTGATCAGATTTATTTGTTCCCCTCCATTCCGACCGCTACCTGATTAGTAGGCAGCAGTCAGAGTAAACCCGTGAATCACTGTGGTGTCCAGTTTAAGCAAAAGGCAACAGGTGTCACATTTTGGTACCAGCAGTGGGATTGTTCTGACAGCTATAGTACAGTCAGGAGAAATACGGTAGTTGTGCAGGTCGGGGCTGGAGGAAGCCAGTGTAACCAGTCCCTGTGGGAAAGACAGATGTCCACCTGTACAGTGGCAACAGCAGAGATTTGGAACCTGAGTGCAACATCATCATCTCAGCACGACTCCTGTCAGGAAGGTCAAAAGAGACTCTAGTGACCTGCATATAATACCCTTCAGCTTGCAGCTTGCCTGGACTGAAAGACTCTCTATAACTGAGTGTATAGCAATGGAACAAAAAAAAAGTCTGACATGGATGAAGTAGTGTCTGGCAGGGGCGCAGATGGAAATTCTGAAGTAAGGGGGACCAAGCTGTACTATATATATATATATATATATATATATATATATATATATATATATATAGTAGATGCTAGATTTCGGATGGGGTCAATATAAATCTGGACATGTCCCCTCCGTCCCCAGTGCCATCTGCGCCCCTGGTGTCTGGTCTAATTGACCAAGAGAGTTAGGGTAGTGTGGGAGATGTTCAACACTACATCTTAGCAGAAGACAAGGGAAGCTACTGCAGCCATTGCTAGTCTAAGTGGGGGATCAACTAGGTCTTAGATCTATGTTCCAAGGGAGAGACACGTTCAGTCTTTCAGTGGTGATGTGAATAAGGATGGAAGGGCTTTTGACGAGTTTATTGAAGAGGTATAGTGGGTTCTGTGTGCCAGGGATCAACCCCTTGAGGATTAGTCAGACTACATCCTCTCACTTTTAAGAGGGGCAGCCTTAGAGGAAGTGAGATTAAGAATCGGTGGGGGGTGGGTGGGGGGTATGGGGGAGGGCAAACTAGTGTAAAATTAAATTAATGTAAATGTGCCGTATTTTGTCAATTGTGATTTTTACACCGCAATCGAAATTTGTCCTCTGCTTTTAACCCATCCGTGCAGTTAGAACACACACACACACGTGATTACTAGGGGGCTGTGGATCACATGTGCCAATTGAGGGTTAAGGGCCTTGCTCAGGGGCACCTCAGTCATGGCCTCAGTTCTGGCAATCAAACCCACGACCCTCCGGTCACAAGACCAGGGGCCTCATGTACGAACAATACGTACGCACAAAAACATTGCGTGCGCTATTTTTCACGCAAACGGTCAGATGTACGAAATGTGATTTGAACGTGAGAAAGTGCGTACACCTACGACACCTTCACCTTTGGCGTACGCATGTTTCTAATGTGTTTTCGTCAATTAGCGACACTTAGAGGTGATGCATTGAAATTACCTTAATGCACACATTGTAGTAAACCCTTATTGGGTAAAATAAAATAAATTAATCAGTAAATTAATCAGACAATTTCACTGCCTTACTGAAATAATCATTCAACGTGTTTCCACTTAGCCTAGATTATATAAACATGCATTAAATGTTGCACTGGAGTTCTTGGGAGATGGCAGCGTTGGCATTACTGGAAGATATTGATAATGGCCGAATTCGCTGAGAGCGCATTTTCCATGACCATTATGATTCTTTAGCCCATGATGATGACTGGCTTATAAGCCGTTTCAGATTTCCAAGAACTGTCCTCTTGTGTTGAGTTGGGTCCAGTTTTGGAGAGAGAAACGCGAGGAGTTGCGCATTGCCAGCGACAATGCTCAGCTTCCTGGCAACTGGCTCATTTCAAAGCGAACTGGCAGCCTGGTCGGGGATATCCCAGTCATCTTTGAGCCGGGCCATGCCAGCTGTTTTGGATGGGATCATCTGCATGTCAGCTAGTTATGTAAAGTTCCCATATGAAGCGGTTGACCAGGCAAACATTAAAGTGCAATTTGCAGCGATAATGCAACCCTAATATAATCGGAGCGATCGACTACACACACTTCTCTATAAAGGCACCATCTGAGGAGGAATTTGCATATGTGAATAGAAAGCACTTTAATTCCATAAACGTGCAAATAATCTGTGATGTAAAAACTTACTAATGTAGTGGCACGTTGGCCTGGATCAACCCAATAAAGTACATCCTTACAAACTGCATGGTTGGGATAAGATTACAAGCTAGCAGAGTGCATGACGGGTGGCTTCTTGGTAAGCAACAAAATTTAAGCATTTAAATAAAAGCATTTGACATTTCCAGCTTGGAATAATTCATTTTAAACATGGGTAATTGTTAAATTACTTAGGAAACAGCAGCTACGTGCTCAAGATGTGGCTGATGACCCTTTGTAATCCACAGACTGACACGGAGCGGAGATACAATTCTCTCCATTCTCCACCCGGTCAGTCGTGGAGAAGGCGATTGGGCAGCTGAAAAGCCAGTGGCGCTGGCTGGACAGGACTAGGGGATGCTCGTGTATTGGCCAGAGAAAGTGTGTCGTATTGTGAGGGCATGTGGGGTCCTGTACAATGTTGCGCACAGGTATGCCGTGCCATTGTTAGAGGTGGTGGAGCACACAGCGAACCCAGAGCCAGGAGAAATTAATGCGTAGCGCAAATTTTAACCAATTATTTTATTGAGTGGCTGATGCTAGTGAGCGCATCACTGATATTTTTTTGGTGCATTATATTATTCTGCCAGTGTGCATAATTCTGACTCCACAACATTTAAAGCTTCACACACGCTGTCCCACTCAGACCTTTTGCGCTTTGCCGTAATGCCACAACGTGCCAAACAAACATTTTTTCCACACCTCTACCTCATTCAGGAGCGTCTCTACTTTCACATTCGGTGAAGTTCCTCTTTTTTCCCCGTTTAGACATGGTTTGTGATAGATCAGAGAGCAAACTTCTCCGGTGCAGGGCAAATTTAAATTAATTTGCATATTTATAGGGGGGCGTGTCACCGTGTGCGCTCAATTCCACGTTGATTGGGATGTACAAAAGAAATGTGCGTGGATTTTCGCGCGCCATTTTCTGGATTTGTACGTACGTCAATTTTTAGTAAGAAACCCGCGCAAGTCTTTGTACATGAGGCCCCAGTTCCCTACCACCAGGCCATGACTGCCCCAGTGACCTCTTTACGTACCTCAGAACAGCTTTCAGAGAAAAGTGCAGCATATCTCAATTGCTGCACACCTTCTATGGTCGTAAACAATTAGAGGGTGAAGACCTCCATGTTAATTCACATGCACTGTCCCATATTCTGATTTCCATAGTGAAGCAAAATCCTAATGCTATGTTTCATGAAAGGGGTGCTGTTTCGAGACCAGTTGGTTGAAGGAGTGAGTGATGCTGGTTTTAGGAGAGAGCTGCATAGATTTGTCAGGGAGAAGCCGCACTTAACTTTCATTGAGGACCCCCAAGCTCAGCATTAAGCGGGGTAGGAAGCGTACTGCTGTGTCTCAAGACAAAAGCAAGGTGTTCTGCTATTGACTTACCAGCTAAGCCCACCATAAGTTTAGATGATGTTCTTAAGATAGTGACTGAACAGGGCAAGGCTACTTCTGAGTTAACCAATACAGTCCGGGAACTTACCCTCCCTAGGTCCAAGGTGGACACTGCTGCATCTACTACAGTTGGACAGAATACAAAGCCTACGTTTACTGATGATGGTCAACTTATATGCTTTAAAAGGACAATTCTGGGAAAAGTCATGAAAGGAGGGTTCTGAAATTGGATCCAGTGCAAAGATTTTTTTTTTGTGCTGCTGCGGTTAAGTGACCAGTGATGTGCACTTCTAGGTATAAGTAAGTCGAACAGATGCGTCTAGTAAGATATCACAACGGACCGGCGCTTGGCGCTTCTAGTGTTAAATGTAATGGCGTAGGGCACATTACTCAGAAGGGTGTGCCCCCCCCCCCCCTTGATCCTTTGGTTGCTCATAACAATGCAGTGTGAGGACAGACTGTAGGTATTCCAAGCACACAACCCAGCCATAGCAGACTTCTGGGACGTGTCATTGGTACCTGTCCAGTCGTGGAGGTGGAAATGGGGGGGTACATTCACTTCTTCAGGGAACATCTCCATCGTGATGATGATGACATGCTGTCTACATCTCACTGTAAACCTGGATTTTATATCTACTCAACTGTTTAATTTCAATGTACATAAATATTTAGGTTTTATTGCATTACTATCAAATCTAAGTATATTGTACTTATATTTGCACACACTGAAATTTACTAACAATTTTAAGTTTAATGAACTGAAAATTAAATGTTTTCAACTGATCAACTTAAATACTTTATTGTTGAACACTTTTCCACCATTTTGTTAGCTTGCTGTTTGTAGTCAGGCCAGGCAGACACATGTAGGCAAAACACAAGTCAGAGTTGCAGTTTGTTTTAACCAATGCGGCCGATTTTTTTAACCTGCTGCATTTTATTCGGTAGCCTAAGCTGTTTACGAGCTGTGTTTTCTTTTAATATTAACCATATTTGTTGACGGACATTCTCACGGCTTTTTCAACAAGTGAACCATATAGAATTTTGGTGATGGACAATTTGGCCAATCTACCCCAGGCTGTCTGTCTTCTTTTCGGCCTCATCTATGCCCTTCACCTGGACTACCCTAAGGGCATGAAAAACACTTTCTGCTTCATGCAGCAAGTAATGCTCAAAATTGGTAGTCGTGAACTGCCACCCAAACTTCAGACTTTAAAAAATCAGCTTGTAGTGTGAAACTACATGTTTCTGTCTTTGTTTTTGCTCTTGTGTGCTGTTTGTGGTGTCCACATTATGGCCTACAATTCATGAGCATGTTCTCTTTTACTTACTAGTCAGAATGTCTTTAGTATACCAGTAGTAGTTTAGAGAAGTAATTTTCTCAGTGTCTAAGTAGTGGTTAATGTAAATTACTGTAATGTGTAAGTACTTTTAAGTAAATACTACTGAACAGAAATAGGATTTTGTCTTTTTCACTAAATATTTGTAATCAAAGTAAAAAAGAAAATAAAGACACTAAATAGTTAGTCATGGCCTGGTGGTTAGGGAACTGGTCTTGTAACCGGAGGGTCGTGGGTTCGATTCCCAGACCTGAGGCCATGACTGAGGTGCCCCTGAGCAAGGCCCTTAACCCTCAATTGCTCACTTATATAAAAATGAGATAAAAATGTAAATCGCTCTGGATAAGGGTGTCTGCCAAATGCTGTAAATATAAGTAGTATTAATGGGTAAAGCGATTAGGATAACAAGTACAGAAAAGTTCAATCATTGTACCCTTGATGCAAACCAACTTTATATTTTAAGTAATACTGACTTACATTTTCATTGCATATTACTTACATTTTTTAGTAAACTCAACTTATCCTTTTAGGCAAAACAACTTTATGTTTTAAGTAATTCGAACTTAAGTTTTCATTGTACATTACTTAAATTTTTAAGGCAACCGGTTTACTCATATCCTCCTGAGACCCAGAATTTTTTTCTTGTTGATATTTTGTTATTTCTATGATATTCTAAGTCTACATAGTCATAAAAATGTATCAAATCAATTAGAAACTGAAAACATGTTTTTATTTGTTTTTTATAGCATGTCCTCTACAGAGGACTTCGGGACTCAATTGACTATGTAATAAATATAAATAATAATAAATTGTAACATGCACAAACCCAACATTCATGCAAAAATGATATATTATTCTCTAAATTAATGAAATACATTGAAAATATTTGTACAGTTATTCATAAAATTGCATCAATTCATAAATGTATCAACAATTCAAGTGAATAATAAATATAAAAGTAGATTCAGACTCAGAACATAAAATATTCTTCATACTATTTACATTAAATTCTACAGATGAACAAATTTGAAATGAATCAACAATACATAAAGTGTAATGTGTAATTCATGTAAGGAATATGACACTGTGCAGGAATGACCCATAATAAATAATTGTGGAAAATATAGGTAGTGAGTCCCGGCTTTTATTTTACATTTAGAAATGTTACACAATGCAAAAACATGGATAAAACTGTAAAAGAGATGTTCATCTAAATTAAAGCACCTAAAAATACAAATTAAATCTAAATTTACAGGCTTACTTTTTCCTTGCCCATAAAATGTCCCAATTGTGATGCCAGCAATTTTGAAAGACCAGGAAGTAAACATTCACAAGGTCCCACCCCCAAACTTGTTGCATCATTTTAAAGCCCACAGTCTGTTCTTAAAGGCATAGTAGCAATCATCATGGTATCATGATTAGTTTTTTTTATATAACTGCAAATCTACCACACAGAGGACAAAAGAGGACACAGAGGACAAAAATGAATGGCTGGGTCTCAGGAGGATATTTTTAAGTAAACTCAACTTATCCGGGCTTACAGTGAGCTGGCTTAACCCTCCTATCGTCCTTGGGGTCAATTTGACCACATTAAATGTTTATCATTCAAAAATAGTAGTTGACTTTTTCTTTTGCTTCATATTTCATGACATTTCCTAATTTGATGGGGACAAATGATAAAGTATAAAATTGTCATGAAAATATTTTTTCAATGTGCTCAACACATATTGCACGCATCGGTCGTCCTCAAGGGTCAATTTGCCCCCAAGCTGTTTTAACTGTTAAAACTTTTCTATCAGTGTATGTAACCTAACATGACCACACCTGCAGGTGCAGTTGATAGATCCGATATATTTTGTTGATATACTTTGATCATTCCCACAGTAGAACTGTTTTATGTTTGACTACTATCATTTTCATAAAAACCTATTCCATGTTTTTACTAGTATTTGACATGTTTTCATTATCCATTTTCTGTCTCACAAATGCCCCCCCCCCCCCCCCAAAAAAAAAAACACACTCAAAAAAACAAAAAAATAAACCTCTCTTATTTTCTGTTGGTGGCGCTATAGTAAAGGCCCTATCCATCATCACCAAAACAAGACTTGTGGTCATTAAAACCCTCCTATTTTGTGCATTCTTGTGAAACAGCCGTTATGTTTAGGGTCACCTTGACCCTGGTGCATGTTTAATTGTCCAAAAGATGTCTGAAACCAAAAAAATCCTAACAAGCAGTGTGAATATTTAATTACTAACTACATTACTAATTATTCTATCAATATTTAGTGCAATGGTGTTCCTTACTTGTAACAGGTAATGGTTCAATTAAGATAGTTTTTCATAAAAATGTGAAAATTCCCATGTTCAAACTATGATACCAAACACACACAACACTCATACACTTATACACACACACTCACACACATACACACACACACAAACACACACTCTCATACACACACATACACACATATATACACACACACACACATACACACATATACACACACACACACTCTCATACACACAAACACACACTCTCATACACACACACTCTCATACACACATACACACACACACAAACACAAACACACACTCAAACATACACTCAAACACACACACAAACACACACACACACAATTATACACACACACATACACACACACATACACACACACACACACAAACATACACACAAACACATACACACAAACACATACACACATACATACACACACACACACTCAAACACACACTCCAACACAAACACACTCAAACATACACTCAAACACACACAATTATACACACACACACACACACACAATTATACACACACACACACACACACACACACACACATACACATACACTCGCACAAATAAAAAAAAAAAAAAATTTTTTTAAAGGGTAAAAAATTTTAAAAGGGTCAAATTTACCCGAACAGTATCTATGTGATATAAACATGCAGGGGGTGGTTGCAAATATCTGAAATGAATTATTTTCATATAATATGTTGATTACACTAATTAACCCTAGCAGAAGAAGTTTCATACTGAAAAAAATGATTTTAAATATATTTCCTACATCTTCAAACTTTGAAAAGTGTCAACACAAATAGGAGGGTTTTAATGTTGAGAAGTAAATTTGAGAAGATATGTATGAAAAAAATCAAGATTTAAGATTAAAATAAAAATTTTATTTTAAAGGTTTGGCCTGATGGTGGCGCAAGAAGACAGGTCAACTCATGGATTTTCAAGGGGTTATTTATGTATTTAACAATACCAAAAAAGTGGTAAACAATGTTTTGTAAATCATTTTCTGGAGATAAATATCCCTGGGGTCAGATTGACCCCAAGGACGAATCGTGTTATTATATATTTGAGGACAATAGGAAATCACTGCTGCCAATGGCTTAGACATTCCATATCTAGGCTATTTGGAATTGGATGTTAAAACTATGGACATGACTACACCCAAATGTGCCTTCCTTGTTGTACAGGACACTGAGAACTCCTCTATAGTCCCAGGACATAAGTTCCCTATGATCCCTTGTCCCATCCCAGGTGTTGGTTCCTGTCCCCGTAGTAGTGTCTGTCCGTGTCTATGTCCCTGTTCCCGTATCTATGTGTAGTGGTGTCATTTCTGTTCCTGTCCCCATGTCTGTGCCCCAAGTTATGACCCATTTTGTGCCCATACCTGTCTCTGTTTTCCATCGCATATTTACCTCTGTGTTTGCCTGTTCCCTGGCCTCACTCCCATGTCTAAGAGAGGGGATACTGTCACGTCACCCTTTCTAGCTGTCGCTTTGGGTTCCTGCTCCTTGTGTCTGTGTTGTTCTCTGCGAGTCTGCCCCCCCCCCGTCTGCCACGCCCGTGTCATCAGTGTCTTCACCTGTGTTTAGTTTAGTTCTGTGTATTTTTAGTCCCTGTGTTTCCCATGTCTGTGATCAGTTGTTTTGTTCTATTTGGTTAGTTTGTGCTCTTGTTATTCATGCTCCTTGAATAAATCTTGCTTTCCTCAGCGTTTGTGTCCGCCTCCTAGCTCCGCAGCTTATGCAGCGTTACACTGATCTGCTTGTCAGCAACAATAATAGTAATTATTCACTGATTGTGTCTGTCTGTGAGAAATTTACATTCATTGTACTGTGAACATTCGTATAGTGTTTTGCAGTTCTGAACTTCCGAACAGAACTGAAATCAACAGTTGTTGTCGATGTTTTTTTACTTTAGACTGAGAAGTGCAGGTGCAAATGGTCAGGACTACAAGGGAGGCGCTGATTTTTTTTGTTCTTGGGCACATTGCAGCCTAAAAATGGCCCCGATTGGAGGAGAGCAACATGCTGTCATACACCAGCAGATGTTGAGGAGGAGCCACCTCGTAATCTACCTGACCACAGAAATGGTAAAATTGTCCCAGATGCAATATGCATCAATATGCAATCACTATTTCTCCCAATAATTATTTCATCTTCATTTCTCTTATAAATTTATAATTTATGTTCATGATTTCTTTATTTCCTGGGAGAAAATTGTAATTTCCTTGTCCGTATTCTTTAGCAAGAACATTCACATCTGTATACTCACAGCAACTACCCCTACCTTTAACTTGTATTTCAATAACTCAATTTCAAAGCTTGTCTGTTTTATTTGGAGTTTTATGTGCTCCATCTTTTGTTTGCTTAGTATTTAAGTCTATGTCTGTCAGTTGTTTGTTGACCGTCAGTGTGCTGCTTGTTTCTACTAGCGAAAAGTGCATTTATGTTTAGCTACTTATCGTCTCTGCTTTTTGCCCCACCCTCACCGATGTTACAATATGCAACATACAGTATACTATACAGTGCCAGCTCTTCTGCCCGGGTGAAAGGTGGTGGTAATCCCCCTCCTGTTTTCTGTGCCTCAACCTTTTTCATATTAGCTATAAAACCAATATAAAGCAATTGTAAGCCATACCAAGCTGGTTACAAGTAAGTAGATACAAGTCATACCACTTTGCACGTTTGCATGTTTTTACGTTTCATCTTTACTTACAAGTTTATATTTATGTCAGTAACTCACGCATTAACTTGGTCTGCAATTTTTTGCCTTGCCAATTCCCTTTTAATTACATTTAAATATGTATTAATTTTCTGCATATGCAGTCAGTAATATTTCCTGCTCTAAGGGTGTGGAATAACTTTCATCATTGGTTTCCATAGTGAATCGGTTTTTCCCTACTCCATTGCGAATGCCTATTTATGGGTAACAGTGAAGATGTTTCAGTTGGGCTTAATCTACTCAGAATTGACTAATTGACTCCTGATCAGCTGTTGTGGAACTGGAACCTTTGATTATGAAACCGCGCAAGGTCACAATCACCAGAATTTTAGGAATCAGCTGTTTTCTGTCAAAGTTGATTGAAACCAGTACTAAAGGCCGTCTCCCCCTAGTGGGCTACATCCGGCCGTCCACCTCCCCAGTGGCTGCGGGGTTTTTCTTTGTGGAAAAGAAGGATGGGGGTCTCCACCCTTGTATCGATTATTGCGGCCTGAACAGCATAACTGTAAAGAATAATCACCCTCTCCCCCTAGTGCCCTCTGCGCTAGAGCAGCTATGAGAGGCTCGCGTTTTTACTAAGCTGTATCTTCGAAGCACATACAATTTGCTTAGAATTTGTGAGGGAGATGAGTAAAAGAGAGCTTTTGTCACTAACTGTGGCCACTACGAATATTTGGTCATGCCTTATGGATTGGCAAAAGCACCTTAAGTGTTTCAAGCCTTTATTAATGAGGTATTCAGAGATATGCTGCACAGATGCGTGGTTGTATACATTGACGACATTTTGATTTATTCCACTGACATTAATGAACATGTTCACCATGTCCAGGAGGTGATGACCTCCTCTTCATCAAGCTAGAGAAGTGCGAATTTCACAGAGAATATATAAAATTCCTGGGTTATAATATATCCCCCCTAGGCATCTCCATGGATGACACAAAGGTAATGGCTATCACGAATTGGGCCACTCCCTGTACGGTAAAGGAGCTCCAACGGTTTCTAGGCTTTGCCAATTTTTACCATCATTTTATACGTGGGTTTAGTACAGTTGCTGCACCTCTCCCATCAATACTGAGGGGAAAACCACGGAGTTTAAGATGGACGACGGAGGCTACAGAGGCTTTTTCCACCTTATTCCACCTTAAAGAGGTGATTCACGTCAGCTCCCAACCTAAAACATCCTGACCCACACCTCCCATTCGTTCTGGAAGTGGATGCATCAGCAACCGGTATGGCCGCAATCCTGTCACAACGACACAGTAAACCCCCAAGTTATTTCAGTGTGCTTTCTTTTCCTGTCAACTCTCTGCCACGGAGAGGAACTATGATGTGGGCAATAGAGAACTACTTGCCATTAAGTCGGTGTTAAGAGGAGTGGCGCCACTGGTTGGAGGGGGCACGTCATCCCTTCCTAATCATCACCGATCACAAAAATTTGGAATACATATGGGCAGCATGTCGCTTGAATGCAAGACAGGCCAGATGGGCATTGTTTTTACTCGGTTTAACTTAAATCTTACGTTTTGCCCAGGTTATAACAATACAAAAGCAGACGCTCTTTTACAACTGTACGATGAGCCGGAGGGTGAGATCCTGGAGGAGTCAGAACCCATTATTCCCCCCTCGGTAATCGTCGCTCCTATTCGTTGGGACGTGGACACGCGCATTCATCACGCACTGTAATGCAGCACGTGCTGCGGAGTGAGGAGGCGGACACAAACGCTGAGGAGAGCGAGATTTAATAAAGGGAATACCAAACTCAGGGTCAAACAGAAATGCACTGGTCAAAGCCGAAATGGAGTCCGAACGAGAAACACGGAGAGACATGACAGAACGATAACTAGAAACAAAACACGGGTAGAACGCAGAGCAACTGAAACAAACAGATAACACAGGGCAACTCGGCAGCGATAACAAGACGTACTTACAAACAGGATAAACTGGCACGAACATGGCAACACGAAGGCATGAGATGAGGACCACGAACGAACAGAATGAACAAAGCACGAAGCACAAAACCACAGATAACCAGACCGGGGATTCACAGGGACTATATGAACACAGAACTAACAAGACACAGGTGAGGACAATGATGACACGGGCGTGGCAGACAGACAGAAACCGGGGCTACAGACAAGCAGGGCGGGATCAATGGGCAAGGAAAACAGACACGAGGGAACCCAGAGTGACAGCTAGGAGAGGGGGTGTAGCCATACGTGACACGCACACAACCTAGACCCCCCTCCTAGCAATTGTCCGACAGGTAAAACATATGTGCCACTAAGCTTACGGCCTGAGTCAATTCATGAAATTCACTCCTCACCAAGCTCTGGTCAACCGGGCATACAACGTATGGTAACATTGATACAAGCGCAATATTGGTGGCCGCACATGTCTAAGGATATTGCAGATTATGTAAGCACCTGTGAGGTCTGCACACAAAATAAAACTCCACGACAACTCCAAGCCGGCCTTCTAGAACCCCTCCCTGTGCCAAAGCGCCCCTGGTCATACTTTGCTGTGGCTTTTATTACAGATCTGCCTTCATCTTGAGGTAATACCTGTATTTTGGTAGCCATTGACCGATTCTCAAAGGCCTGCCGTTTAGTTCCATTACCCAAACTCCGAGATCAGGAGGTTTCTGAGATCCTACTGCAGTCATTCACAAACAGACTGGAGTACGTTCCTCCCCTGGGCTGAATATGCACAGAATTCACTGACTCATTCCTCCACCGGACTCACGCCTTTCCAGTGCATACTAGGCTACCAACCGCCGCTGTTCTCTTGGTCAGGAGAACCCTCCGATTTACCCGCGGTTGATGACTGGTTCCGAAATAGCGAGCAAGTCTGGGAGGAGACGCACGAACGTATACGAAGGGCGATCCGCCATCAAAAGATTCAGGCAAATTAGAGATGCCGACGTGGGCCGGTATACCGCCAGGGTCAGTTGGTGTGGCTGTCCACCCGTGATCTCCGACTCAAGATCAAGTGTAAGAAATTGAATCCACGCTATATAGGCCCTTTCAAGATACTGCTCCGTATTAACCCTGTGTCATACAAATTACAGCGGCCCCCACATTGCCACATCGCCCCCACTTTTCATGTCTCTTTGCTCAAACCAGTGGTCTCTTCTGGTATGTCTCCGTCTCCCTAGACTCCGCCTCCTCCGCCTCTTGACATCGACAGTGGTCTCGCCTACCTGGTTCAAGAGCTGCTGGATTCTCGTCGGCGGGGCCGTACTCTACAGTCCTTGGTGGATTGGGAAGGGTATGGTGCGGAGGAAAGGAGTTGGGTCAATGCCGACAACATCCTGGAACCCTCCCTCATTCAGGACTTTCATGCGGCCAACCCTAGTCGTTCAGCTCCCAGACCTCGCGGTCATCCTCGCCGATGTCGATCTGTGGCGTCAGGAGCCGCCCCTTCGGTGGGGGGTTCTGTCAGACCTGGAGTCACTACCTCCGTCCGCCACCAGAGGTCACCATCACCGGAATTTTAGGAATCAGGTGTTTTCTGTCAAAATTGATTGAAACCAGTACTAAAGCCCGTCTCCCCCAGCCCTACCTCGCGAAGTATTGCCACCTCTTTACGAGTGACTACTGAGCGTATTCCAAGTGAAGTCTCTGATTGTCTTTCTGGTACTTGATCTTGTTCTGGTTTTGTCGTTTGCCCCTGTCTAGCCTTCCGGTACTTCTGCCTGACCTCGCCCAAGTCCTCGGATCTGGCTGCTAATGTCCTGACTTCCCGTGGCCTGTTTCTCCCCTTGCTATTCCCCTTTTGTGTATTTTTGTCCTCCTTTTATTAAAGGAACTCTGCTTGCACACTATGCTTATGGATCCTCATTCACAGCCTGATCACCAGGCATTACAGCAGTAAGTAAGGCAATTGGGAATCATGATCAGGTCAAAAGGAAAGCAGATTTGGAGGAGATAAAAGCCACTGACAGCAAGACAAGGAAACTCCTCATAATACAAGGAAAGATTTGTCCCAAATCCAGCACTCAGTAATAGTTCACTAAGCACAAGAAGGGGTCAAAAATTACTGAGCGTCAAAGTCAAATTTATTTAGATTGTGCATGTTATCACAATGCAGCTTTACAATGGTATGGGTCCAGATCCCTAATGAGCAAGCCAGGAGTGACAATGGCAAAGAAAAACTCCCTATTTTGAACCACTATTCAGGATGAAACATCAAAGATTAAAAGACAGTACAAATTCCAGAACCTACTTGTATAAGAATGGGATTCTGAGGAACTGAAATTCACATGTTTTCGGTACAGAATAAAACACACACAATATATTATATGGTGGTTATAAGTGTGATTTATTTGTGTAGCTTCTTGCTAATACACTTTAATGAATTTCAGTTGTTGATTAATATCCCTAATTTCTTGTATTTGGATGATTGTTTTACTTGAAAGGAAACTTTGTGTGGCCAATAACTATGTCCCAAAAGACTGGATCATGTGTTTGTTTCAAGCTTGTCTCCAATTGTCTGTGCTACCCATGCCATCATCATTGAGAGGGGGGGAGCAGTTTCCACAAAATACAAATATCAGAACTGTTAGCAGTTCAGCACACCATTACTTTGACCACGAATTTGGAATGTATATGTCTCTCCAGGAAAACCTAATATCTGCATTATTTCTTTACATGCTGAATCAATTATTCTTATGGGGATTAATCAAACTTATGGCTGTCTCTTGCTTTCTTGTCCAGAAAGATCTATATCTACTGCAGTATATGTTTTACTCTATGTGTCTACAGCAGCTACTGTTCTGCTAACAGTGTGTGGGAATCTGCTCATCATCATCTCTGTGTGTCACTTCAAGCAGCTCCACACACCAACTAACATGCTCATCCTCTCTCTTGCTGTGTCAGACTTTTTTGTTGGTGGCCTTGTGATCCCTGTATCATTAATATGGATGATTGAGTCTTGTTGGATTTTTAGTTCAATGTACTGTGTATGTTTTATATTGATATCCTATTTTCTCACAACCTCATCAATATTTAATGTTGCACTCATTGCTGTTGATCGGTATTTTGCTCTCTCTAAGCCATTTCTGTACAATAACACAGTCTCGCTCAGCACAATGTGTACTGTAGTAATGTGTAACTGGTTTGCATTGCTTCTTTATAATATAGCACTTCAGTACTTCAATGGACACTTCACAAGTCTGGCAATGTGTCCTGGAGAATGCTTTATGGTCCTGGATGAGGTCTGGTCTCTAGTTGATCTTCTATTGACCTTTGTTTTTCCATGTGCTGTCATTATCATATTGTATGTTCTTGTTTTTTGTATTGCCAAGAAACATGCCACTGCTATTAGAGAACTTAATAGTCACACTAGGACTCAGACCTCAAAGATCATGTCAGATTCAATGAAATCAGAGAGAAAGGCAGCAAAAGTGCTTGGCATTTTAGTGTCTGTGTTTTTGGTCTGTTTATTTCCATACTTTGTTTACAGTGTATTAGGTAATGTCATAGAAATTGAAATAGATTCATTTCAGAATGTCTTGATGTTGCTTTACCTGAATTCAGCCATTAATCCAATTATCTATGCTTTGTTTTATCCATGGTTTAGGAGGTGTGTTAAAGTTATTTTAACTCTTCAAATATTTAATAGTGATTCTTCACTGATAAATGTTCTTTGATTACTTAAATGTCCAATAGATATCACAGTGTTTGACTTTTTTCAGAACACTGATCCTAATGGATGACTGCCTTCAACCCTAGAATAACAGACCAATAAGCAAATATTGTTGTTTTTATCTTTATTTATATCTAGTTTATTGGATACCTTTAAGGTACTGTACATTTTATAATTGTCAAAAATAAGCCCTGTCCAGTGAAGTACAAAGTGGTGCACTACATCCTGTGCTGAGACCTCAATTTGACTCATGAAGACAGCACAGTCAAAAGAGTACAACTGAACTTGCTCTCAGGGTGATGTGAACTACTCCATTGCGAATTTCTCGACAAGTAGTTCCCTGAGTGCCCATTAGATGTTCTTCAGGTCATATATATGTAGTCAAGTGGTAAAATTTGCATTTATTTTATTTCTTCTAGTAAAAGAGATTATTTTGACAAGGTTTCTTTTTGATACAAGTAGTGACATAAGGTCATTGGGGCACCGTAGAATCGCACTGTGAGACTGTGAGGAGTACTAGTGCTATAGATATGGATATCTGCTGGTCCATGACAATAATAAAATAAGGAGAATTTAATAGTTGGCTATGGATATCGGCAGATACTCAGGCATTGTAAGGGCGATTTAGATTCTCTATGTTATGACTGTGCTGTTTTGCATGTCTAATGCATGTGGTAGTGTTCTTGTCCACAGAACTAAACAATACCATATTTCTTTTGGGTGTTTTTATATATTTTATTTCATTTTATGTGTACTATTGTTATTTTACAATCCTGTCTGAAGATTTCGTTCATTCCATTCAGTTTTCAGATGATCAGAATAATTTGTTCCCCTCCCTTCCGACCGCTACCTGATTAGTAGGCAGCAGTCAGAGCAAAGCCGTAAATCACTGTGGTGTCCAGTTTAATCTAAAGGCAAAAGGTGTCACATTTTGGTACCAGGAGTGGGGTTGTTCTGACAGCTATGGCAGAGAGTACAGCCAGGAGAAATACGGTAGTTGTGCAGGTCAGTGCTGGAGGAAGCCGGTGTAACCAGTGCCTGTGGGAAAGACGTCCACCTGAACAGTGGCAACAGCAGAGATTTGGAACCTGAGTTCAACATCCTCATCTCAGCACGACTCCTGTCAGGAAGGTCAAAAGAGACTCTAGTGACCTGCATATAATACCCTTCAGCTTGCCTGGAATGAAAGACTCTCTATAACTGAGTTTGTAGCAATGGAACAAAAAAAAAAGTCTGACATGGATGAAGTAGTGTCTGGTCTAATTCACCAAGAGGGTTAGGGTAGTGTGGGAGATGTTCAACACTACATCTTAGCAGAAGACAAGGGGAAGCTAGCCATTGCTAGTCTAAGTGGGGGATCAACTAGGTCTTACATCTATGTACCAAGGGAGAAACACGTTCAGTCTTTCAGTGGTGATGTGAATAAGGATGGAAGGGCTTTTGATGAGTTTATTGAAGAGGTATAGTGGGTTCTGTGTGCCAGGGATCAACCCCTTGAGGATCAGTCGGACTACATCCTCTCACTTTTAAGAGGGGCAGCCTTAGAGGAAGTGAAGTTAAAAAAGGGGGGGGGGGGGGGTGGCAACCTAGTGACCTCTTTACATCAGAACAGCTTTCAGAGAAAAGTGCAGCATCTCTTATTTGCTACACACATTCTATGGTCGTAAACAATTGGAGGGTGAAGCCCTCCGTGCTTATGCTTATTCAGATGCACTGTCCCATATTCTGACTTCCATAGTGAAGATACATCCTAATGCTATGTTTGATGAAAGGGGTGCTGTTTCAAGACCAGTTTGTTGAAGGAGTGAGAGATGCTGGTTTTAGGAGAGAGCTGCGTAACCTACAGGGAGGGAGAAGCCGCACTTAACTTTCATTGAGGTCAGGGATGATGAAGCCATTACATGGTTCTGGGAGGACCCCAAGCTCATTAAAGGGGGGTAGGAACCGTGCTGCTGTGTCTCAAGACCTGTCAGAAGCAAGGTGTTCTGCTATTGATTTACCAGCAAAGCCCACCATAAGTTTAGATGATGTCCTTAAGATAGTGACTGAACAGGGCAAGGCTACTTCTGAGCAGTCTGGGAACTTACCCTCCCTAGGTCCAAGGCGGACACTGCTGTATCTACTACAGTTGGACAGAATACAAAGCCTAAGTTTACTTGATCCTTTGGTCATAACAATGCAGTGTGAGGACAGACTGTAGGTACTCCAAGCACACAACCCAGCCATAGCAGACTTCTGGGACGTGCCATTGATACCTGTCCAGTCGTGGAGGTGGAAATGGGGGGGAGTCAGGGCTGCATGTTTGCTTGACACTGGCAGTAAGGTTAGTACAATCACAGAGAGCTTCTTCAGGGAACATCTCCATCGTGATGATGATGACATGCTGTCTACATCTAGCTGGCTTAACACTAGAAGCGCCAAAGCTCCGGTCATTTGACCGCTGTGACGTCTACTAGAAGCGCCGCCTCTGGTCGACCTAATTATACCTAGAAGCGCCGAGCACCGGTCACTTGACCGCAGTAGCACAAAAAATAATAATATCTTTGCACTGGATCCAATTTCAGAACCCTCCTTTCATGACTTTTCCCAGAATTGTCCTTTTAATAAACTAGTATTTTTACATTGTTAAAAGAAACCCTGCACATGCTAGTTTCAATCGATTTCGCTCGTATCTCTGTAATATTGTCGTCGTCGCCTACACTTCAAGACTGTGATTCTCTTTTCTGCCAGCGGGTGTCGCAAAGATTCGTATGTCATTTAATATTTAGTATAACTAAATAAAGATCAATAGTTTTCAAAACTAAATTATTCAAAGTTCAAACTGATTATTGTGTAAAGACAAAACGGAATTCGTCCGTTGAACGAAAGTGAAAGTGTTTCACTTTCCAAAGTCTTAAAATATATACTTTATTTATTAATATTATTTAATATATACTATATATAAGTTTACATCAATGGTTTTCAAACCGTGAGAGCGTCTTGCTTTGCCTAATAAATGCTTTAGTAGTTTGCAGGAATTCTGCGAATGGTAATTAGCCTACTTATCAAGTCAATATCTCAAATAAATGATCTCTCGGGTATAATCCCTCTTCGCCAGGGCTAGCTGTTAGATACATACATTATGTATGGCTGCTTTTGACACACTGGCATTACAAAAGAATTAAGCAGAATGCAAGTTACGTATGTAAATGCATACCTTTGCGAGCGAAACTGAGATGATGGCATGGGCGGTGCTGTTATGAACACTTTATTCACAATAGCATTCATGAGGCAACGTGAGCTATAAATTCGTCGGGACGCGGCTACACAGTTTGAGTGAAAACTCTGCTTGGGCGATCGAACAGCAACACAGTTTGCTTGAAAGCTCGGTTTTGGCGTTTGAACAGCAACATAGTTTGCGTGACTCCTCGGTTTGGGCGTTTGAACAGCAACACAGTTTGCTTGAAAGCTCGGTTTGGGCGATCGAACAGCAACACAGTTTGCTTGAAAGCTCGGTTTTGGCGTTTGAACAGCAACATAGTTTGCGTGACTCCTCGGTTTGGGCGTTTGAACAGCAACACAGTTTGCTTGAAAGCTCGGTTTGGGTGATTGAACAGCAACACAGTTTGCTTGAAAGCTCGGTTTGGGTGATCGAACAGCAACACAGTTTGCGTGACTCCTCGGTTTGGGCGTTTGAAAGGTTGCATAGTGCATTATAAAAATGGCACAGAGAATCATGTACACCCCAAAGCAAGTGCTGGACATGCTGTGCAATATTGATGAGATGGAATCGGAGGGCGAACAATGTGAGGTGTCGGATGGAGAGGGCGAAAGTGAAATGGATCTGAATCTTGAATCTGATTCAGAATCGGACTCTGAAACTGAGTGTGGTGGTGACTCATTTCAGGCCAAAGACGGTACGGTGTGGTTTGAAACTGCTGGCAAACCTCGGGGTAGAGCACAAGAGTGCAATATTGTGAGAGAAACCCCAGGGCCTACGTGTTATGCCAAGGACAAAATTAAAAGTCCACTGACCAGCTTACTGTGTTTGATTGACACAGAAATGTGGGGCGCAATTCTGAAATACACAGAGGCAGAGGCTGAACGAAATAATGCTCAGTTCAAACTAACAGCTGACGAACTGAAAGCATTTGTGGGTCTCGTTTATTTGAGAGGTATAACAGCCGGTAAAAGCATGAAACTTGATGAATACTGGTCTGCTGACTTAGGAAATCCCATTTTCAAAGAGACAATGTCTAGACAGACATTCAGAGATATCATGCGCTATCTGCGCTTTGATGACAAGAGCACAAGGGCTGCCCGCCTTGCGACTGATAAATTTGCTATGATCTCGGAGATATTTGATAAATTTGTGAAAAACAGCATTGCTTCTTACACGCCCGGTGAGAACATAACTGTTGATGAGCAACTGTTCCCAACTAAAGCTCGCTGTCGTTTCACTCAGTACATGGCCAATAAACCCGATAAATTTGGGATTAAGTTCTGGGTGGCCGCTGATGTTGAAACAAAATATATGTTGAACGCCATTCCCTATCTAGGGAAAGATGAAAGCAGGCCGGCTGGTCAACGGTTGTCTGAAAATATTGTGTTGCGTTTGATGGAGCCTTTCATGGGTAAAGGAAGAAATGTAACGACTGACAATTTCTTCACTTCATTGGCACTTGCAAACACCCTTTTGGCGAACAAAACCACTATTGTTGGTACGATGAATAAAATGAGACGTGAGATGCCCCCATGTACACAGGCACAGTCTGAAAGATTTTCCACCAAGGTGTTGCGGGCTGGAAAAATAACTCTAACGATTTACCAGGCAAAACCTAAAAAAAATGTATGCATCCTGAGCTCAATGCATCAGACAGTTTCAATTGATAATGGCGCAAAGAAACTGCCTGAAACTGTTTCATATTACAACACGACTAAATGTGGCGTTGATGTTATGGATCAAATGGCACGACTGTATTCGGTGAAGGGAGGCACCCGTCGTTGGCCTGTCGCGGTTTTCTACAACCTCCTAGACCTGGCTGCAATAAATGCACATATATTGTTCAAACAGTGCATGAACGTTAACCTGAGCAGACGAAGGTTTATTCTCGAGTTGGTAAAGGAGCTGTGTGCACAGCAGAAAATGGCGAAAGCGGCTAGGGCAGTGGCACAAAAGCGAATTTTACCTGAAGCTCCTTGCCCGCCCTCAAAAAGAAAACAATGCCAAGTCGGCAGATGTTCAGGGAACAAAACGTATGACATCTGCCAGACATGTAAGCGACTGGTCTGTGGCAAATGTGCAAAGACTGCACCTAAGCTGTGTTTTGAATGTTGAGTTGTGTGAAGCTGACACACAAATCAAAACAAAGGGAACTTAATTTGAGGTGGTGAACGAAACTTATGCAATATACGCTAAAGAGAGACGGGATGCACCCGTTGTTGGCCTGTAGCTGTGTTCTACAACCTCCAAAACCTGGCTGTAATTAATAAATATTGTTCAAACAGTGCATGAACATTAACCACAGCGGTGGAGGTTTATTCTCAAGTTCACAATTCACTACATAAATGGAACTTAATTTGAGGTGGTGAACGAAACTTATGCAATATACGCTAAAGAGAGACGGGATGCACCCGTTGTTGGCCTGTAGCTGTGTTCTACAACCTCCAAAACCTGGCTGTAATTAATAAATATTGTTCAAACAGTGCATGAACATTAACCACAGCGGTGGAGGTTTATTCTCAAGTTCACAATTCACTACATAAATGGAACTTAATTTGAGGTGGTGAACGAAACTTATGCAATATACGCTAAAGAGAGACGGGATGCACCCGTTGTTGGCCTGTAGCTGTGTTCTACAACCTCCAAAACCTGGCTGTAATTAATAAATATTGTTCAAACAGTGCATGAACATTAACCACAGCGGTGGAGGTTTATTCTCAAGTTCACAATTCACTACATAAATGGAACTTAATTTGAGGTGGTGAACGAAACTTATGCAATATACGCTAAAGAGAGACGGGATGCACCCGTTGTTGGCCTGTAGCTGTGTTCTACAACCTCCAAAACCTGGCTGTAATTAATAAATATTGTTCAAACAGTGCATGAACATTAACCACAGCGGCGGAGGTTTATTCTCAAGTTCACAATTCACTACATAAATGGAACTTAATTTGAGGTGGGGAACGAAACTTATGCAATATACGATACATGTAAATCACCGAATGGTGATAACGCTCGGTGATAACACGGTCGTTAGGACGTGGGATCACACATCGGCTATTCACCGATCAAACACCTCATTTGAAACGGCAACACAATACGGCAAGATAAAAAAGTGAACATTAGAGAGGACAGAGGCAACTATATTCGTGAAGCCATCCGTATCATTTTAATAATTTTGCGTTTTGTTACGCAAAGGTACATAGCCTACCTTTTATAATGATATTTTTGTAATTATTTTGCCTATTTATGCTTTTTGTTCTTTGTCTAACACAAAACATTATAGACATTTATTTGTAGATTTGTTATGTTCACCATATCCTACAATTCACTAACATACACAACTTTTAGACATTAAAACTTGAAATGGCGTAACATTGAGTATACAAACAAACTTGCTTTAGCTCGGTCTACGGGCTTCACTTTGCTACTCTGAGTATCGAACAAGCTTTTTGTGGATGTGGGGGTGGAAGGCTGCAGCGCAGTCTGTAGCATTAGCAAGACAAAAGACGTGAACGCTTCACAGTGGGGGTGCGGGCCAGTGGGTTAGTGGTGTGGCGAACGTACATGATAATATAGTGACATATATGCCAACAGAATAACACACAGACAAATAAGCAAACTATTACACTAACCAAGCAAACTATTACACTAACCAAGAAACAAAACTGAAACTATATTTTGCATTTACGTTTTCGCACAAACCAGGAAATGCAATATGAAACTAAACAAAACTGACAATGGGAAAGCTACTGAGAACAAGGTCACAAGGCACTGATTCTAAAAGGTTTAGTCACATTAATTTGTTAACATATTGACGTTACGTGCAAATGTCACCATTACGAATATTTTGTTTGGGCGGCTCATTCTTCCTTTTGTGCAAAACGCCATCTAGCGTTAATTATGTGTCAGTACCAGCTTCCCTGTGTAAAGACTCAGCGGTCTTTTGACCGCCCGAGGCGCGCTTTAAGTAGGTGAAAACAACACGGCGCTAGTAGGAGGTGGTGAAATCGGTCAGATGACCGGCCCTCCGCGCTTCTAGGTATAAGTATGTAAATGAGGCGCGGCGCTTCTAGTGTTAAAATCACTGCTGTCAATGGCTTAGACATTCCATATCTAGGCTATTTGGAATTGGATGTTAAAACTATGGACATGACTACACCCAAATGTGCCTTCCTTGTGGTAAAGGACACTGAGAAGTCCTCCATGGTCCCAGGACTTATTGGTTTGAATACTATTAGCAGGTGCTGTCTGTTAGTATATTCTGAGTTCAAGGTGACCCTTGGCAGACACTTGCCCTCAGATTGGAGGGAGGCATTCCAACAAGTTCAGAATGCAAACAGTGTTCATAAAAGTGCTTTTGCTAGAGTAGTTGGGAGGGAGGTGGCATACATACCCGCCTCCTCTTTTGCTACAGTAATGGCCAAGGGGTCAATAGGCATCTCTGCTTCAAACAGTACGAGTATGATGCTGGAGCCAACCAGTACCTCCCTGTCTGGGAGTTTGACTGCCCTACCCTGTCATTCCTTCTCAAAGCCAGGTTTTCCAAGTGCAGGTGGTGAACCATTCACAGGAAGATGTCTGGTTGAAGCCCAGAACAAGTGTAGAGGTCTTGTCACCGGTTGAGTGTGTGAACACAGGTGATTGCTGTCAAGTTCGATTCCAGCACATTTCAGCCAGGGTAGAACAAATCACTGTTGACAAAAAAACCACGCAGCCTCCTTCAGACCGCAATAAACAGCTACAAGACTAGTTACACATAGGTGGTACTGAGGAGCAGAAAGCAGAGCTGAACACGCTGCTGACCAAGTTTGCAGGTAAAATGTAAATGTGCCATATTTTGTCAATTGTGATTTTTTACACCCCAATCGAAATTTGTCCTCCGCTTTTAACCCATCTGTGCAGTTAGAACACACACACTAGTTATTACTAGGGGACTGTGGATCACACGTGCCCAGAGCGGTGGGCAGCCCTAGCCCGGCGCCTGGGGAGCAGTTGGGGTTAGGTGCCTTGCTCAAGGGCACCTCAGTCATGGCCTTAGGTCTGGGAATCGAACCCACGACCCTCCGGTCACAAGACCAGTTCCCTACCACCAGGCCATGACTGCCCATAAAGGGTATAGGTATAGTCATAATAGGTATCTCTGCTATGGAGGATTATGACTTGGGGTACACAGCTAAGGTCCAGCATGCTATTATGCTAGTTATGCTACTATACCTAGATGATATATTGGTGTACTCTCAAACATTTAGCGAGCACTTGGAGAGGCTGGAGATTGTATTGACCAGACTGAAAGAGACAGGCCTTAATGTTCAAATGTTATAGGCACAGGATTCAACTTGTGGATCGATCTTTGGTCCAGAGTCCCTAATGAGCTAGTAAAATAGTCTAAAAAACTGGTTTTGAGGGTATTGACCCTTCCCTTGGTTGGAAGGCTGCCGAGTTTGGTGTCTTTAGACTGCTTTCGCTGAGTTACTTCCTCTGAGCTAGATTTTGATCCATTGTCTGTCTTGGATGTAAAGTTATAAAGACCTATATCCTTAGGTATAAGTTTAACAAGGAATTTCCAAGAGATGACAAATTGTATGAAACTTTGGAGATAAGGCTGATAAGGCTGGATTCTAGAATTTAGGAGTGAAGGTCCTTCCTGGGATTGTGAGCTCTGTTTTCTCAGGAGAAGGGTGATCCTGACCAGAGCATCATTTTGCATTCTTTATTACGTCTTCCCAGCACTTTAGGGGAACAGATAAGGTTAGGATTCTAAACTTCTTTGTTGAGATAATTGTTGTGGTTGTGATCTATGTGTTCCTTAGAGCAAAGGTGATGGGTAGAAAACCTTCTTGCATTAATGGTTGCCTTTGCTAAGCACTTTAAGGAACTAAACAAGGTCAGTTTCTCACACTTTGTGAGGGAAGGTCATCTCTGTGTCATGATTGGTGAAGTAGTAGAAAAGTCTTTGCTTTCTCCACTACACACATATGTTTCTGTTCATATGAATAAAGTTTCAATAATACTCATGGTAATTTACTACTCACTAGGGGAGTACACCCAGTGATGGCTAAGTTACCTTGAGAAAGTAATCCGATTACTGATTACTGATTACTCCTTTTAAAAGTAACTTAGTTACGTTACATATTACTTGATTTTAAAAGTAACTACGTTAGATTACAAGTTACTTTAGTAGTTACATTCAGCAGCAAAATAAAATTTTCCAATACTCACTTTATTGGAAGTGCATTTTTAACAGTAACAATGTATTGAAGCAGGTTCGGTAACCGAGGCAGAAACTGCTTAATCCAAAAATCCCGAGGAGGGTGTAACGAAGCTTGCGCCACGGAGCGAGGAGACGGACACAAACGCAGAGAAGAGCGAGATTTATTACAGGGCATTCCATAATCGTAGTAGAAGTCACGGGCAGGGGTCACAACGGGAGAGCCATCCAGATGAGGCAGGTACAGGGGCATGATGAAGACAGACACGAAACAAAACCAGGCTGAAATAACACAGAACAGAGAAATAACCAACAGAGAGTATAACACCGGGAACAGGGCACACGAATTACAACAGCGCGAGGGAGAGAACAATCAAACATCCAAATCAATCAAAATACCAGACAAAGGACAAGGGAGACTCAGGGGCTTAAATACAATGAATCTAATGAGGGGCAGGTGATGACAATGACACAGGGGTGTGGTAACAAACGAGGAATCAAAACCAACGAGCAGGGCGGGACAAACAGGCAGGGAACACGGACATGAGGGAACCCAGAGTGACAGCTATGAGAGGGGGCGTTGCCCTACGTGACAGAACCCCCCCTCAAAGCGTGCCACTCCGGGGCACGCAAGGGCAGACAGGACAGGGACAGCGGACACAGGACAGACCGGAGGAACAGACAGGGGGAAAGCAGGGCATGGAGACCGGGGCACGGCAGGGACAGGGGGACCAGAGACGGGCCAGGAGCCGGGCCGGGGCACGGCCACACAGGCAGGGACCGGGCGAGGCACGGGAGGAGGACTGGACAGGACAGGACTGGGGACAGACACGGGAGTTGGGCCAGGGGACAGGGCAGAGGAGAACACGGAGGCAAAGACAGCATGAACAACAGAGACGGGCACAGGCACAAGGTGGGTGACGACTTGGGGAACAGACATGGGGACGGGGACAGAGACGACACCACAGGAAACAGATACGGGAACAGGAACACAGACCTTGACAGACATAACCACGGGGACAGGGACCAAAACAAAACCAGGGACGGAACACGGGAGCAAGGGGGACACAGGCATAGAGGCAGGAACACGGGGCGGAGCAGACAACACACTGAGTCCAAGCCCACACGTGAACAGCACAGTCTCTGGGGCGACAGGTGCGGCCGGGCGGCAGGCAGCGGGCACAGGAGCCGGCAGACAGGCAGCGGGAACAGGAGCCGGCAGACAGGCAGCGGGAACAGGCAGGGTCCGCTGGCGAGCAGCGGGGACAGGAACCGGCGTGGACGACCTCTCCAGGGTCGCGGGGACAGGAACCGGCGTGGACGACCTCTCCAGGGTCGAGGGGACAGGAACCGGCGTGGACGACCTCTCCAGGGTCGAGGGGACAGGAACCGGCGTGGACTGCCGACGGGCAGCGGGGACAGGAACCGGCGTGGACGACCCCTCCTGGGTCGCGGGTACAGGAACCAGCATGGATGAGACACCCTCGGGGGGCGGAACCACCGGGCTGACGTCCTCGGGGGGCGGAACCACCGGGCTGACGTCCTCGGGGGGCGTGACCGCCATACTGACGTCCTCGGGGGGCGTGACCGCCATACTGACGTCCTCAGGGGGCGTGACCGCCATACTGATGTCATCGGGGGGCGTGACCGCCATACTGACGTCATCGGGGGGCGTGACCGCCATACTGACGTCATCGGGGGGCGTGACCGCCAAGCCGACGTGACTTGTACTCCCCCCCAAAAAATACTTGGGGTTGTCATGTGGAGTAGCCGGCAGGATCAGAGGCGGTGGGTCCTCTTCCTCAGGGTCCTGGGTGAGCCTGGCAGAACACACAGACACACAAGCTCCTCGGTTGCTCTCTCTGCTGCGGCTCCGCCTCCCTTGAGGCGCCGGGAGCTTGCGGTGGTCAGAGAGAGTCAACCGAGGGTTAAGCGAAAACTTGTCTGTGCGCTCAGACCGTCTGCCCGCTGCTTGCACTACAGGGGTTTTTTCCCCGTCGTGTTCGCAAAACCGGGCAGACACACAGCGCTCAGATGGAGTCTCGTCGCGAAAGCCAGTAGAAAGAGACTGCACTTTCTTTGGTCGGCGACAAGACTTCCTTGTACCCGCAGCGCCAGGGGTATTCCTGTCTCTGGTTTGTTCGCACTGAAATACCGGAGAGTCGAGCCGGACTAAACCAGCCGACATCCATTCACAGTGTTTGAACTCACCAGAGTCTCGCTCTCTCGCTGTGTCCTTGATAGGTCTGGTATTATGTAACGTAGCTCGCGCTACGGAGCGAGGAGACGGACACAATCGCTGAGAGGAGCGAGATTTATTAAAGGGAATACCATACTCATCGTCAGAAAGCCAGGCAGGGTCGATCACAGGAGGGCAGTCCGTATAACACGCAAACACGGGCATAACAACGACAGGGGAACACGAGTACAGAAAAGAATCAAAAACAAGAACACACTACGGCCAGGTATAACGATGAAACAGCAAACAGTCAAATCAATCAAAATACCAGACAAAGGACAAGGGAGACTCAGGGGCTTAAATACAATGAATCTAATGAGGGGCAGGTGATGACAATGACACAGGGGTGTGGTAACAAACGAGGAATCAAAACCAACGAGCAGGGCGGGACAAACAGGCAGGGAACACGGACATGAGGGAACCCAGAGTGACAGCTACGAGAGGGGGCGTTGCCCTACGTGACAGAGGGAAATTTTATTGATAACGCAACCCTGCTCCCCCCCAGTGTCACTTAAAGGGCAAGACTCTCCTGACATTACGTTTGTGTAGCTGCGCGGTATTATTTGATTATTTGTAAATTTATTTGTAAACGTAATACAAGCGAACTGGGGTGGGTTTCCCGAAACGTTCGTAGCGCCAAGTACTTCGTAACCTCGTATGAAACATACGAGGTTAAGAAGTACTTAGCGAGGTTACGAAGTACTTGACGCTACGAACGTTTCGGGAAACTCACCCCCGTTCAGTCAGACAGCTTGTGAAACGAAATACCATTACAACTTCAAGCATTTTAAAGTAGGCGACGTTAGTCAAAATTCCAGCACTTTTCAAACGTGGAACACAGTGCAACATTAAAATTCTTCAGGTAAATGTTCCTTCCCCTGTTTTTGAGGGGTGTTTCTTTATACTACCTACCACATATCGTTACGGGAGGACACTGCAAAAAATGACTTGTAAAACGTGCTCACGCTCTACGTCGAGCGCTACGGTCAGACGCAAAAGTAGAACTGAGCCAAGAAGAAAGCAAAAATATATATTTTTACTAGGGAAAATAAAAATAGTAACGCACAGTTATTTGGATAAGTAACTTTAATCTGATTACTGGACTGGAAATAGTAGCGCGTTATATTACTCGTTACCGAAAAAAGTGAGAAGATTAGAGTAACGCGTTACTAAGTAACGCGTTACTGACATCACTGAGTACACCATTATCTGTATCTGTTCAATCATCTAAATCTGTATCAGTATCTGTACTCTGTGTGGGCAGAGTCTAAACCTGAATCGGGCGTGCTTTAACTGGATGTGTTACATGATGTGTTACAAATCAGTACATTATTTTAAGTCTGAAATTGATATGGATTACAGGGTTGCCAACTCTCACGCATTGAGCGTGAGACACACGCATTTGACAGTTTTCACACACTCTCACGCCACACTTGCGATTTCTCACGCCGAAATAAAAATTCTAGTTTATTTACCTCTGATCCACATCTATGATTCAATGAGTTACTAGTTCGCTCTGGCGCCAACCACCGGCAATCGATCGATCGCGATATAACACTTAATTTGTGTCCATTTTACGCTCGCCACCCCCCGTCAACAATTTACACTTGCCACCTCCTCCAGGTTCAAATCTCACTCCAAGCGATCTTCAAAAGTTGGCAACCCTGGGATTATTTGAAAAGTATTAACAGAATAGCCTCAAAATTGAGATTCAAATCAATCTTTTCATCTCAAAAGTAAGATCTGTGTGAACTTGGTGATTCATGCAAACAATTTGGTGATTCATGCAAATAATGTTAACCAGTGAACATTCTTCTCAAAAGCATCACGTTCAGTCCGAGCAAAGTTTTCCAACTGACTTCATATCACCAGCCAAACTAAGCAAAAGCAGGCAGTTAAAACAACAAAAAAATGACCAGAGTGGAGGAAGTGACCGGCACGACATGAGCTGAAAACAGCTCTGTCTTGTCAAATGTACCATGTACGTTATGAAACCAGTTTGACAAGTAACTTTATATCATCCAAACTGAAATAAAAGCGAGGTGAAGAAAACCTATGGAGTATGTGAACTCGAATCAACCCAAGTACAGAGAGATCAGTCAGTCACTGTCTGTGTGTGTGTGTGTGCGAGAGTGGAGTACAGCTCTGGCTGTAGTAGAAAACTATTGATGCAAACCAGGGGTGCCCACACCTTTTCAGCTTGCGAGACAGATGACCAAGTCAAAATGATCTACCTACAATAAAAATGCAAAACAAATGTATTTATTCTATATTATCATTATTTAAGTTATTATTATATCAAGAAAAATGCCTCTTATCATCTCTCCATCTTGGAAGGACGTCTTGTGCTTAACAATTAAGTGACTCACACGAAGAAATGTGAGTATATACAGGGTTGCCAACTTTTGACGTTCGCTTGGAGTGAGATTTTAACCTGGAGCCGGTGGCGAGTGTATTTTGTTGAGCGGGGGGGGGGGGGGGGGGCGTAAGATGGACACAGATTCAGTGTTATATCGCCGGTGGATGGCACCAGAGCTAGCGAACTAGTAACGTATTGAATCATATATGTGGATCTGAGGTAAATAAACTGTCTCACGCTCAATGCGTGAGAGTTGGCAACCCTGTATATATATATCTTTGCACTGGATCCAATTTCAGAACCCTCCTTTCATGACTTCTCCCAGAATTGTCCTTTTAATAAACTAGCATTATTACATTGTTAAAAGAAACCCTGTACAGGCTTGTTTAAATCGATTTCACTCGTGTGTGTCACGTATGGCCTCGCCCCCTCCCTTAGCTGTCACTCCGGGTTCCCTTGTGTCTGTGTTCCGTGCCTGTTTATCCCGCCCCGCTCGTTTGTCTCCGTGATTCCTTGTTTGTTACCACGCCCCCGTGTCATTACCGTCACCTGTCCCTAGATTAGTTTCATTGTATATAAGTCCCAGTATTTCCCCAGTCTAGTTATCCGTGGTTTTGTCTATCTATTGTGTTTGGTGCTTTATGCCGTGTTCATGCCGTTGTGTTTCTGTGTTCATGCCCGTTGATCCTGTTGTGAGTATTTCTTATTTGCTGCTCTGTATTGTCTGTTTGTTCCGCCATTCTGCATTTACCGGTGTTTCATTTCCCAGTGTTCAGTTATGTCGCTCTATGTTTCGTGTTCGGACTCCCTCACTGATCTGACCAATACTTTTCTACTCGACCCTGATTTTGGTATTCCCTTTATTAAATCTCGCTCATCTCAGCAATTGTGTCTGTCCTCTCCGCCGCCCGTTCCCGCTGCCCGCCTGCTGGCCACGCCTGTCACCCCAGAGACTGTGCTGCCCACATGTGGGCCTGGACTCAATGTGTTGTCTGTTCCACCCTGTGTTCCTGCCTCTATGCCCATGTTCCCCATGCTCCCCAGTCCTGTCCCTGGTTTTGTTTTGGTTCCTGTCCCCGTGGTTGTGTCTGTTCGTGTCCATGTTCCTGTTCCTGTGTCTGTTTCCCGTGGTGTCATCTCTGTCCCTGTCCCCATGTCTGTTCCCCAAGTCATGACCCACTTCGTTCCTGTCCCAGTCTCCGTCGTCCAAGCCGTGTTTGCCTCAGTGTACGCCTCTGCCCTGTCCCCTGACCCCACTCCCATGTCTGTCCCCAGTCCTGTCCTGTCCAGCTCTGCTCCTGTACCTCACCCTGGCCCTGTCCAGTCTCCCTGTGTCCCATGTCATGCCATGTCCCAGTCCAGCTCTAGGCCAGTCTCCGCGTCTCCTGTCTTTGTCCCTGCTATGCCCCAGGTCCCATGTCCTGTCCCTCTGGTCCGCCCTGTGTCTGCTGTCCCTGTCCTTCGCCACGTCCCGTGATTCCCTGTCCTGTCTGCCCTTGCGTGCCCCGGAGTGGCACGCCTTGAGGGGGAGTAATGTCACGTATGGCCTCGCCCCCTCCCTTAGCTGTCACTCCGGGTTCCCTTGTGTCTGTGTTCCGTGCCTGTTTATCCCACCCCGCTCGTTTGTCTCTGTGATTCCTTGTTTGTTACCACGCCCCCGTGTCATTACAGTCACCTGTCCCTAGTTTAGTTTCATTGTATATAAGTCCCAGTATTTCCCCAGTCTAGTTATCCGTGGTTTTGTCTATCTATTGTGTTTGGTGCTTTATGCCGTTGTGTTTCTGTGTTCATGCCCGTTGATCCCGTGAGTATTTCTCGTTTGCTGCCCTGTATTGTCTGTTTGTTCCGCCGTTCTGCATTTACCCGTGTTTCATTTCCCAGTGTTCAGTTATGTCGCTCTATGTTTCGTGTTCGGACTCCCTCACTGATCTGACCAATGCTTTTCTACTCAACCCTGATTTTGGTATTCCCTTCATTAAATCTCGCTCATCTCAGCAATTGTGTCCGTCCTCTCACTCCGCTGCGCGAGCAGCGTTACAGTATGTCTGTAATATTGTTGTCATCGCCTACATTTCAAGACTGTGATTCTCTTTTCTGCCAGCGAGTGTCGCAAAGATTCATGTCATTTAATTAACATTTAGTATAAATAAATAAAGATCAATAGTTTTGAAAACAAAATTAATCACAAAGTTCAAACTGAGTGTGTGTTTCACTTTCCAAAGTCTTAAAATATATACCTTATTTATTAATATTATTCAATATATATACAATACATAAGTTTACATTAACGGTTTTCAAACTAAGTGAATCTTGCTTTGCCTAATAAATGTTTTAGTACTTTGCAGGAATTCTGTGAATGGTTACCTACTTAGCAAGTCAATATCTCAAAGGAAATATCTCACGGGTATTGGAACGATTTGGCTGAGCAGGTAGGACGCAGATGCAGATTTTAGGAGTTTTAATAAAAGAACTAACACAAAAACAACATACTCATACAAAGAACAGAGGTGACATGAACGGCTAACATGAAAAGACACAAGGAGCATGAACTACATGAACAAAAATCAGTACTCACGACTTAGAATGTAGAACAGGGATGGGCAACTTCCATGATAAAGAGGGACAAAATTTTTTCAGCACTATTATTGGAGGGCCACATGACCACACACTTCAAATAATTGGATATGAAATACACTACAAATTATTCTCAATAAGAACACATTTTAAATTAATTCAGATCTGTATGTTTATTGCACAAACATACATCTATTTTCTGCTTATAAATGCATTATAACATGTCCTTAATAAGTAACAAAGACAAAACATTTGCTTAATAAAAAAGTGCAAAAAGGAATTTGAACTCCTTCATATCAAAGAATTGTAGCACGCTGCGGAGCGAGGAGGCGGACACAAACGCTGAGAAGAGCGAGATTTAATAAGGGGAATTAGGCGAAGTCGTTTGTACAGGTCAAAACGGGAGAGCCGTCCAAGTGGTCAACAGGACAGGCAGGAGTCGTAACAGGAGAGCCATTCACAATGGAGAAACACAACGGAGACGGAAAATACCAGAACAGTGTATGACAGATAATGCGTCGACACGGGCGTGGCATACAGAGGGAAACCAGGACAACAGACACGCAGGGCGGGATAACCAGGCAAGGAACAACACCGACACGGGGGAGGGGGGCATAGCCCTACGTGACAAGAACAAAAAAGTCCTGCTCTATCGGGGTTTTTTCTTTTATTAGGGTTCACACACACAGTGTGGGAAACCTATTGTTATTGTCGGGTTTTTTCTTTCTTTCTTTCTTATTATTATTATTTTTCTACTGATAAAACGCATACTGCAGCCTAGACCGTAAGGCCCAGGGAGACCAAACTTGGCAGGATGGTGTAGTCTCTTTGCGAGACCGTGCTAAAGCACAGAGACCCACATTGGCCTGATGGTGGCGCTATAGCGCACCATTTTGCGTTTTGGTCCATATCTCCCAAACCGTAGGGCCTAGAAACAAAATTCCACTTCTGATGGATTCCTTGGCTCAAGCCAAACAAAAAAGCCTCAAGAACCATTAAGCTCCGCCTACTTAGATTTTTTGCTAATTTGCATAATATGCAAAACCTACTTTTTTATACTAGTCCCTGGTTTTTTATCGGATCACCACAACCTTGGTGTCAAAATATTCAGGAGAATCTCATTATCAAAGTTGCTTAAAAACATTTTGAGATTTGCATATAGTCTGGCTGTCACATGTCAATCAATAGCTCCAAGGCGTGGCCAAATTTACTTAAACAGCCATATCTCAGCAACGCTTTGACCGATCTTCATAAAATTTTAACAGTTGTTAGGGCACATGACTCTGAGGTCACAGGTCAAAGCTGGCCACGATTGTCCAATAGGGGGCGCTATAACATGGGAAAAACTGTTTCTCAGAAACCATTAGTCACATCAAGCCAAAACTTTACAGGCATCATCAGGGGCCCAAGTGATATCAAGACACACAATGATGACATCATAACTCAAAAAACATGGCCGCCATGAGCCAATTAATTTTTATTTGAAATAATTGGCCATTTGACAGACTTACCATTGGCCAAACAACATGAAACCTCACCACTTTGCACATCTCAGGACTTCGTGTCATGCTGTGCAGTTTTGAAACTATTGGCCACTAGGTGGCGCTATTTGTGAAAATCATGCATAACTCCTCCAAATTTTCACTTAGGAACATGCAACTTGTTTCATTTTATTCCTTGCAGTAGACCTGACAACTTTGCAATTACAAGTCCTAATAAAAAATGCATACTTTTGTCACATTCATCAATTGTTTGAAAATAGCTATTTACAAACTAGTCATAGGAATTTGATCCAATTATGGAAAAATTGCTATGAGCATAATCAGTAGACTCTGATGATAAAAAGTGATTAAAAAAATGTTGGATTTTTATTTTTCTGATTGGTCCATTTTCCCATTATATCATTGTGGCCATGCCATATATGACCTATATTGCTATAACTCATAAAGCATGTATGCAATCAACTCCCAATTTGAAAGGCTTTTATATCCTGAAGTCCTTGTGAGGTCTGCCAAGTTTGGTTCAAATTGGCCTGTCGGGGGCGCTACAGTACCCAAAAACCTAAGAAAACATATAAACTCATGCTGCAATCTTGTTATGCAGAATACAGACAAGTAATTGGTCTTGTATGATCCAGATCAATAAGTTCTATAACATTGCAATTGCATCTTATAACAAAAAGTGCACTGCCTGACCAGAAATGAACCTTTTAATTCACCAAAATGTCATATTGCATTACTGAGATTAATGAGATATCAGTATGGTAGTACTTGGGCTCCATCTAGTGGCCAAACATCGGAACGGACTGAAAACTATTGCTCACATGAAACACCACACAAACACACACACAAAGCTGATCTCAGCATGTGATTTAGTTCTGTGATCTGACTCAATTTCCCAATACACATTATTTTGATCCTTTTGGGCCTTTAGTGCCCCAATTGAACCTTTTTTTGCACATTGATTTATTTGTGCATTTTTTCCACTCAAACAGCTTCTTTTGGGTCTAAAGGACCTATTGGGTCTATTGCCTATTGAAGCCAAGTGGCCTATTCGTGTGTGAACCCGCCAATTGCCGCTTGTTTATTAAATTATTATTGATCTATTTGCGGGCCGCCAGTTGCCCATACAATAACCCACATCACTAGAGACCAAACACAGGACTTAAATACACTAAGTAAACAAGGAACCCAACAAGACACATCTGAAAGCAATAACGAGGGTCGGAGAACAAGGCAGGGGTGTGACAACAGAGACAACTAGGAATTTCAAAATAAAAGACACTCAAACACACAGAGAACAAAACAAAAGACATGACTGACAGGGGGAGGTGGGAATCACGTGACGGGTATAATCCCTCTTTGCCAGGGCTAGCTGTTAGCTAACACTTATTATATAAATGCATTATATTATGCATGGCTGTTGTTGACACACTGGCATTACAAATGAATGAAAAACTCAGTTTGGGCAATTGAACAGCAAAACAGTTAGCATGACACCTCGGTTTGGGCGTTTGAACGGTTGCATAGTGCATTATAAAAGTGGCACAGAGAATGCTATACATCCCAAAGCAAGTACTGGACATGCGGTGCAATATTGATGAGATGGAATCGGAGGGCGAACAATGTGAGGTGTTGGATGGAGAGGGCAAAAGTGAAATGAATCTGAAACTCAATTCTGATTCAACTTCACAATCAGACTCTGAAACTGAGTGTGGTGGTGACTAATTTCAGGCCAAAGACGGTACATTATGAGTTGAACAAACTGCTGCCAACCCTCGAGGTAGAGCACAAGAGTGCGATATTGTGAAACCCCAGGGCCAACGTGTTATGCCAAGGAAAAATTTAAAAATCCACTGACCAGCTTACTGTGTTTGATTGACACAGAAATGTGGGGAGCAATTCTGAAAGGAGCTGTGTGCAAAACAGAAAATGGCGAACTTTAGCTGGGGAACTAAACTTATTCAATATAAGCTAAAGAGAATGTAAGTCACCGAATGGTGATAACGCTGCTTGTGAAGCTCCATCCTTTGATGGAAATACCTGGTGACACGTTCGTTAGGATGTGGGATCACACATCGAACACCTCTCCATTTGAAACAGTAACACAATACAGCGAGAGAGCGAAGTAAACATTATAGAGAGGAGAGAAACAACTAATAATGATCCTTCACATGCTCTTTATTATGAGTTTGAACTTTTGCCTCATGGCCATGGGTATCGTTGTCCTAGATGTTGGACTGTTCGACGGAGAGTTACCTTTGTTCCTGACACCATTATACTACTAAATGCCACTAGAAGCCACCAGACTACTAAATGAACATTGATATTAATCTTTGGATACTGGACTCACCGTTTGTGATTGGTATTCATATTTTTTACGTTTGTCTGTTGTTGTCTTGTGATGTTGTGCCCAATATTAATTGCCCCTTGGGGATAAATAAAGTTGATTCAAATAAAAAATTCAAAATTCAAATTCAGCTATATTGTATCATTTTAATCATTTTGCATTTTGTTACGCAAAGGTGCATAGCCTACCTTTTATAATTATATTTTTGTCATTCATTTTGCCTAATTGTGCTTTTTGTCCTTTGTCTAACATAAAACATTATATACATTTAGGTGTAGATTTTTTATGGCCACCATAGCCTGCAATAGCCTACACTAACATACACAACTTTTATGCTATAGACATTAAAACTTGAACTGGCGAAACATTCATTGAGTATACAAATAAACTTGCTTTGGCTCAGTCTCCGGGCTTCACATTTGGTACTTTGAGTACTGCACAAGCTTTCTGTGGATGTGGGGGTTGAAGGTTTCAGTGCACTCTGTTGCAAAACAAAAGACGCTAACGCTTCACAGCAGGGGGTGTAGGCCAGTGGGTTAGTGGTGTGCTGTGTTTTGTGAAGAATTCTGCCGTGCTTTTGTGTTGTGTTTGTGGCACGGCGAGGACAAGGGCTGTCTGCCCTGGGAAACTCTTCGTGTCTGTTGTTTGTTAGTTTGTTTGAAGAGCTCCGCCGTGTCTGTGTTTGTGGCATGGCGAGGACCAGGGCGTCTTCCCTGGAAAGGCTCTTCATGTTTTGTGTTGGTTAAAACGTGTGTTCATGTCGACGGATGTGTGGATCAGTGTGCGTGCTCGTTGTGTTTAATGTTACATGTTTTGTGTGTGACACGGTCGCCGCTCGTCACTGTTGCCTCGCTCCCCGTGTGTCTTGTGTTAAATGTGGGGAGCGACTGCGACTCTGAGCGGCACGTCACTGTGTGTTTGTCGAGCGCGCATGTGTAGGTCCCGTCTGTCTGTTTGTGCACCGTTTTTGTTTGTTTGTCTAGTAATAGCGTGTGCGTTTTGTCCTAGCTTGTTGTCAACTGTTTGCGTGTAATTCCACGCATGCTCCTCCCCTTGAATGTGTGTTTGGGGGGGGACCGGGTGTGGCACGGAGGGCGTCGCTCCCGAGGGAGGCCCTGAATAGGGTAGGGCGTGTTTGTGTTGTGTGTGTGTTATTCTCTTCTCTGTGCAGGTGCTTCTCCTTGGCGGTGTTTCTGGACCTTGTGGGGGTCTCCACCTGGCAGGAGCCCCCTTGTGTTGTGGGGTGACCAGAGCCCGGTCATGAAGAGCCCCTCCCTAGAGGGCTGGGGCCCCCGGATGTTAGGGGACCATGGGGCTCCGGTCTGAAAAGCTCCTGCTGAGGAGGGAGATCCTCCCTCCTGCCCGGGGTGACCAGGAGGCCCTTGGGGCTGCTCTCTAGCCCGCGTCGGGGGTGCTCTGGGCCTCGGTCTCTGGCGCTCCTGGGTTGGGTGGAGGAGTCCACCTTGCGATGAGAGGCCCCGGGAGGGGTTGGCTCCCCAGGAGGCTGGGGTGACCCCTAGCAGAAGGCAGGGGTCAGCTCTGGGAGGAGGTAGGTCCAGGAGGTGAAGTAGCCACGCCTTGGAGAGGTAGCCTGCACACACACACATACACGAGGGACGAGAGAGGAGCCGTAGCCCCTCGTCCTCACACCTGTGAGGCTCACCAGCTGAAGGCCGGTTAGGGCGTGAGGGCCCTGCGACCGACCGGGGCGTGGTTTTGTGTTATTAATGCCCCGGTCGGTCCAGGGTCCCGCCCGGGGAGGTGAGCGGTTTAATGTTGTGTGTTTTATGTTCCAGCTCCCGGACTGCAGGAGGTGTTCCTGCCTGTCTCTGCCTTCCTGCCCCTTCGTGTTTTGTGTGCAGCCGCTGTGTGCCGCACACCCAGTGGAGGGGAGTGGGGCTTGGTGGGGGGGTCTGTCACGGTGAGGCGACCCCCTACCGGCCGCCTCTGTCCACAGCGGCTGTTGTTGTTGTTTGGTGACGTCATGTGCGTCCCTCAGGGGGGCGGAGCCCGTGATCCGTCTCACCTGAGGGTCGTTTGTTTGCCTATATATGTCTTGTCTTTGTACCAGTTGACCGCTGGTCATTATATCCTTAATTTGGAGATATTGCACGGGTTTTTGGTTTGCACACTTCCTATTAAACCATCCTTTTTCCCTGAGACTTGGCGTGATCGCTTCCTTTTTGTTGCTCAACCCCACCCGTCACAATAAGTAGGTGAAAATAACACGGTGGTAGTAGTAGGTAGTGAAATTTGTCAAATGACCGGCCCTCTGCGCTTCTATAATTATAACTATATAATTATGTAAATGAGGTGCGGCACTTCTAGGTTTAAAGAATTGTTGGGGGAACTCAGAAACAACCAGCAGGCTATAAAACATACAAGGACTTGATTTATGAAGGTGAAGTTTATTTTAAAGTAAAACTTCAAAGCTTTCTTTTAAACTATTTAGTTTTTAAATGTTACAGGTTCATATTTCAGTGATATTAACTGATTAACTGAGTCCAGATAGGAACCCATATCATTTGTTCAGACTGGAGGGTGGGATCAGTTTATGGGTCATATAAATATCAGCACAAGCTGCTCAACGCATAATAAATGTGATTGTGAGTTCAGGTAGTTACGAGCTTACCATCCATGCTACTATCTCTATGGGAAAGAAGAACAATATTGCTCTGAATGATATATTTATTTTATATTTGAAGATGCTATATTCATGAATCATACAAAATCTGACTGATGAATCTTACCCAAACGGATTACTGTTACTGGTTTTCCTGTCCGGAGAGATCTGTATCTATTGCATCGAATGTGTTATCATATGTCTTTGCAGCAGCTGTTGTTCTGATAACAGTGTGTGGAAATCTGCTCATCATCATCTCTGTGTGTCACTTCAAGCAGCTCCACACACCAACTAACATGCTCATCCTCTCTCTGGCTGTGTCAGACTTTCTAATTGGAGTTTTTGTGATCCCTACTGCACTCATTTGGATGATCGAGTCATGTTGGATTTTTACTGCATTTTACCGGATTTGTTTTATATTCATTTCCTGTTTTTTCACAACCATGTCAATGTATAATGTTGCTCTCATTGCTGTTGATCGCTATCTTGCTCTCTCTAAGCCTTTTGTATACAACAAAACAGTCTGTCTCAGCACAATGTGCAATGTAATTTTATCTGTCTGGTTTGTATTGTTTATTTATAACATAACACTTCAGTACTTTAATGGTACATTGGGAAGTCTTGTAACATGCCCAGGTTACAACTTTTTTATCTGGTCTCTGGTTGACCTTATATTGACTTTTACTTTCCCACTTGCTATAATAATTATATTGTATGTTCAAATTTTTTTTATTGCCAAGAAACATGCCACTGCTATTAGAGAGCTTAATCGTCATGCTACATCCCATACCTCAAAGAATATGTCAGACTCAATGAAATCCGAGAGAAAAGCAGCAAAAGTGCTTGGCATCTTAGTGTCTGTGTTTGTGGCATGTTTATTGCCATACTTTGTTTACTGTGTGTTAGGTAATGTAATAGAAATTGAAGAAAAATATTTTCAGAAAGTCTTGATGTTGGTTTATCTAAATTCAGGCATCAATCCAGTGATTTATGCATTGTTTTATCCATGGTTTAGGAGAGCTGTTCGATTAATTTTAACTCTTCAGATATTCTCCACTGATTCTACATTGATAAATATTATTTGATGTATAAAACCGTTTTTACAATGTTCACATAACTTAAAAAAAAAACATAGGCCTAAGGGTTTATTTTAATAAATGTATTTATACCTATTTGATTCTCATTCTTAAAGTGCACCAAAATATTAGATATACTAGAAATAACTGACATAATATATGCATTATATTACACATATGGTCACAAATGAATGTCCATTAGGTCATTTATACAGAATTGGACGGCAGATATATAAAGTTTGCACTGCCAATATTTCTGTGCTGAGTTGCAAGTGATCCTAGGACTTAACAGTAGGCCTTCCTCGACTGAGAAATGCAGACAGGTTGGGCTGTAGCACTTTAATCAAATATAAGATTAATAGATGTTTGTCAAACAAATTGTGTGACTGATCAGTCACTTGAAATAAATAAGCAGTCTCAGCAGTCTCTTCTGGGTGTTTGTGTAAGTCACAGCTTTAAAAAAAACAATCCAGTAACTCTTGAAAAATATGCAGTACCACATGTTTAATATAAAAATATCCTATCCATGTTGATTTTCTTCAACATTGTCTTGTAAGACCTTATCTTCGTCCACATATGTTGACTGGCAACACTGTTTGCTCTTAATAGGAATACATGTAGCAGCTAAGTTATCATTACTGACCTGTGCGATAGCCCCAACATGTTTCACGTTGAGGTGGTAACGAAGGGTGGAAGTGCTCCTGTGATAAGCGAACTCCTTCCTGCATAAAGTGCAAATGACAATATTTTTGTTTGTACTTCCATCTGGAAGTTTCTTATATTTAAATTTCCCATCCACCAGCGTAGCCTCTTCAATCATCTCCATCATGCTCATCTTATTGTGCGTCCATATAATCTGTATGCCTGGAACTCGTGCACTGAGAAACATTCCACGTGTCTTATGCATTTAAATGCGTAAAATTTTTTTGTTCGTTATTTTCCCTGTAATTAATTCATCGAAATTAAGGCGTTAAAAGTCCCACCCCTAATATACAGTATTTATTATTATGTGTGCAATTAGTTCAAATGTAAGCTTATCCATGTATGCTTATGTGACCTCAGATTCATGCCTGTCTGTGCAATATGTGTCATTTATTGTCTAAAAGTGAGTATTAAGAATGGCTCAATATTTAGAATGATAGAACCAAACATACTTAATTAGGCAGAATAAGAACCAAACATACTTAATTAGGCAGAATAATACAAGTAAATAATTTTAGGAATAAGGGATCCTCACTTTGAATTGTGCTGCGGTTCTATACCTAGTCTGCTTTTCATCACCTGTTAACTGGACCTGGGGGAGGGGCAGTTGTTACTATGCTCTCTTCTCTCTCTCTCTCCTCCTCAATGAACTTCCTTTCCAGACAGAGGTAATGAATATTCAGTAACCCAGGTCCAGTGGTCAGCAGTGTAGTGACCTATGTGTGTACTACAATCATGCCCTTTGAGAAAGTAAATTTGAGTTGTAAGAGTCACGCCAAGATATCTCATCCAACAGAGTTAGTTGGAGTGATGTCAAGAGACCGCAGCCAAGTTCGAACCAGAGTATTTAACCTTATCACTCAAATGCCATTTTCAGCCCATTTTTGAGCATCTTGTACTAGTACACTTTAACACTAGTTATCTCAAGTTGTACATATAGGAAAACTGAAGTAGACCGTTGGGCCAACATATTGATTCACTTCAGGCTTATATTCCCATAACTTTGGTTTTATTTGAGCCTCTATTACTGATGTCCAAATGTCCAAAAGACATTGAACTTGACCAGTGTGTATTTTCACATTGTTGAAATTGTTGAAACAACACATTGTTGTTACACAACATTGTTCCAAGGTATGTCTAGTGCACCACACCCATGTCCAAATATGACACACCCTGTACACAGCCAACTAAGCTAACATGCTAACTAATACCTTACACGAAACTGAGGAGCTACTACAAACAACAGCGTTGGACATCTTACAGAAAGACCAGAAAATTCTAAACGTATATTATAAATGTTATGTTATGATATTTATGTCCAAGATAGTCCAAGAGACTAGCTAAGCTAACATAGCCAACTACGCTAACATGCTAACTAAGAACCTACACGATACTGAGTACTACAGTACTTAAATGCTCTAATGCTGTTTATAATCTAATGTTTTGTTACGGTTAGGGGTTCTGTGTTTTCTTTTTGGGTTGTAGTGGGGTGCCTAGGCCCTCAGTCATTTACCACTGATGCAAAAGTTTGGTTTTCTTTTTGATATTGAAGATAAGGGTCTCTAGAACAATTTTGTCCGAGGGCAAAGAGATCAAATTGCAAGGAAAATTTTTTTTTTGCCCATTTTCTGAAAGTAGTCAAAATCGGAATTGTGTATTTTTTTAAATAGGCCAAATTGTCTTACATTACCAATATAACTGATTTAATTTGATGCAAAAGTTTTGTTTTCTTTTTTAAATTAACTATGAGGGTCTAAAGAACAATTGTGGTTTGAGGGCCAAGAGATCAGATAGCAAAAACATAGTTTTTTAGCCCATTTTCTGAAATGGCCAAAAACGGAATTATATATATTTTTTACAAATAGACCATATTTGCAATGTAATAATATTTCTTGTTACTGCTAGAGAAATAATATAATCTGCCTCTTAAACACAAGAAGAGGAATCTCATACATTGTTATTAGCAGCATCCATTCTCAGAAAAGCAGTTTGGAATCATGACTCTCCATTCATATTTGACGGATCATTTCCAAAAGACTGCGAAGAATCCTCTGTGCCACAGCGTCTGAAATATTTTTTCCGCCATCTCCTAAAAGAACCAAAATCAACTCCGGAAGACGATAATTCTCGAGAGATACTTTCTATGAGTCAGATGGCTATGCTAAACATTACATCTTTTTCCCAAAATCTTAATTGTGAGCCTCCACTTGCAGTGTTCCTGGCCCTTGAACTGCATTCTCAAACAAGAAGCAAGAAGTTGGTTGAACTCTTACACAACTACAATCTGAGTGTGTCATACAAGAAGGTTCTCAGCATTGAAGCTATAGCTTTGCAAAGGCTATTGGAGATCTAAAAGAAAAACGCAGATATAGTCTGTCCTACAAATTTGCGTCAGAACATATTTACAGTTGCAGCTCTGGATAACCTGGACCACAATCCCACATCACGTACAGCAACTTCATCATTCCATGGAACTGGAATTTCATTTTTTCAGTTTCCAACAACACAGAAACCTGGATTGAACCAAGAGTGTATACACATAAACTCTCAGAAAACAGAAGGAGGCAGCAGTGGACCAATCCTACCCCTGTACCTCCAGTGGGACAAAATCTAGTCTGCCAAACTAATATGAAAATTGTGCAGCCAATGGCAACAAGTTCATTTGATACAGAGAAACAACATGAACAAGAATGGATGGTGGCGGTTCATGATGCCCTATATGCGGATTCTAAAAATGAGACTCCAGCAATGTGGTCGTCATTTCATGCTGCTCGATCAAATACTGTTGGACAACCAGAAAAATGCATTGAGGCCCTCCTTCCACTTTTCCATGAGAAAGCAGCCAGCCCAGAAATGATTAGGCATGGAATGGAACTAGTAAAAAAGACAACAGAGCACCTAAACCCCCATCAAGTCCCTCTCTTAGTTGTGGACCAACCACTATATCCGCTGGCAAAGAAAATTGAATGGACATTCCCTGAAATCTTTGGAGAAGACAACTTTGTGGTGATGCTAGGTGGGCTTCATATTGAAATGGCCTTGTGGAGCACCATGGGAGATCTCCTACATGGGTGTGGGTGGCCTGAAGCATTGAAGGAAGCTGGGCTAGTTAAATCAGAAGCTGCAGGCACATCACTTCTGAAGGCATCCAATGTAATGAGAACGAGGTATGGCCATCAAGTTACTGTTGTTGTTCTTGACAGCCTTCTGAAACGAGCATATGAGGACAGTGGAACCAAAATAGCCTTTAAGGACTGGATTGAGGAAGTTTCTGAGGAGAGCCCAACATTCAAGTTTTGGGTGCTTGTACACAAATACCAGCAGATTATTTTCATGTTCATCCGGGCACATCAGGAAAGGAAGTTTGAGTTAATGGTCATCACACTTCAGAAACTTGTACCTCTGTTCTTTGCTATTGATCATCACAATTATGCCAGGTGGATTCCAGTCTTTATTAGAGACATGGCAGGGCTCCCAGATACCATCCTTGCTGAGTTTAAGGAGGGACACTGGACAATAACTCGAAGCAATCGTCGTTTCTCATCCATGCCAATTGATCAAGCACATGAGCAGGCCAACAAAAGAGTGAAAGGAGTTGGTGGCATCATTGGACTGACAGAGAATCCAGGGATGTTGGAACGTTGGGTTGTGACTGGCCCTGAAATCAGCCGTGTTATTCAGCAGTTTGTCTCTGATGAAGATGAATATTGTGAAGAACTACCCCATCATGAAGAAGGATCTGTGTCTCAACTTCGATTTCAACGGCATGTGAAAGATTTGATGGAGGTTCTGCTGAGTAATGGAAATCCATTTGAGGAGTTTGGTAAAGACCTGGTGACATTGGACAACAAAGTGTGTGAGTCTGCAGAAGCTGCTTTATCTGTCCACCAACTTGAATCTATAGGAGAAAAACAGTACACAAACTTCAGGAAGAGTGTACTTGAATCGAATGACACACTTTTGACAGCACCAATCAAGCGAAACAACTTACTGTTGTTTCATAAGACAAAAATACATGTATATATTTTTAATTTAAATAAACAATGTAAGACATTTTTAGGGTTATACAGCATATACAGTAATATTCTAAATTGAAATTGTTTGTATTTAAGTAGTTACATGCAAAAGCAGATCTTATTTTACAATAAAATTATAATAATAGATCATTATTAGAGTAGAGGGTGGCCATCTTGAAAAAATGGCAACCATCTTGGATTTTTCTGTGGCCAATGCACTTTTAAAAATGAATTTTTAATAAACATTTGTTACAAATTTCATGATTGAATCATTAATTGAACTTTTTCTGGCCTCATCTGTTGCATTATAAAGGCTAATAGTGGGTTTGGAGACGACGCCCCCTAGAGGGCAATTTTTTTGATCGGACTGTTTTTGCCCTCGGACAAAATTGTTCGATAGACCCTTACAAACAACTTCCAAGTGTAAACGAAACTTTTGCATCAATGGTAAATGACTATGACTAATTGCCTATACATGGAACCCCACTATTGTGTCTGGTGTGTTTGCAGGTTCTCCAGAAGAGGGCGCAACGACGTAATTGACATCAGGTGCCAGTGTCGGGAGACACGAGATGAGATTGGATGGCGGGACTTTAAAAGCTCGCCTTGAGCAAGAAGCTGTACCTTGTGGTGTTTTCAACAGTGGACTCCACCTGTGGGGTATTCCAAGAAGTGAGCTAACTCAGTAAGCCGGGCTTTTTAAGACAAGCCTGGCTCATTTTGCTCAAATTTGGTTCCACGAAAGAGGCTAGACTTGAGCCTCGCTCAGTTACTACAGCAACATATACGTTTGAACTAACCTGCTCCATACCAGGCTAGAGTTGAGGCTTAGCTTAGCGGGACCACTTCTATTGGCTGAGCAGCGTGATGTCAGTCTCGCAATCCGGGAAACTGAATTGAGGAACAAGGTTCCGCTGCAATTCTATCCATTAAATTGCTGTGGATGTAGCATATCATATCATATCTTTATCAATTTACTTGAGTACTGTAATTATTAGTTTGGAATGATTGCAGGTTATTATCATCAAAATTTAATAATTATACTTCCAAATGCAATTTATATTTCGATTTTTTGCACATTTTAATGTATTGGTTTAATCTTAACAAATTCAGGTCAGTGTAAAATGGAATACAGTGTCTAATCGCAGTTATGGTCAACAAACATACATTAGCATAAACTCTATCACAAAAATACAATTCTTTGTACCCGAGTATTAATAATAACTGAGTAATTTAGGTGAAGATACTTTTAGGTATATATTTATCCCCATACTTCCTCTTTTGTGTTCAAATTACAAGCAAATCATATCACTCTGCAATTCACATATGTTCAGTATAAATAATGTAAATGTGTGATTAACTTAATGGTGCAAAAAGGAAATGGATACAGACAACTACCTTACCAAGATTTTCATACAGGTGATACAAATAATCCAAAATTTAGGCTATAAAAAGAGCAGCTAACAGTGAAGGCTGAAGGCTGATTGACCATGGCATGCCCATTTGTAGAGAATCCAGTAGATGAGGGAGTGCGTGTAGAATGCTACCAGCTCCAAGGTCATTTCAGGACAGATCATAGACATAGACACAGACATATTTGAAGGGGGAAGTTTTGTTTTGTTTTCTGTTAGTAGGGCTGGGCTGCTGATTCTTTTGGGGGTTGTTTTCGCCTGTTTGAGTTATAGGGAGGTAGATTATGTTATTGTATTTTGGTTTGCTTTTCCTTTGATTAGGTTAGTTATGTTGAATTGGGGGTTGTAGTCTTTTGTTTGTTATGTTGGCATTGGCCCAGCCTGAAGTCCTTGTGTTGTATTTTATTCTTGTATTATTGTATGAAATATTATAAATACCTTTCAAATAAGCACAACAAATAAATGAATGGCAAGTAGCCAATGAACGCAGTTCAGTGTCGCCCCATATTTTTCTTTTCTTTCTCTTTATTTATGTTTATATTTTTATGTTGCAGCCCGACTAGCGAGCCGGGGTCATCTGGGCCGTAGCAGTTTAGTATTAGATTATATTTTTAGTATGAATTCTCGTATGCAAAATTGTTCATTTGTACTCACAAACACAAAGGAGACCTTCGTAGCGCGTTGTAGCTTGTTGTTCAGGTTTACTTCTGGGTCACCGCCGTACCCGAACAACTGGACATATACTCCATCCAAAGTAAGCCTTTTCTTTTCTGTGATGTTCAAAAGTATACGCGATCAAAATATCAACTAACAATTATTCAGTCAGAATTATCGGTGCGTCTCATCCAGGAAGTGGATTACGCATTATGTTGCAGCGAAGTGAGCAAGCAAATAAATTTATTTACCAACATTTTCTCTATGTTAAGGATTTAAATTGAAGTAAATGAATTTTAGGTGACAAAAATGGTCATCTCACATTGTAAATATGTTATTTAAACTGATATTTATGGAGGCCCCTGTGCGTGAGGCATTTTCATCCCCAACTTCAAAGCCGGATTTCTCACAATCGGCTGCATGTAGACGGCTAAAACTCGGTAGGCATGTAGATGGAATAGGAAAATTTGAAATTATCGCTTTTGTTTGGAATTCCATCAATGTTTAATATGTTTAATAACGCGATTTATGAGCTGGGCCCGCCGGCGCTTCTGCAGTATTTAACCTAGTTTATGTGTCATCGACAAAACATGCTTTCATTCGTCTAGTCCTTTTAGTCAATTTTATTTTATTTTCTTAGGTAAATTAAAGTTAATTCTGTTTGGCCGACAGGCATTGATTTTAGTTTATCTTTGAATAATCCTCGGCAAAGTAACCAATACAACAAGAATTTGACTGCGCCCCGCCAGCTGCTACTGTGATGTCACGAGTGGTTTTGACTGAGTTACCCAAGAAAAGTCTTAACACCAAAAATTATTTTAGATCAATTTATATGGAATATAAGTGAGTACAAAATAGCCAAAGTATACGTGGTACAAACACTCCAGTGCACTGGTGCTAGTTGCCTAGAAGTCTACCTAACCCAAGTGGATCTCAGCAGCGTCCAAGCAAAAAGTCCTCGTGCTGGGCGATGTCCTCCCTTTCATACCTCATCTCTAAGTTTCGATTCTTCTCTAACCCTCTATGGCATGGTGTAGCCCTCAGGCAACAAACCACTATTTCTCCCCCCACACTGCCTCTTTAAAGGCGAGCCGCTCACGCACGGGCGAAGCCATCGCGATTACGTCATTTTCGCCGCGCAGACCCTCGCGACGCGTCAAGTATAAACCAGTTATAATAATAGTTTACTTGCGGAACAAGCCAAAGGGAAAGCAGGAACCCTGATGGCCCAGGTGATCACAAAATCAAACATTCTTAGAAAGCTTTTCAGAGAAAAAGTAGCAGAACTGAAAGGGGTTGAGCATGAGCTGGAGCGTGAATCAGAAAAACAGGAAAATGGCCTAGTGCAGTGGTTCCCAAAGTGGGGGGCGCACCCCCTAGGTGGGGCGCGGAGCTATTGCAGGGGGGCGCGGAGCTTGGAATTAAAGCGTGCACATGTGTCAATATTAGGGATGCACCGATTCCGATATTAATATCTGAAAAAATTCTAGATCGGGTATCGGTGACAATGTGACCGATCCATAAAAACAGATCTATTCAGTCCAATTCTACGCTTGTAACGCTTTTCGGAGTTAGTTCAACCTTAAATATCCACTCTGTCCCGGATAGAAGTGAACTTGGACAGTTAACAGGCGAGTGAAACACGAAGCACACAGAGGAGAGGTGAATCACTGACTCGTACTCGCGCTGCTGCTATTCCACTTAGTCCATTTATTTGCTTGTTGACCAAAATAAACCTGGCCTCAGATATCTGAATCGGTATCGGAAGTGAAAAACGTGAATATTTGGGGGGGGGGGGGGGGGGGGCTAAATTATTCTCATCTACTAAAGGGGGGTATGGCAGAAAAAGTTTGGGAACCACTGGCCTAGTGTGTGTTTGGGCGCGCGTGTGTGAGCGTGTATGGTATGATGCTGTTGTCAGTGTTTGAATTTTGTTTTGGATAAAGTTTCATTGTGTATACTGTACAGTGAAAAAATGTGTCTCGTATGGTCTGTCTTGTGCATTCACATTTGAAGTTTTCAAGCAGCTAGATTAAATAATGTAAATAATCAATTAGTTTTTGTGCTTTATTTTAACGTGTATGATCTTGCAAGTTGGTCTTAATTTTATTTAAAAAGTCTTAAAATGTCTTAATTTTCACTTGGTCAAACTTGTAGACACCCTGATGAAGGTTGACCACCAGGCTGGTCCAATTTAGCCATGAAACCTTCCACACTAAAATGAAAGGTGTTTCAGTTGAATTGTCCAACCCCTGTATATGCCATTCAGTGTGATACGAACAAACCCTTAACCTCACTACTAAAGAACTGGAGCAGTTCAATATTATCCATAATATTTTGGTCACATTATGATATTGGGTCACTGTGCAGATTCAGAACTTAACCCCTTTTGTAATGAGACTGATTCAATAATATTCCACCTGTTCCTGTTATCAAAATATCGGTTCCTGGGCAATCAGGATGGTGCCCCATTTCATAATTCATAAATAACCAGTGTACCTGCTACACAGGCAGACAGTGGGCCAGGCCAATAATGCCTCACTCTAATCTTCACCAAGAAAATGGTTTAGACCACTCAAAAAAATCAACAAATACTGGCGTCAACCCCACCACAGGCTAAAAATCAGCTCACAGCCACAGGAACTCACAGCTGTCAGGACAGTGATTTTAAGGGTTTAGTTTATTAGTTTTAGAAACAAGTTTTATTCCTAACTTGTTTCTCTAATTTAGCAGAGGACAATCAATGAATGTGCAACCAACCAGGCATGATACAGAGAAACTGGAATACGCAACGAAAACACAATAAACTTAAAGTGGCGATAGTAAAGACAACAATGAAACAAGCTCATTAGAAAACAAAAGACCATATGCATTGAAACACAAAAACACAACCAGGAGTAACACGAGGGTGGATAGGAATACAGAGTAAAGGACTAGAACACAGGAGCGAAACTATCACACCAGAGTAATGCGATGATCTACACATAACATATGAATGACAAACCATGACAAGCAAAAAACCAACCAAGTAGAATAAAATTTACCACAAACATAACTTAAGATCAATACGTAGGGAACTCGAAACCATGGATGAAACATAAAATCATGCATGCAACAACAATCACAGCAGTGGTACAGGCATTACCATTACCAAACAAACATTACCATATGATGATGACCCTAAGACTCAAAAGAAGACCCAAAGAACCTTGAACCAGGTTCAAACCATGACCCACAAGAAACAACTAAAAATGAATGAACTAAATCAGACATGGCCATATATGGCCCGTAAGGCTTTTTAATCCGGCCCGCCGAACTTGTCCAAAACCTCATTCATTTCCCCGTTTCACCCTTTCCCCTGCATTACCCTCATTTCCCCAATAGATGGGGGGGAAACACTAGGCCAGACACATTGACCTCTGTTAGAGTGTAACTTTCCCGCCCTTCTGTAAAAATGAGCGGAGAAAAGAAAAGTAGACACGGAGTGCCGATTGTTTAAAAAGGAGTGGACCACAAAATATTTTTTCAATGAGGTCTGATCAACGGCTGTATATCTGTTATGACAAGAAACAGTTGCAGTACAATATCAGCCGTCACTTTGCTACGAACCATGCCAACTACTAGCACCCTACTGTGTTATGAAAAAAAATGTTTAAAATTTGAAAATATTGAGCTTGAGTATTTTGTTAGGCAATACGTTTTGAATGTTGAAAGCTTTCCATTGATCTTTTTCCAGTAAATGTTGATTTAATTAACTCTGTAACGATTAGGAACAGTGGGAGTAACGCAAATGCAGATATCTGAATATTTATTAAGAGGGGAGTGACAACATACAAGACAGAAACATAGAATACAAATAGGGATCACACTATACCATGAAAGACTAATACCACAGAATGAAATAATGAAGCAACCAAGCAAAGTGAACGCACATCATAACATTACAAAGCTACATGAACATAACTGGGAGAACCATGACTACAAATGGGGAGAGGGAATTAACAAAACTAGACAGCTGGCGAGAGCAGACTAGACTACAGCTAAACACAAAGAAGGGGAAACTACAACAGAACACGACAGGTTAACATTGAGGCTAAGCAAACTAGAACACACAAACAAACAACAGGGAAACCAACACTAGTGATGTCAAACTCGAAACGCGAAATCGAACTGAATCGATTCATTTGAATCACGGTGTTCCGAAACACTGTTTCGAAGTCTGTATCAAAAGTTGAAAGTCACGTGACTGTTCCAAAAACGGGTTTCGTCACGCAGTTTCAAAACATTTCGAATCTTTTCACGCGTTTTAGTCCTCGCTTAAGTTCAAGCAGCTGGTCTGAGATCAGAATTACAACTGATTACTTGTAAATAAATAAAGGATTACACAATCATTTCCCTACCTTGCAATGTAAAATTAATAATGTCAGCTATATCAATCCACTGACTAACAGTGTATCATAATGAAAAATACATCTTAATGACCATTAAAACAACCCTGTTTTCATGACTAAATGACTAATTATTTAGGAACACAATATGCTATGGGGGAATATTTCATGTCATTTTTCATAAAAAAAACTACTTCTGTTTCTGTTAAAAAGTTGTGGATTTAGGCCCTGGTTGCCCACTAGATGTCAGTGTGGCGTGTGATGATTCGAACATTTCACAAGATCGAATCATTTTCCGAATCAATTGGTTCATTTGATTCGATCTCCCAAAAGCCCCACTTTTGCCATCACTAACCAACACTAGTAAAATAGACCAATAAGACAACAAGCAGCAGATCTGAAGAGTAACAAGAGAGTTTACACTAATCAGAGAACATAGAACAAATACAAGAAACAAGAGTCAGGAAAACCTAAGAACAGGGAACATGAAAGAGCAGGCGGGCAAGGAAGACTTACGTACCGACAGATGCAGGGAGAACAGACTACAGATCAAAACAGACATGGTACAAGGACAAAACGCTAGAAAGGTAAGACGGCGAGAACAAGCCAGAGCAGGACACGGCAAGGCAGGATTCACACAAAACAATGACCGACACGGAGGACTGACACCAGGGGGTTTATATACACAGAAACAAGACGGTGGAACGAGACTCAGGTGTATATGACTAACGACGAGGGCGTGACAGACAGAGGGAGGAACGAATGGGAGCGGGGAGCTAGGCGGGACCAGGGAGGAGGGAGGGGCTGGACGTGATACTCTGCACCTTCAATTGAAATGTATAAAAATAATAAATTAAATTGCATGTTCAAATGCTCCTGGCCCGGCCCCTCCGTCAAATTTTAGAATCCATTGTGGCCCACAAGTCAAAAAGTTTGCCCACCCCTGGACTAAATACACACACAGTAATCAAACTAAACAAGGAACAGGTGACCGTACTTACACAAGGAGCGGAGGCAAACATAACTGTGGTTAGCGTGACAATAGGGGTGCAGATGATACTGGATATTGGGGGGGGGGGACATGTCCCCTCCAGATTTATATTGACCCCATCCGAAATCTATCTATCTATCTATCTATATATATATATATATATATATATATATATATATATATATATATATATATATATATATATATATATATATATCCATCTGCGCCCCTGCGTGTCATGTATTGCACATTTTTTAAATGTCCTATATTTTTTTACTAAGCTACTTTTTTGGAGATTATTTTGTTTGACCTTGTTGAATTTTTCATTGAAATATTACCTCTGCTGGTAGAATTGCAGGAATTTTCACATGACATGTAAGTTCTAGAGCTGTATGTTTGCAGACATGCTATTGTAGCACACAGAGATTAAGCCAGTAATGCCTGAAATAATAACTGAAATACATTTAATAAATAATTGTAAAGAAAACATAAGGCAAATCCATACTGAAATCATCTTATTAAGGTAATCAGTAGAGACTTAAAGTTAAATTAAATAACACCATTCAATCTAATAAACAAAGCTACACCCATGTATGGTGTAAAATTGCCACCTATATGCCATTCTTGGTATTGCTGGTAAAGCAGTCTAGGTATTATACACTTCTGTAAATAAAGATAGAGATGTATCATTAACAGTGTTGGGAACGTTACTTTAAAAAAGTAATTAGTTATAGTTACTCACTACTTGTTCAAAAAAGTAACTGAGTTAGTAACTGAATTACTCTATAATAAAAGTAACTCGTTACCAGGGAAAGTAACTATTTGCGTTACAGTTAGAAAAAGGTAATATGCCAATTAATTAAGTTTTTTTAAAGCAGTTTTTACAGTCAGTTGAAATGAGTAGAACAGAAAATTGTTTAACTTTTGATATTTATTGTACATCCACAGACCAGTGCAGGATAAAATCCTAAACAGTTACACTATATAAAGTGCATTTACATCTATGAAATTAAATTAAATTCTCTCAACCTGAGACAACTGGTTTGTTTACAATAGAAGTAAACTTAACATTAAAACCTCTATTCTTAATTAAATAAATCAAATACCCAGTCTGGTAGACATTCAGGAACTTCAAGTATTTTCTTAAATAATGTTTATATCGCCTTGAAAGTTCTAGTTTTCTTCGGCTTGCCCCTGACATTTCGGCCTCTTCTCCTTTTGTGTCGTGTCACTCGCGTGCTTCGGCGCACGTGTAAAAACACTGGCTCTGATTGGCTATCATAACGCTGCCTTAGCCAATCGCTTACTGACTTGTTAAGTTAAACAGGTGTTACACCGAGAACTGTGATCTATCGAGATCTGTTACTCCTCACTAGCCTGGGCAGCGGTCCGCTCGCATTACTGTTAGTATATCAATATAGTAACGCACCGCTTTTAATGACCAGTAACGTAAACGGCGTTGTAACGACAGGAAAAGTAACTAATTATATTATCCCGTTACTGACAAAATGACGATGTTACCTAACGCCGTTATTTTTAACGGCGTTATTCGCAACACTGATCATTAATGATTCTAAGGGTATAAAAAATCATTGTCATTGTACTTTTATGCTATACATGAGCAGACAAAAATGAATAAGTGCAGCATACAAAACTTTATTACAAAATATAAACAGAGGCAATATGACAAGAAAAACTGACTGCAGTCAGATTTTCTTTTGTTACCTCAGTATTACATCATGCTAACGGGTTTGAGCATATGGTGTCAAAACCATATAAATATCAGAGGTGTTGGTTCCTCAGCCTACAACATTTTTTGAAACTTGACTTCCTGTAGCCTCAAGGGTCATTCAGATAAATTAACATTTTGATCCATGAATTTTACCGCAATAAACCAAATTGACGACTGCTTCAATTATACCTGTCCAGAGAGATCTCTATCTACTGCAGTATATGTGTTATTGTATATGGCTTTAATATGTATTGTTTTGGTGACAGTGTGTGGGAACCTGGTCATCATCATCTCTGTGTGTCACTTCAAGCAGCTTCACACACCAACTAATATGCTCATGTTGTCAATGGCTGTGTCGGATTTTCTCATCGGGGCATTGGTGATGCCAACAACATTACTTCAAATGATTGAATCATGTTGTATTTTCAGGAGAGTTTTCTGTGCATGGTATTTGTTAACTGCGAGTTTTCTCACAAGTGTATCTATATATAATGTTGCCCTCATTGCTGTGGATCGATATTTTGCTCTCTGTAACCCTTTCCTGTACACCAAAACAGTTTCAGTGAGCACAATGTGCATTGTGGTTCTATGTGACTGGTGTGTGTCATTGTCATATAATATAACACTACAGTACTTTAATTTAACATCATTAGGTGGAGCAGCATGTTCCAGAAGATGCTTTTTTGTGCTGACTGATGTCTGGTCTATGGTTGATCTTCTGCTGAATTTTGCTTTTCCACTTGCTATCATTATTATATTGTATGTTCAAGTTTTTTTTATTGCCAAAAAACATGCCACAGCCATTAGAGAGCTTAATAATCACACTAGGAGTCAGACCTCAAAGAAAACAACATACTCAATGAAATCTGAGAGAAAAGCTGCAAAAGTGCTTGGCATTTTAGTAACTGTGTTTGTGGCCTGTTTATTGCCATCCTTTTTTTACACTGTTTTAGGTAGTGTAATAGAGATTCAAGTAGACACACTACAGACATTTATGATGCTGGCTTTTCTTAATTCTGCAATTAATCCACTGATTTATGCTTTGTTTTATCCATGGTTTAGAAAATCTGTTAAATTAATTTTAACACTTAGCACTTAGCCAGATTGTAGATATTATACATAACATTTGCATTATATGGTGATTGTCACCCATGGCTGTTGATTAGGTAATTCATACAGTTATGCTGTATTTGCTAATGTTATAGAATCTGAAGAATTACTGAAGATATCAATTTATGTGTCTACTGATTAAGTCTTGTTATACTCATGGTGTAGGAGATCTGTTAAATTTATTTTATTTATTCTAGATATTTTGCACTGATTGTAGAATGATGAATATTCTTTGGTGGTTGAAACTGCTTTTACAATTGTCTTGAGGTTTTTGAGGGCTTATTTTAATAAACGTTTTAACACCTGTTCTACTTACCTACTTGAGATGTACCCTATATTTTATTTCTAGATGATACTAGAAATGTACAGGCATGATATCCTTTTCGTAAATGATAGACATATATGATGTCCATAACGTAATTGTGATGCGAGGAATGAATGAGGACACACACTTGGAAATAACCATGTAGAGACACATATTCAAGCCCAGAGGGATGGTCAGAGCCTGTACCGAACAGTAATGTATACAGCACAGGACAGTGATCTCCTTGTTACACGAAGCCATTTTAAAATAATCATTGATAGGCTACACATCTGAAAGAAACACATCTGACCCCAATTAATCAAATCAAATCAGAATTTATTTATATAGCGCTTTACAAGGGCTGTGGAGATGCAAGGGAGAATTTGGGGTGGTGAGAAGGGCCAGGGCAGTGGGTTGATCCTTCATCCATAGCTGGTTAGGCAGGTGGCTAACCCAGGGTGCATAGCAGGAAAGGCTCGTCTCTCATATCAGTATTTCTCGGGAAAGAGGGCAGCCATTTGAAAAAAGAAAATAGGGGCAATTAGCTCTGTACGAGCTTATATGTGGATCAGAGGAAACCTCACTAATAATATTTTTATGGATTTATTTTATAATAAAATAGAGAATATTAGACAAAATTTCAAACCTTTTATAGGTAATCCAATTGGTCTGTCGTCTGGTTTGGTTGATATTGAACTAAATTTTGCATTAGGGGAAACACTTGAAGCTTTTCATCCACTCCCACTATCAAAATTGTAGAAAATAATTTTATCATTAAATTGTACTACTTGCACACTAGACTCTGCTCCCTCAAAATTACTAAAAGAGGCATTACCAGTTGTGACTGAACCTCTTCTAATGGTACTTAACTTATCCATTACAATAGGTCACATACCCAAATCCTGTAAATTGGCGGTCATTAAACCTCTGATCAAGAAACCAAATCACATATAATTTATATTCAAGATCATAGAAAAAGCTGTAGCCCAGCAATTATGCTTATATCTGCATAGGAATCACATATTTGAAAAGTTCCAATATGGATTTAGGCCCCACCACAGTACTGAAACAAATTATCTCCTTCCTGCCTCAGATCAAGGCTATGCTTAACTAATCACTATCAGTTTGTACAGTAGAGGTCTGCGCGGGACTGCTTTTTTAAACCTGCTCCTGCCCGCTCCAGCTTGTTTTAGTCCCGTTACTGGCCACTCCCGCCAAAAAAATCGCTTGTTTTAATCCCGCACCCGCTCGCCACATACACATTTCTGTTGCTCCCGCCCGCAATCCTAATATGAATTGAATTAATTTAAATTTAGTACTTGAAATTTTCTTATGTATTTATTAAAACAGCAATATAGTGATGGATCGCGCTATCCCATCCGAATTGTGCATGCGTGTTGCTTCAAACCAGAGGTACCTGATTTGTGGCTATTGTACACCAACACTTTGACATCTATCACAACAAGCAAATTAATTACAAAATGACTTCCATACATCAGACATGCCTGTAGTTGGCTTAATTGTGGTGTATTAGCCTGTTTTAATTGAATTTTCCACAGCTGAAACTGGTTGACCGTCTAGTCTCTGCCATTTCTGTATCACAATGACAAAATGACGCACACTTCATGTTCACGTGAATGTTTTGAATTAGTTAATTGCCTACTTACTGAATGATTAGTTGTTTTCCTCCTGTTCCTTATGCATGGAAATCATTGCGTTATTATTATAATTTTCTAGAATATTTATTAATTTGCGTGATTTTTCTACGTGGTCCCGCTCCCGCATCGCCTGGACTAATTAAACTCCCGCCAATAACAATTAAATTCTGTCCCGCGCCACAAGATATTTTGACGGGTCCTGCGAGACCTGCGGGGCTACCGCGGGAGTGCAGACCTCTATTGTAGAGCTCAATAATATTCTGTCCAAATGCACACAAGTGAAATATGGAATCCTGCAAGGCTACATCTTAGGACCACTATTATTTACATTATATATGCTACCATTGGGCATAGTTATAAACAAACATGGTGTCAGTATTCACTGCTATGCAGATGACACCCAACTTTACATATCAGCCAAACATGATGACAAATCCAGATGTGGGAAAATTGAGGCCTGCGTAACAGATGTTAAATGTTGGATGTCGCTAAACTTCCTCCAACTTAATGGGGACTGTTACGTGCATGGAGTGCACGTTGTGTTTTCTGTCTACATCCTCTGGCCGTGGACAATCAACATTGGAGAGTTCCACCAATCCGGTTACAGAAAGGCTTCATCGGCTAACCAATGGGACGCTGTGGAAGGCGGGCGTTCTGGCATAAATTATGGCTGCAAGGACGCACGAGGGCAGAGACACACCTGATTGCTGTTTGACAGAGTTGTTGTGTGGCTGAGGTTGTGTGGCTGAGTTGTTTGTTGTGCAGAAAACCAGTCTAGTTCTATATGTATGTTTCATGTGGTGTATGTAGGGGGTTATCAGGTCTCCTGAATACTTCAGAGCGTGTACTGTGCTCACTGTTCATGTGGGAGGCTATGGTGGGGTAGGTTAGTTTCTTTCTCGTTTGTAGTATTGTTTTGTTGTATAGGATAGGAGGCGGGCGTCACTTTTGTATGTTTGTTAGGTTAGGGGTTTGTTAGGTAGGGAAGAGTTTTTTATTTCTTTCATTGCTTTGATGCCGCCTGTGACCCACCGTAGTCAGACATGTGTATGTGGTATGTGTACGGTAAATGGGCATTACCATTTCAGCCCATTTTGAGATGTTACGACTTTTGTCTAGACTTTTGTCTATGTACATCTGTTTTGTGTGTTGGCTCTCTGGACCAGTAAAATCTCTAGTCGCTATCAGCTTGACTCCGTGCCGTGTATTTATCTTATTCCACCCTGCACACCCGTAGAGAGGGGGACGTAACAGGGACAAAACGGAAGTTCTCCTGCTGGACCCAAAGGCCGCAAGACAGAAAATACCAGATCTTATGCTAAATCTCACAGACTACCCAATTACAGCAGGCTCAGTAGCCATAAATCTCGGCGACATACTCGACTGACCCATCATTTGACAAATACATATATAATACTACAAGAATAGCTTTCCTACATCTCCGCAACATTGCCAAGCTAAGAAATGCATCACGCCTTTGTTAGCTCCAGATTAGACTACTGTAACTCATTACTGTCAGGATGCTCATATAGAAATCTAAATAAACTTTAAATAGTTCAAAATGCTGCAGTCAGAGTTCTGATTAGAATTAGAAAATTCTATCAAAATCAGGCCATTCCTACCAGCGCTGCATTAGCTCCCAGTAAAATTTCGCATTGATTAAAAAAATTCTACTGACTTGTAAAGCACTGCTTGCTCTTGAATGTGTGCGGGACTCTGACACAGTCTCAATCTTTAACTCTAGGTTGAAATCGTACTTATTTCATTTAGCGTTTGGTAATTAATGTGCCCCTTTACATAAAGGTACAGATCCAGGGGTTCATGGGCGAAGGGTTTTATGGTAAACTGGGACCCTGGTACCATCACCCTGTCACTGCATGTGGTCACTCAAGTTTGTTGACGGTGTAGTGCAGGGATCGGCAATCTGTGAGACATGGAGTGCCAACTTCAAAATTTTCTTGCATTATATAGTGATTGTATGTGACGCGTCAAGTATAAACACCTCCGCCTTTCATGCAGGTTCGCGCGAGGTGTGAGGAGTCGCGCGCTAAGGTCACTCGCTAAAGTATAATCCAAAATAAATAATCCAGCCTTGACGCGGCTCAGGGATTACGTCACACGCAGTGCCGTGCGGCCGTAGTGCCTGTAGATTAAAATTTTAAGAGTCCAATGAAGGTCATTTAAAAACCAGGACATTTCCTCACTTTAAAAAAACCCAGGGACGCCTAGCCGGCAGGTTTAACGGCTTTGGCTTTTTCTGCGGGCTCTTTGTCGTCGTGTCGTGTTTTGCCTCGAAATGCTTCTTAATGCTGGAAGTTCGGCACGCAATGTTGTCATAGCACAGTTTACACACAGCACAATCTTTGACATACATAGTCTTCTGTCCAGGGCTGAAATGCCCTCACTTTGTTTTTTTAACTGGAGGCTCTGTCATCTCTTGTAACGCTATCAGGTAGGCTAACTGATTTGTATTAGGCTAAATTTAAACATGGGTCTGTGGCGGGTGTTGAGTGCAGATCATTGAGGAGCGATTTTGATCGGAGGATCGTGCTATCTGTCTGAGATTTTTTATTTATTTTTATTTTTTGCTGATGCTGGTCCAACATGGCGCATGCCAGTGATTACGCCTCGGCCTGCCAGCAGTGGCACGCGTGCCATAGGTTGCCGACCCCTGGTGTAGTGGATGGATGCCAATGTCTCAGAACGCTGGATTAGGGAGAAGAACCAGTGGGCAGACGCACTCTCCAGGTCCTTTCCGGGCAGCAAAGAGCCCACCAGTGACGAGCCGGTGATAAGCCCCGAGTGTTTCCTACACTGTAAAAAATCTGTTTGCTTATGTTCTGTGAATATAAAAATTAATGTGGGCAAAGCATGAAACATAAAAATAGTTACTCCAAAAACAAAAAACGAGTTGTGCCATCAGCTGCTGCATTTTTACCATTCAACTTAATATTTTGTGTTCAGTGAATGAGCATTATGGTTCTCAGTCAACATGTCAAGTCCAAAGAAAAAATCTCTGTTGGGCGAGCAATAGTGGTAGTGGTGAAACTAATGCGCATGCTCGAGAGAAGATTTTCTTGGCGCCTTCTGCACCAAAACTAAAATGAAGACCCAGCATTTCACCATTTATCTAGAGGACTTCAAACGTTCACTGAGTGAAGTTAATGTGGATCCTTACTAAGCTAACACAACTAACTTGGTGGTGTTTGTTGAGTTTGAATTTTGAACAAGGTCGTATTTCAACATATTTTCCAAACATAGTTATCAAAACTAGCGCTAAGCCAACAAGTTGTTTTTCAGTGTTTAACTTTGCTATGAGTTTAGTAATGTTAGTGTTAATACTGTTGTGGTTGGCAAGGACAAGCTACCGATTAACCGTTACGTGTTAACTGTCCGTTTCAAATTTAACTTTACCTCACGTCGGCAAACTGTTAGCATGCGGACAAACCTTAGCTACCTAGCTAGCTAGATCTGCGTAGTAATTAAGCATTTGCTGAAGCCCAATTGATTTCTAATTAAGTACTTTTTTAGATACTATTTCCAACCACATACAGCTCCGCGGTCAGTTCTCCCATTTCCCTGGATGTTTGTTGTATGCGTGTTAGTGTCCCCCTACTGTTGGGAATTTTCTTCTCCGACCCAGACGGGCCCCAACACCGCCCCGATGAACCGACTGGTTTTTGACTGAGTGGTCCAAGCAAAGTCTTGACAACAAAAGTTCTTTTAAAATGATTTATATAGAATATTAATGAATGCAATATAATAGAAGTATACGTGGTACAAACTCTTCAGTGCACTGGTGCTAGTTGCCTAGGAATCTACCTAACCCAAGTGGATCTCAGCAGTGTCCAAGCGAAAAGCCTCCCGTGCTGGGCGATGTCCTCTCTTTCATACTCTCTGTCCATAAGTTTCGATTTGTTAAGTTTCGATAACTCCCCAATCCTGGCTGCTCTCCATGGAAATTCACCTGCTCCTCTTCTCCCAGCCTGTGTGCCTGGTTATCTAAAAACTGCTTGCTACACATCCTGCACTGAATAGGCCCCTTCTGTTCTCCTCAAGGCCACTGAGGCCTCCTTACTCCTGCTTTCCCACAGTCTTCCTGAAAAACACTAAATTGACACATCAAGTTATTAGCCTTTAATTTTCTTTTTTCCAACATTCCCCCTTTTAGACCAAAACATTGGTCTAACTCTAGTCTAATACTAAAATCTATCTAGCCCAGTGCACTTATTAAAAGAAAGACAATCATAAAAATCCCTAAATGTGTATACATTCATAGTGTGACTATGTCAGTTAGTACAACGTCTATGTGTTCTTTTATGTGATTGGTGGGTTCTGGATCACTCCCCAGTCGTGGGCCGAGACCTTTCAGACTATTCGGAGATGCCCCCCTTCATCTCCCACGGTCTCGTGACTTGACGTTGTCCCCGAGACCCAGGTCCCGCCTGGTGGGAGATCACCTCGACCCGTTCTATTAATGTGCCCATGTGTCATGCATATTACTTTTAAGCTAGTGAATCAGCTTTCATGTGCTGTTGGTTGTGCTCTAATGTGTGGTGCGTCTTCATTCTTCATCAGTCGCTGACGCTGCCAATACCTACAAAGCAAGCATAATTAATCAAAAACAACAAGTTTTTCACACAGAATCGTCTTCTTCAGATGATATGTCATCATCATCCTCCGCCATCAGTGGCATAGTGTATGGTGGTGGGTTCTTTGCGTCCCCCTTCTCAATCGCGGCTGTGATCAACCTTTGGGTGAGAGATCTGATACATGGTATACAACAACATCCACAAATAACAACAATTGCAATAAACACTGCTACTGACATAAACAAGGACATAATTAGTGCCTTCCATTTCCCAAACACCTTCGTGAACCACTCCTCCATGGGGTTACTGATACCTGAGGCCTCCTGCATCTCCTTAGATAAAGCCTTCAGTCCGTCCAGAGCTCTGGTCACCGACCCGTCCGGTGCGGTGTTATTGGGAATGAAGGTACAACAGTTGTCGCCAAACATGAAACATACACCCCCTTTTTCCGCCAGGAGCATATCTAGAGCCATTCTGTTTTGTACGGCCATCAGTGAGGTAGCTCTTAGTTGTTCGCTCAGCCCCTCTATTGCGTCTCTCGTTAGGTTGGTTAATCTCAGCACATTGTAATGGACAAAGTTGATCCTATCTACATTCTTGTTCGGTGTTACTGGAAACAAGGCTGATATAATTGGAATGTTCTCAAAGCCCGTAGCTATTTGATCAACTAGCTTGTATTCATTGGGGACCCCCCGAGGCACTCCTATGGAGTCAATGTATGTTGGTGACCCTATGGACAAATCAAAGGCGTCACGCTTCTTTCTCCCTTGGGCTATAGCAGGCTGCGGTGTGATTTCCCTCAGCCCTATCATTGTTATTGGTGTGATTAGTCTAACCATAGCACAGATTGCTTTAGCTCTTCCTGGTATTAATGCCAACAGAGTGTGTCCTCCGCAGTACCACCAGATCCCTGCCCGGGCTACTCTCCCTATCCCCGGGACCTTCGTTGTGGCGTTGCACCAATCTGGTTCAATTTCTCCCACACTCATGATTGCGTCTTTCTCGGTCAAGTTAAAACATTGGTATTGCCCTTTAAGTTTTACTGGCACGAAAGGAGCGTTACCTCCTTCCAAATTTTTGACATACGGAAAAATACTGTCCAGGTTGGAACAATTTGAGGTCGTAATACTTTTCACCTTAGTTAAATTCAACATACACTGATATCCTACTGGATCTGTTTCAGGATTCAGTGGGGCTGGTGAGGTCATTAACGCGGGTCGGGCCGCTGCGCAGGCCACACAACCTTCTAACCCATTTTCTCTACTGTTTTGTTCTAGCCATGACAACCACAAATTCGAGCCGCTGTAACCGGTTGCTAATTCTATTAACTGCTGGGACGATAATTTAGTGAAATCTGTGGTTAGAGTGAACTTGTCTGCTGAATCCTCCATCTTCTCTATTTCTGCCTCAGGTTTTGCTGGGCTGAGTGGCTTGGGTTTGGCTAAATAGCTGAGTTTAATTATTCCCCATATGTCACGTCCTGATTGCTCCACCCCCAGGGTGAAGTACAACGGTCTGTTATTACCCCATATCTGCCCATTCCATTTGACAGAAAAAGTCACTGGATTTTGGGACACGTGATAATCTCGCTGAAACGACACATCGACCCACCATTTGCTCAAAGAGGTCGTGGAAGGGTTACCCTTCTTATCTCCTAATGTCGGTTTCCATCTCCCCGAGTACTTTATCACTGACCCCCAACCAGGACACCAGTCTGCACTATAGAAACTCCCCCTTCCTTGACAGCCCGCATTAACTTGATTGGTCCAACATATGTACAAATCACATCCTCTGTATGAGGCATTGGCTCCCCCGCAGTCCACTACCTCACATAAGTCAAAAGTCCAGCTCGAGGCTGTACCATCTCTATAACTCAACTCCACACCTCCGTATGTCTGTACACACCGGTCCTTGGACTGTCCTACTGGCCTGGTTCCAGCTCCTCTTGGTTTTCTTACTTTAAAGTCTATTTTCTCTGGTTTGGTCGCGTTTACTAGCGGGTTAGGGCTGTGGATCTCATCGGGCCTCACCTCTTTGCAGACAGTGTGATTGTCGTCCCACCGACACAAAGTTACGTTCACGTTATTGGGTTGTTTCTGATTTCCTACACTAAATATCACCACCGCTCCTATTATCACCGCGGCTAGAAATGTTCCCCCCCCCCTAGCCAAGTCCATGTTCTCAAAGTTAATCTCCCTACTCTAACATATTGTTGGTACTGAGCCTCATCTGGACGTCCGACACGTCCCGACAACATGTCTCTTATTTCCCACAGTTCCATCCTAGGATGGAAGATGGTGCACCACCACCTTGGTACCGGTTGGTTTAAGTAAAGTTTTAATGATTGGTTTCACAGTCCTCCAGTCTAATCCGTCTAGTCCACAACCCAGCTTTGGTATGGCTAGAGCGTTAATGTTCAATGATATTAACAATGTGGCCAGGTGTTGTATGCTTGAAATCAGATCTCCTAATTCTGGCTTCTCCCTGTAGTATCTTTTGGTCACTAAATGGAATATAATGTGTGTCTGTGTGGTTTGTGTGGCACACTTGCCTATGGGCACCTTGGCTATACCTGTAGTGCCAAATGCTTGTCTGATCTGCAGAGCCACTCCAGCTCCCAGGTTCAGGTCCGCGCTCACACAGTGTGCTATAGCCTCACAGTCAGTCTCCAACAGGTCTCCTTCACCTTCCTCCCACCAGTCCTCGGCTGTGATGTATTCTCTGTAAAAAGCTACACTGGGGTCGGTACTTACCACCAGCTCCTTCCCTGGGGCTTCTCCTGTCTCCTCCAGGTGTGTCTTGATCTCTCCTGTGGTTCTTGTTGGTTCTTTTGCTGCAACACAGTGTGAAATGTGGTACCAAGTCTTACCTTTGTCTTTCCTCACTTTCACTGAGTGCTCGTTGGCACCTTCGACCTCCCACGGGCCTGTCCACCGTGGCTCGTTCCACTTCCTCTTGTGCACCTTGATCCTTACCCAATCCCCTGGCTTCACCTTCACCTTGGGTGATTCCAGGTCTTCTTTTCCTTTTTCCTGTTGAACAGACTTATTGATTTCACAAAGCAACTTGGTTAATTCTCTCATGTACTCTGACATCTCCTGTTCCTGGACTTCCAAAGCTGGTCCCTCAATCCTCGGTCGAGGGCACCCTGGCATGGGTCGTCCTGTCATGAGCTGGTGTGGTGAGAGATTGTATTCTCCCGTGGGGGTTGCTCTCATGGACATCAACACTAGTGGCAGCGCCTGAACCCAGTCCATATCTCCTACTGCGCACGCTTTGGCCAGTTTGGTCTTAATGGTCTGGTTGGCTCTTTCCACCAACCCCTGTGACTGTGGGTGGTAGACAGTGCCAAACTTGTGGGTTAGGCCCAGCTTTTGTTCTACTTCTGCCAAGTGTTTGTTATCAAAGTGGGACCCATTGTCACTCCTAATCACTTTCGGTAGGCCGTACCTGGGAATCAACTCATTTTGCAACCATTTTATGACTGATTTTGAATCTTCCTTTTTGGTGGGTATAGCTTCTACCCACTTGGTGAATCTGTCTACCATGACCAACAGGTACCTGTACCCCCTTACCCTGTTGTCTGGCCCCATGTCTGTGTAATCGATCACAATCTCCTCAAATGGCCCCGCGGGCACTGGGTATCCTCCAATTCTCACCCGGTATGGTTTCTTCACATTGTATGACTGACAGATATCGCATTCGCTCACGTATTGCTTCACGTGGTCTCTGAGGTATGGATGCCACCATAAACATTCTAATTTGGTCACCATGGCCGACACTCCGGAGTGAGTTGGCCCATGTGCTTCGCATAGTATCAATTTCATCTTCTCTAAGGGCAAAACTACTCTCCCTTCTGGACTCCTCCAGAGTCCTTTAGTGACTGTGGCTCCCCGGTCTATCCACAATTGCTTCTCATAGACCGTGGCTTGTTCTTGGATCTGTGCCAGGTGGCTCTCCGTCAACTCAGGCATGTTATGAGTTTCCAGCAACAACAAGCTCTGTGGGTTGTACCCTCCAGCAGCTTTGGCTGCTCTGTCAGCAGCTTCATTACCTCTAGAAACAAAACTGTCATTACCCTGATGTCCTCTTACCTTTATCACAGCCACTTCTTTGGGTAACATGATAGCTTCACTCAACTCATGTACTGCTCTCAAATGTTTGATTGGCTGTCCTGTGGCGTTAGTGTACCCATTATCCATCCACCTGACTAGTTCATGGTGGATGACCCCGTGCACGTATGCTGAATCTGTGTAAATGTTCACAATCTGACCTGACGCGTGTTCCAGTGCTCTAGTGAGTGCGACCATTTCTGCCAGCTGAGCTGAAGCTGGTTGTGGAACCACTCCTGATTCCACCTCCTCCCACTCTTCCCCACATGCTTGTACCACAGCGTAAGAGGCCTTCAGTTCGTTACCTTGTCTCCAACAACTCCCATCTGAACAGAGTTCCCATGCTCCTGGTTTAGTAATTCTGACCTTGTGCAGTTCTGGTCTGAGCTGAATGTATCTTTCTGTGGCGTCAGCGCAGTCATGTGGTGTCGCATCTTCGGCTACTTCAATGTTATCAGTCAGATTCACAAGTTTTGACGCAGTGTTGTACGTGATGTGTGGCTGTGTGAGTATGGTTTTTATCTTGTTCTGTCGTGCTCTTGACAAAGAAAAGGCTTGTGAGTTTATGAACGCCATTACTCCGTGATTGGTGCTGACTATTAGTGGGTGACACATTACCAAGTGTGCTGTCTTCTCTATCGCTGTGGTGAGTCCTGCCATGTATGTTGTGCATGGTCCTGTTCCTATCACTGGTTGATCTAATTTGGAACTGTGAAAAAATAAAATGTTCCTTCCTTCACTCTCCCCCTTCTGAAAGAGACAAGCATGAACATGATTGTCTCTTACAGAAACATTTAAATGAAAAGGTTGTGTGTAGTCTGGTGCTGCTAATTCAGTAGCGCTAGCAAGTGCTTGTTTCAGAGTTATGAAATCCCTCTCTGCCTCAACCGTCCAGTCAAGCTCCACCTTCCCGTTACTCAGACCTTTTGACACTGCGAGTTTTCTGAGGCTGTGAGCTAAATCACTGTAGTTAGGTATGTAGTTGCGGCAGTAGCCTGTCAGGCCTAAAAATGACATCATTTGGGACACTGTAGTGGGCTTTGGAAATGACAGTATTGACTGTCTCTGATTTGGAGTCAGGGTGTGACCTTTGTGTGAGATGTTTCTCCCCAGAAAGGTGACCATCGGCCTGGCCACCTGGAGTTTTGACTTGTTCACTTTGTAACCTAATTCAGCTAACAAGGTTAGAATGGTTATGGTGTCTCTAAGGCACTTATCGGGTGAAGTACTAGCTATTAACAAATCGTCCACGAACTGTATTAGTACGGTGTTAGAGTCAATCAAATCATTGTCAGTTAATCTAGACAGATCTTTCAACAGACATTGATTAAAGATGCCTGGTGAGTCTTTGTAGCCTTGAGGTAGCCTGTTGTATGTGTACTGTTGACCTTTAAAGGTAAACGCAAAAATGTCTTTCACATTCTCATCAATTGGTATAGAAAAGAAAGCATTAGCTAAATCTATGCATGAAAAGCTGCAGTGTTCAGTCGTTAGGTTCTGCAAAGATCGATAGGGGTCAGGTACTGGTATGTTCTCAGTTACAGTGACATCATTAATGCGCCTCAAATCATGCACCATACGATACTCATCTTTTCCAGGTTTTTTAACAGGTAGTATGGGCGTGTTCCACGGTGACGTCGTGGGTTTCAGAACTCCAACTTTGATCAAATCTGCAATGGTGTCTGTAATACCTGCCATGGCTTCTGGCTTGATTCGGTACTGTGGCTGATGAACGACTGTTTCTCCTGGCTTTAACCTAATAGGAGCCATGTGGTGTGATGCACATCCTACATCTACCTTTGTCGTGGTCCACAAGTTGGCTGGGACCGTCTCTAGTTGTTCTTTGGCCTGGGGGTGATCCAACAGTGCTCTGCCGTGTGTGGCTGTCAGGGGCTGGTTACAGAAGTACGCCAAGTCACTGGTGTCACATGCGACTCTCCAGTACTTACCATCCGACGTACCCTCTACCCCTGGCAGACAGGTTGGGCGAAACTGTTCCTTCATGGCAGTGGCCAGCATGGGGCCCAGCTCACGAGGTTCGTGTCCAGCCGAGACCAACAGCGAGACATGTGGTAGTGAATCCTGCTGGTCCGGGTTTCTCCAGTACGTCATCTGTTCTCCTGTTAACACAACTAGTGCAGCCACACCTTCAGGTCCAAAAATCATTGATTCACAATTTATATTTTGTAATTGACCTTCAATGTTATTCCACAGCTGTCCGTAAACCCCATCCTCCCCTCTGATGTAATTAAAAGTGCAGTGTGTGCTGTCTATTGGTGGGGTCATACTCTGAAGTGACAGGAACCATGGTTTCCATAAATTAAACGTGTAAAGCAAATTTTTAGCAGTTGCTTGTTCCTCAGGATGTTGTAATGTGGCCCAGTAAATGTGAGCTGGGCCGTCCGCTGCTTGTTGATTAAGTATTCTGAGGCGCTCATCGTGGTTGGTGACAGAGACAGCTAATTTACCTTCACTCGGTGTGCATTCAATAATAGCTGAAAATTGACACAACAAATCTCTACCTAACAAATTAATTGGGCACTGTTAGACAAGAAATACTGAACGCCCTTTTTAGGATTGGGTAATTTATCTATCATAGTGTGCAAATCTCTGTGTGTCCACGGAGCGTATGTGTGTGCGTAATTGCTCCCTGGTACTGCCATTATCGGATAATGACCACCAGGGGTCGACATGTTCTTGGCTTTTGGTCGCGTGACTACACCGTGCCTGTCATAGTAGGCGGGCACTCTCACCCATTGCTCGGATTCAGTCAGGTTAATAATACATTCATCTCCCACCTCGCTCTCCTCTGAAGTGGGAGTTTTCACTCGTCTGTTCGCCCCACCCTCGTCATTCTCCGCTTCCCATTCTAAATTTTCACCAGTCACAATCAATGTATCTCTACAGTCAGGTGCGCCTCTATTTCTCCTTTTATCATCCGCAGCGCATTTCTTTTGCTGTCTCGCACGCTCTTTTTCCAACTTAGCCTCTTCCTGCCTGATGGCTTTCTCCACGTCACAGACCACTCTCTCTGCTCTGTTCAACGTCTGTTCGAACCGGGTGGGGGCACTCAGACTCAAACTCTCATCCATTCGCTGTTCAATTCTTTGCAATGCATTATTTATCTCTGTTTCTCCAGCTTTCTCGCGATCACGGTCTTCGAGCCTCGCTAGTCTACTCTCTATTTTATCCATAGCCACATCACTGACAACCTCCATTACCACTTGTCTCCCCTCATCACATTCACGCTCTCTCACTGATTTTGGACGTGCAGAAGCCCCGTCCACACCAACGTCACTCATTTCACTCACAGACACAGGCGCCATCAGCGCTGCACGCGGACATTGAGGAGCACTGGGTTCACACGCTTTTTCTGCATAGGGAGGGGGCACAGGGGGTTCTGTCTTTTTGGTTTCAACTCGTTCTTTATCATTAATATTTTGACAAATTTTTCGAAATGTTCTCACATACGACAAATAAGTTTCAGCTTCTTCCAGCTGGTTTTTGCGCTTTTGCTTAGTTAGGGCTCCGCTAGCCTCTAATCTTTTTTTCTCTTTATTAACCTGTGTGACCCAATGCTTCTCGATGTGCTCCCAATCAACCTGATACACACCACGGTCGTCCGGGTCTGGCCACAACCCTTCGGATCGCATCTTTTCAAAACATTTTTTCACATACATCACTGTGTCAGACCTCATTCTCGGCACAGCACGTTTCTCCATAGTATCAACCAAATAATCCTCCAAACCCTTAATGTTATCCATGATATAACTCTGATTTTTAAACTACTTCCAAATTACTTTTGCTTCGATTCAGTAAATTTTAAAACTTTTTCGTTGTACTCACTAGCACTTTAATACCCCCAAATTAATTCAGTAAACTTTATCACTTTATCGTCGTGTTCGCAAGCGCTTTAACTCGCCAGCGCGCACCCCAAGGGCAGACAGACACAAGTTATTATCTCCACACTCCAAACAACTCCAGCTCGCGCGAGTTTCACTTCCAGCACTTAAATCGTACGTTTACGGAGCGTCATAAACCAAATTATAATTTCATGCATGAAAATATATAATAATTTTTGTTTTACACTTTAACCTCTTATGAAATGTTTCTCTTGTGCTTGTGTACACAATGATGAACGTCTTTCTTGGGGGCTCATGCAATTTACTCAGGGGTTCAACTGTCCTCACATAAGAGGCTCATGGATTTATGGGCGTGGGTTTGTAAGTCCCCCAATGAAAGGCTCTCAAGTTTTATTATAGCACGTATGCTCAAACAATTTATACAGGTCTTTATTCAACATAAAACCACACGGTACATGAAAACCAACCCAACACTGCAAATTTGCAAACACGCATACACAGATACAGCTGTAGTTTCACCAATCACGCACGCAATTTCAACAAAACACACGGGGGCCCCCCAAAACCGGCTGAGCGCGTCCTCCGGAATTTCTTTGAATATATATTATTCTTGGAATCCCAGGCTACCTACTCATTCTACTCATTCATTTAACCGTGACCGAGCGCGTCCTCCACCGTTCTTTTTTTTTTTTTTTTTTTAGAACGAACAATAGTTCCCCCTCTTTTTTTTTAACGTGGGCTACCTACTCGTCACCTGAGCGCGTCCTCCACCGTTCTTTTTTAGAACCAAAGTTCTTTTTAAGAACGTGGGCTACCTGCTCTTTCTCTGGGCACGTCCTCCACCGTTCTCTTTTAGAACCAAGGTTCTTTTTAGAACGTGGGCTGCCTACTCTTCAACCGTTTACTGCAGTTTACAGGGCGTCCTCCTCCCGACTTTATGAGTCGTAGGGCAATCCTCCTGTCTATATATCGAGTTTGTAACACGTATACAATTTCAATACTAAATTTACAGAGAGTATTTCGCCTCGACCATTTAGTGACTGAACTTTAATTTAGCCTATGACGTAGTAACATCAGCCAATAGGAGAGAATGGCTCCTTACCTTTTTTCAGGCCGCGCGGTTTAGTTCAGTCACCTCACGGACGGATTGACCTCCTCTCTTGTCCTAATTGCAGAATTCGACTCCAGCCAAAAACCATCCTCTGCTACCAATTTGTTGGGAATTTTCTTCTCCGACCCAGACGGGCCCCAACACCGCCCCGATGAACCGACTGGTTTTTGACTGAGTGGTCCAAGCAAAGTCTTGACAACAAAAGTTCTTTTAAAATGATTTATATAGAATATTAATGAATGCAATATAATAGAAGTATACGTGGTACAAACTCTTCAGTGCACTGGTGCTAGTTGCCTAGGAATCTACCTAACCCAAGTGGATCTCAGCAGTGTCCAAGCGAAAAGCCTCCCGTGCTGGGCGATGTCCTCTCTTTCATACTCTCTGTCCATAAGTTTCGATTTGTTAAGTTTCGATAACTCCCCAATCCTGGCTGCTCTCCATGGAAATTCACCTGCTCCTCTTCTCCCAGCCTGTGTGCCTGGTTATCTAAAAACTGCTTGCTACACATCCTGCACTGAATAGGCCCCTTCTGTTCTCCTCAAGGCCACTGAGGCCTCCTTACTCCTGCTTTCCCACAGTCTTCCTGAAAAACACTAAATTGACACATCAAGTTATTAGCCTTTAATTTTCTTTTTTCCAACACTACCTTAAAACCAGTGTGGTTTTGCCGTTAGCATATTGCTAATAAATAGCATTGAGCTAACGTTGGTGTCATGGCTCATTCTTGTCCTCCTGACTCAACGACGTTTCTATTTTTATTACATTTATAAAGCAGCTCTCATATGCCTGTTTGGTGATATTTTATGTTTACTTTTTGACATGCAAATAAAATGCACAATTACTTAATTATATTCTGTATATTTTGAATTTACTTCATAAAGCATAAAATGTATAGTTCAGGCGACTTGGATACTAATGAATAATTACCTGAACTAAACAATTGTAGCTGGAACAACATAAAACAATTTGTTGGACTCAATAGGTGTATTTGGTTAATATATAACATTTTGTTGGCTCAACTTATTTTCTTTAATTAGACTGAATTCTGTAGTTGTCAGCAGAACTTAAAATTTGCAATTTGCAGAGCTTAAATTAGACCAACTAAAAAACTTAGGTGCAAAGGGTCACTAAGATTTTTTTAGTTGGTGAGACTTGAAATTTTTTACAGTGTAGGAGCCATGGATTGGGAGATCGACCGGGCCATTGCGGCAGCGAATCCACATCCGAGCTGTCCACCACACCGCAGGTACATGCCCCCCGCTCAGCGCACTGCCCTTAACCACTGGGCACACACGTCGGTAGGAACAGGACATCCCGGGGCCTCCAAAACAGCCCAGCTGTTTGGAGCCAGGTATTGGTGGCCTGGGTTACACTGTGACGTGTCGAACCACGTAGCCTCTTGCACTGTGTGTGCACGAAGCAACGTGCCGCGCACGCCTCCCACGGGCAAGCTCCTTCCTCTCCCTGTGCCCGAGCAGCCGTGGACACACATCGCCCTTGATTTCATCACCGATCTCCCTCCGCCAGAAGCTAACACCGTCATATTGGTAGTGATAGACAGGTTCTCAAAGATGGTCCGGTTCCTCCCGCTGCCTTGCCTGCCCACCGTGTGGGAGACAGCAGATCTTCTGTTTCGGCACATATTCAGGTAGTTCGGTCTGCCGGAGGATATTGTGTCGGACAGGGGCCTGCAGTTTACCTCACGTGTGTGGTGGGAGTTCACATCTGGATATCACCCTCAGGCCAACAGACAGGTGGCGCGCGCCAACCAGGAAGTAGGACGGTTCCTGCGTGCATACTGCAGTGAGCATGCAAACATGTGGTGCCCTCTGCTGCCATGGGCCGAATATGCACAGAACTCCCTTACCCATTCCAGCACAGGGAAAACACCGTTCGAGTGCGTGTTCGGTCACCAACCTCCTCTGTACCCCTGGAACGTTGCCTTCTCTGATCAGCCCACAGTGGAGGAGTGGTGCAGAAGGGGCGAGAGGGTGTGGGAGGACACCCATCGGTGCCTGAGGGAGGCGATTAGACGGTTAAAAACCAAGGTGGACCGCAGGAGAAGCGAGGCCCCCTCCTACCAAGTGGGTGACAAGGGGCTTAGGTTCAAGTTAACCTGCCAGCGAGCAGGTTAGCTTTAAAGCATAAGTTGCTATAGTAATAACAATAATACATTTTATTTATAGGTGCCTTTCACGACTCTCAAGGTCACCGTACATAAAAGAATAAAATCAAAGCAAAGAACATAAACAACAAACAAACAACATAAACTACAAAAAGCAGGGAGCAGTGTGTTGAGGCGTGATTTAAAAACATCCAAGGAATTAATATTTCGGATGTCCGGTGGAAGAGAGTTCCAGAGTCAGGGAGCTGAGCGACTGAAAGCTCTTAGCCCCATGGTGCTCATATGGGCCAGGAGAACAGTGAGACTGATGGACGAGGAGGATCTGAGAGTGCGGCTGGGTCTGTTAATGTTTAGGAGCTCAGTGAGATATAAAGGGGCGAGGTGATGGATAGCCTTAAATGTGAGAAGTAGAAGATTATAAACAATGCGAGATTTAACAGGGAGCCAGTGAAGCTGCTGAAGAACAGGACTAATATGATAAAAGGATGGGGTTTTAGATATGACACGGGCAGCATCATTCTGAACCAGTTATAGTTTATAGAGGGACTTGAGGGGGAGACTGAACAAAAGACAATTACAATAGTCCAGGCGGGAAGTGACCACGGAATTAACCAAGATGGCAGTATTGTCAGTAGTGAGAGAGGGACGGAGACGGTTAATGTGATGGAGATAACAGTATGCAGACCGAGTGATGTTATTTATATGGGTTTGGAAAGAGTGCTATCAAGGATGACACCCAGACTCTTCACCTGGGGGGCGGGAGGAACAATAGTGTTGTCTATGAAGATGAAAAAACTTTTTACTTTTGCAAGAACTGATTTAGAACCATTGACTGTATATATAAGTGGACTGGACGACGAGAGTGAAAAGTGAAGCCTCCGTTAGTCAGCTGCCCTCTAGTGACTGGCTGCAGTACAACTTTTAACCCCACCCATTCCCATGTTAGTGAACGGGCCGGACGACAAACTTTGAATTTTTATTATACGTAAAATAAGTTTTGAGCAATTATATTTTGTCAATTCTATAAGACCCCATTGCGTTAGTATCTCTCCCAGTGTTTTTCTCTATGATAAACAGATTTTATAGAAGTTATTAAGTGTTATTTAAAGGGGTGTGGCGATAAGGTGATTTGACAGGTAATAGTTGCGTTGGTTGACATCTAATACCAGACGCTCAAATGTGAACGCGCTCAACATCAAAGTTCTCGACAGCAAAACTCTTGACAGCAGTATTAAAACCTTTTACGTTTGTTTATTTTGTAAAACGTCAAAAGTTTCTATACTGGTGGGCGTATCCTAACGAATGTCGGGGCGGAGATACGGTCTCTGGCGGAGATACTGTCCTGCCTACCGGTTCTAATGTGCATGCTCTGGCTCCAATTTTCAAGATGGCAGCGTCCGTGCGGCCATCTTGGTGGCTTCAAAAACTCACAATGGGAGTCAACGGTGACGTACCGTCCATTATATATACGGTCAATGTTTAGAACCAATGAGGAGGACCCCTGTTTTATCACTGTTGTGTTTGAGAAAATTTGAGGAAAACCAAGATGTGACTTCCTGTAAAACAATCACAGAGGGAGGAGGAAGGGTGGAGTTGGGTTTGCTAGAAACGTACAGATGGGTGTCGTCCGCATAACAATGAAACTGGACTTTCTATTTATGAAAGATGTGACCTAAAGGAAGAAGGTAAATGATGAAAAGAATAGGACCAAGGACTTTGTTTGGAATTCCATCAATGTTTAATATGTTTAATAACGCGATTTATGAGCTGGGCCCGCCGGCGCTTCTGCAGTATTTAACCTAGTTTATGTGTCAGACAAAACATGCTTTCATTCGTCCAGTCCTTTTAGGCAATTTTATTTTATTTTCTTAGTTAAATTAAAGTTAATTATGTTCGGCCGACAGGCATTGATTTTAGTTTATCTTTGAATAATCCTCGGCAAAGTAACCAACACAACAAGAATTTGACTGCGCCCCGCGAGCTGCTACTGTGATGTCACTGCCAAGTTTTCACCATTGGGCAGTCTCAGAGAGGCTGGCTCCACGAGATCTTAGCCAATGCGGAAGTGAGCACGGGTAGTGTATGGGCCCCTATACAGGTTGGAAACGCGCCAAGAAACGGCGTGTCAATAAATCCACCTTCACAACCTACAGGGACCGCCCACGGACATGTCCTCTCTGCACACAAGTAAGACGCTCATCATTCATACGCTGCTTAGGGGTTGCCAGTCTAATCGTTCTCTCTCTCTCTCCCCCTAATGTCTGGTTTGAATATAATCGGGGCTGTTCATTAGCCTCTGTCAGAATCCTTGCTCTCTTTCTAACTTCTTTCTGAAGCTTCGATTCCCTCCCTGGGTGCTACATTAGTTAGAGATGTGTTATGTTAGCTATATAATTAATTCATAATCACATGATCATCAACAGTTGTTTATTTTTCTCTATTGTTTTATTTTCCATCTTTTATTGTTTATCCTTTGTTTAGATTAGTAGATTTACATATAGGTTTACAGGGGTGATAGTGGGAAAAATTCCTGAGCCTGAACTTTTTCTGAGCGGGGGGGGGTGTACCATATTTAGAATATTTTATAATTAATGTTTAATTATCAATCTTAAAGGTAATCATTATAGTGAAGTAAAAACTAATTTCTATTCATATTCTGAGAAAATGCTGTAACCTAAAGATTTATATTAGACACAATATGTTAAAAACAGGCATGATTAATTATTTATTCATTACTGTTAGTAAATTATAGGATGCCAGACAACTCAAAGAAATTATGCAAATAAAGTTTAAAAGAATTACAAGTATTATGATTATAGTTAGTTTATATATAAAAATGTAATAAATGTAATAAATATTTTGTGTTGGTTTATTAGGACATACATTTTGTGCTTTTGTTCATGTATTACACCTTACGCCGTAAGGCGGCCAGGATGAACCAGATCGTCTGACCACCTGTACCGGCTCAAAAAAAAAAAAAAAACCACTTATATTTCTGATACAAATGTAACTTAAATCAGAATAAAGAAAAAATACTGAATTTATCTTGTATCTACCTCTGAAGCTCTTCCGATGTCTGAAATACAGGCGGTCCCCGGGTGATCCGTCGTAAATCGTAAAATTTTCGGTGTAAATCGGAACATACGTACATACTGTACGTAAATAACGTACTATACGCAGTTATCTTATCCTAAAGCTAAGCTTTTGGCCAATACCTTTATCCATAGCTGCGTTTAACTAATCCTGACGCCGCGCACACCAAACACCAAGTTCCGTTTACGACGCAGCACCACTTAGGTCCAAACGAGGCTTTATACAGTAAATGGGAGATGTGTAGTAACCACGAAAAATCGTAACTTGGGAACTTCGTAAGGATCAAAACAGATAGCATGCGCGCGCGTGTGGTTTATCATTATGATTTGACGGATTTTTCCCCCCCTCAAATTTTCTCTCGCGGACATGTCGGTACGCCGGAATTCCGGCGTGGCGCCTGAAAACTATCAGGCCTGGGTTTAGTTTCATTCTTGAGCCAGATAATTCCACATGTTATTCCTTATAAAGCATCAACTGTGATTAACCATTCAATAAATTTGGACATTTATTCATTAATCTGGTAATGGTGGTAAATACATATTTGTCACATTTTGATATTGGGTCACTGTGCAGATTCAGAACTTAACCCCTTTTGTAATGAGACTGATTCAATAATATTCCACCTGTTCCTGTTATCAAAATATCAGTTCCTGGGCAATCAGGATGGTGCCCCATTTTATAATTCATAAATAACCAGTGTACCTGCTACACAGGCAGACAGTGGGCCAGGCCAATAATGCCTCACTCTAATCTTCACCAAGTAAATGGTTTGGACCACTCAAAAAAAATCAACAAATACTGGCGTCAACCCCACCACAGGCTAACAATCAGCTCTCACAGCCACAGGAACTCACAGCTGTCAGGGCAGTGATTTTAGGGGTGTAGTTTATTAGAACATCTACTGAGCCAGCAGGTAAGATGGAACAAACAAGATTACTTGGTGGTGAAGATTGATGGTTGTAATGTGTGAGGATCTAGGGGTGTGTGGGATGGACATACTTGGGAGAGTGGGTGGGTTTTATTCCTAACTTGTTTCTCTAATTTAGCAGAGGACAATCGATGAATGTGCAAATTAACTAGGCATGATACAGAGAAACTGGAATACACAACAAAAACACAATAAACAAAGTGGAGATACTAAAGACAACAATGAAACAAGCTCATTAGAAAACAAAAGACCATATGCCTTGAAACACAAAAACACAACCAGGAGTAACACGAGGGTGGATAGGAATACGGAGTAAAGGACTAGAACACAGAGGAGCGAAACTATCACACCAGCGTAATGCGATGATCTACACAACATATGAATGACAAACCATGACAAGCAAAAAACTAACCAAGTAGAATAAAATTTACCACAAACATAACTTAAGATCAATACGTAGGGAACTCGAAACCATGGATGAAACAAAATCATGCATGCAACAACAATCACAGCAGTGGTACAGCCATTACCATTACCAACAAACATTACCATATGAACACCTTCCTAACATTTTGATGATGACCCTAAGACTCAAAAGACCCAAAGAACCTTGAACCAGAAGATCTAACATTCAAACCATGACCCACAAGAAACAACTCAAAATGAAGGAACTAAATCAGACATGGCCATATATGGCCCGTAAGGCTTTTTAATCAAGCCCGCCAAACTTGTCCAAAACCTCATTCATTTCCCTGTTTCACCCTTTCCCTGCATTACCCTCGTTTCCCCAATAGATGGGGGGAAAACACTAGTCCAGACACATTGACCTCTGTTAGAGTGTAACTTTCCCGCTGCCATTTTCGCCCTTCTGTAAAAATGAGCGGAGAAAAGAAAAGTAGACACGGAGTGCCGATTGTTTAAAAAGGAGTGGACCACAAAATATTTTTTCAATGAGGTCCGATCAACGGCTGTATATCTGTTATGACAAGAAACAGTTGCAGTACAATATCAGCCGTCACTTTGCTACGAACCATGCCAACTACTAGCACCCTACTGTGTTATGAAAAAAAAAAATGTTTGTTTACAATAATTTGAAAATATTAAGCTTGAGTATTTTGTTAGGTAATACGTTTTGAATGTTGAAAGCTTTCCATTGATCTTTTTCCAGTAAATGTTGATTTAATTAACTCTGTAACAATTAGGAACAGTGGGAGTGACGCAAATGCAGATATCCACAAATGCAGATTATCATACAAGACAGAAACATAGAATACAAATAGGGATCACACTATACCATGAAAGACTAATACCACAGAATGAAATAACGAAGCAACCAAGCAAAGTGAACACACATTGTAACATTACAAAACTACATGAACATAACTGGGAGAACCATGACTACGAATGGGGAGAGGGAATTAACAAAACTAGACAGCTGGCGAGAGCAGACTAGACTACAGCTAAACACAAAGAAGGGGAAACTACAACAGAACACGACAGGTTAACATTAAGAGGCTAAGCAAACTAGAACACACGAACAACAGGGAAACCAACACTAGTAAAATAGACCAATAAGACAACAAGCAGCGGATCTGAAGGGCAACAAGAGAGTTTACACTAATCAGAGAACATAGAACAAATACAAGAAACAAGAGTCAGGAAAACCTAACAACAGGGAACACGAAAGAGCAGGCGGGCAAGGAAGACTTACGTACCGACAGATGCAGGGAGAACAGACTACAGATCAAAACAGACATGGAACAAGGACAAAACGCTAGAAAGGTAAGACGGCGAGAACAAGCCAGAGCAGGACACGGCAAGGCAGGATTCCAACAAAACAATGAACGACACGGAGGACTGACACCAGGGGGTTTATATACACAGAAACAAGTCGGTGGAACAAGACTCAGGTGTATATGACTAACGACGAGGGCGTGACAGACAGAGGGAGGAACGAATGGGAGCGGCGAGCTAGGCGAGACCAGGGAGGAGGGAGGGGCTGGACGTGACACTCTGCACCTTCAATTGAAATGTATAAAAATAATAAATTAAATTGCGTGTCCAAATGCTCCTGGCCCGGCCCCTCCGTCAAATTTTAGAATCCATTGTGGCCCACAAGTCAAAAAGTTTGCCCACCCCTGGACTAAATACACACACAGTAATCAAACTAAACAAGGAACAGGTGACCGTACTTACACAAGGAGCGGAGGCAAACATAACTGTGGTTAGCGTGACAATAGGGGTGCAGATGATACTGGGGGGGGGTATCCCCTCCAGATTTATATTGACCCCATCCGAAATCTATCTATATATATATATATCTGCGCCCCTGCGTGTCATGTATTGCACATTTTTTAAATGTCCTATATTTTTTTACTAAGCTACTTTTTTGAAGATTATTTTGTTTGACCTTGTTGAATTTTTCATTGAAATATTACCTCTGCTGGTAGAATTGCAGGAATTTTCACATGACATGTAAGTTCTAGAGCTGTATGTTTGCAGACATGCTATTGTAGCACACAGAGATTAAGCCAGTAATGCCTGAAATAATAACTGAAATACATTTAATAAATAATTGTAAAGAAAACATAAGGCAAATCCATACTGAAATCATCTTATTATGGTAATCAGTAGAGACTTAGAGTTAAATTAAATAACACCATTCAATCTAATAAACAAAGCTACACCCATGTATGGTGTAAAATTGCCACCTATATGCCATTCTTGGTATTGCTGGTAAAGCAGTCTAGGTATTATACACTTCTGTAAATAAAGATAGAGATGTATCATTAATGATTCTACGGGTATAAAAAATGGATGGTCAGGGTTCCTAGGTCATTGTACTTTTATGTTATACATGAGCAGACAAAAATGAATAAGTGGAGCATACAAAACTTTATTACAAAATATAAACAGAGGCAATATGACAAGAAAAACTGACTGCAGTCAGATTTTCTTTTGTTACCTCAGTATTACATCATGCTAATTGGTTTGAGCATATGGTGTCAAAACCATATAAATATCAGAGGTGTTTGTTCCTCAGCCTACAACATTTTTTGAAACTTGACTTCCTGTAGCCTCAAGGGTCATTCAGATAAATTAACATTTTGATCCATGAATTTTACCGCAATAAACCAAACTGACGACTGCTTCAATTATACCTGTCCAGAGAGATCTCTATCTACTGCAGTATATGTGTTATTGTATATGGCTTTAATATGTATTGTTTTGGTGACAGTGTGTGGGAACCTGGTCATCATCATCTCTGTGTGTCACTTCAAGCAGCTTCACACACCAACTAATATGCTCATGTTGTCAATGGCTGTGTCGGATTTTCTCATCGGGGCATTGGTGATGCCAACAACATTACTTCAAATGATTGAATCATGTTGGATTTTCAGGAGAGTTTTCTGTGCATGGTATTTGTTAACTGCGAGTTTTCTCACAAGTGTATCTATATATAATGTTGCTCTCATTGCTGTGGATCGATATTTTGCTCTCTGTACCCCTTTCCTGTACACCAAAACAGTTTCAGTGAGCACAATGTGCATTGTGGTTCTATGTGACTGGTGTGTGTCATTGTCATATAATATAACACTACAGTACTTTAATTTAACATCATTAGGTGGAGCAGCATGTTCCAGAAGATGCTTTTTTGTGCTGACCGATGTCTGGTCTATGGTTGATCTTCTGCTGAATTTTGCTTTTCCACTTGCTATCATTATTATATTGTATGCTCAAGTTTTTTTTATTGCCAAAAAACATGCCACAGCCATTAGAGAGCTTAATAATCACACTAGGAGTCAGACCTCAAAGAAAACAACATACTCAATGAAATCTGAGAGAAAAGCTGCAAAAGTGCTTGGCATTTTAGTAACTGTGTTTGTGGCCTGTTTATTGCCATACTTTTTTTATACTGTATTAGGTAGTGTAATAGAAATTCAAGTAGACACACTACAGACATTTATGATGCTGGCTTTTCTTAATTCTGCAATTAATCCACTGATTTATGCTTTGTTTTATCCATGGTTTAGAAAATCTGTTAAATTAATTTTAACACTTAGCACTTAGCCAGATTGTTTATATTATACATAACATTTGCATTATATGGTGATTGTCACCCATGGCTGTTGATTAGGTAATTCATACAGTCATGCTGTATTTGCTAATGTTATAGAATCTGAAGAATTACTGAAGATATCAATTTATGTGTCTACTGATTAAGTCTTGTTATACTCATGGTGTAGGAGATCTGTTAAATATATTTTATTTATTCTAGATATTTTGCACTGATTGTAGAATGATGAATATTCTTTGGTGGTTGAAACGGCTTTTACAATTGTCAAAGAACTTGAGGTTTTTGAGGGCTTATTTTAATAAATGTTTTTAACACCTGTTCTATTTACCTACTTGAGATGTACCCTATATTTTATTTCTAGATGATACTAGAAATGTACAGGCACGATATCCTTTTCTTAAATGATAGTCATATATGATGTCCATAAGGTAATTGTGATGCGAGGAATGAATGAAGACACACACTAATACACACTTGGAAATAACCATGTAGAGACACATATTCAAGCCCAGAGGGATGGTCAGAGCCTGTACCGAACAGTAATGTATACAGCACAGGACAGTGATCTCCTTGTTACACGAAGCCATTTTAAAATAATAATTGATAGGCTACACATCTGAAAGAAACACATCTGACCCCAATTAATCAAATCAGAATTTATTTATATAGCGCTTTACAAGGGCTGTGGAGATGCAAGGGAGAATTTGGGGTGGTGAGAAGGGCCAGGGCAGTGGGTTGATCCTTCATCCATAGCTGGTTAGGCAGGTGGCTAACCCAGGGTGCATAGCAGGAAAGGCTCGTCTCTCATATCAGTATTTCTCGGGAAGGAGGGCAGCCATTTGAAAAAAGAAAATAGGGGCAATTAGCTCTGTACGAGCTTATATGTGGGTCAGAGGAAACCTCACTAATAATATCTTTATGGATTTATTTTATAATAAAATAGAGAATATTAGACAAAATTTCAAACCTTTTATAGGTAATCCAATTGGTCTGTCGTCTGGTTTGGTTGATATTGAACTAAATTTTGCATTTGTAGAAATGCTTGAAGCTTTTCATCTACTCCCACAATCAGAATTGTAGAAAATAATTTTATCATTAAATTGTACTACTTGCACACTAGACTTGGTTCCCTCAAAATTACTAAAAGAGGCATTACCAGTTGTGACTGAACCTCTTCTAATGGTACTTAACTTATCCATTACAATAGGTCACATGCCCAAATCCTGTAAATTGGTTGTCATTAAACCTCTGATCAAGAAACCAAATCACATATAATGTATATTCAAGATCATAGAAAAAGCTGTAGCCCAGCAATTATGCTTATATCTGCACAGGAATCACATATTTGAAAAGTTCCAATATGGATTTAGGCCCCACCACAGTACTGAAACAAATTATCTCCTTCCTGCCTCAGATCAAGGCTATGTATTTCTACTAGTGCTTCTGGAACTTAGTGCAGCTTTCGACACAATAGATCACAGGATCTTGCTGGAACGGTTAGAAAGTTGGATTGGAATCTTAGGCACAGCTCTTTCATGGTTCAATTTTTACTTAACTAATCACTATCAGTTTGTACAGTAGAGGTCTGCGCGGGACTGCTTTTTTAAACCTGCTCCTGCCCGCTCCAGCTTCTTTTAGTCCCGTTACCGCCCGCTCCCGCCAAAAAATCGCTTGTTTTAATCCCGCACCCTCTCGCCACATACACATTTCTGTTGCTCCTGCCCGCAATCCTAATATGAATTTAATTAATTAAATTTAGTACTTGAAATTTTCTTATGTATTTATTAAAACAGCAATATGGTGATGGATCGCGCTGTCCCATACGAACTGTGCATGCGTGTTGCTTCAAACCAGAGGTACCTGATTTGTGGCTATTGTACACCAACACTTTCTGACATCTATCACAACAAGCAAATTAATTACAAAATGACTTCCATACATCAGACATGCTTGTAGTTGGCTTAATTGTGGTGTATTTGCCTGTTTTAATTGAATTTTCCACAGCTGAAACTGGTTGACCGTCTAGTCTCTGCCATTTCAGTATCAAAATGACAAAATGACGCACACTTCATGTTCACGTGAATATTTTGAATTAGTTAATTGCCTACTTACTGAATGATTAGTTGTTTTCCTCCTGTTCCTTATGCATGGAAATCATTGCGTTATTATTATAATTTTTTAGACTATTTATTAATTTGCGTGATTTTTCTACATGTGGTCCCGCTCCCGTATCACCTGGACTAATTAAACTCCCGCTCCCGCCAATAACAATTAAATTCTGTCCCGCGCCGCAAGATATTCTGACGGGTCCCGCGAGACCTGCGGGAGTGCAGACCTCTATTGTAGAGCTCAATAATATTCTGTCCAAATGCATACAAGTGAAATATGGAATCCTGCAAGGCTACATCTTAGGACCACTATTATTTACATTATATATGCTACCATTGGGCATAGTTATAAACAAACATGGTGTCAGTATTCACTGCTATGCAGAAGACACCCAACTTTACATATCAGCCAAACATGATAACAAATCCAGATGTGGGAAAATTGAGGCCTGCGTAACAGATGTTAAATGTTGGATGTCGCTAAACTTCCTCCAACGTAATGGGGACTGTTATGTGCATGGAGTGCACGTTGTGTTTTCTGTCTACATCCATAGGTGGACTCGTTGCTGCTGTTAATCGCCCTCTGGCCGTGGACAATCAACATTGGAGAGTTCCACCAATCTGGTTACAGAAAGGCTTCATAGGCTAACCAATGGGATGCTGTGGAAGGCGGGCGGGCTGGCATAAATGATGGCTGCAAGGACGGACGGGGACAGAGAGACACCTGATTGCTGTTTGACAGAGTTGTTGTGTGGCTGAGTGGTGTGTTGTGCAGAAAACCAGTCTAGTTCTATATGCATGTTTCATGTGGTGTATGTAGGGGGTTATCAGTAGTGATGGGCCAATGAAGCCTCATGAAGCAATGAAGCTTTCCAACCCTTTGCTTTGCAAAAAGGTTCATTACTTGCGGCTTCATTCATCACTCACTAGTGACATCTGCTGGTGAATCTGTAACAGCCTTGTCATTCAGTTGGATCATACTTTCAAAGATTTGTAAATGCAATATTGTCACAAAGTTTCCATCAAACTCATGTTTAGTAACAGGAGAATCAATTAAATCATACTTAATTGTCATGTTTTAATTATTAAAATGATTTGTAGCCAATCTAATCCTTGACCATCAGTGGTTGTGTTGGGTTTTCTTTTATGTCTTGGACTTATTTGACAATGAAGATATGTTGTACTTTACTATATTGGGAATTGAGTGATTGCTGAGGCAGACTGAATGTTTTGAGTTAGAAACTGAGTTAAAAAACAGAATGTGTTTAATACTGAATACATGAAAGATCATAAGTTGTGTCTTTATATCAACCACAGATCACATAATGTTCAATTCAGAGGTACTTTGTCCTGGTTCCATAAGGCTGGAAAGCTGGATATTGGTTCCATGCATACTTATACTTTCCTTGGTTGAAAGGTAGTCAAGTTCGGTGTCTCTAGACTGCATTCCTGTAGGCTGAATTCCAATTCCGTGTACAATTCAGATTTGGAGTTACAAGGATTTCTGAAATATTGCATCTTTAGCTCTGGGTTTTAACTAGGGTTGCCACCTAGGTCTGACAAAAAACAAGGACACTGTCATACACGAACGTAAATTGTTGGGGGGGGAACGTAAAATGTTACCGGGGGCGGGTGTAAAATGGACACAGCGAGAAAAACAGACGGATTTTAATTGTTCAAAAACAGTCTAAATAGTCGTTTGAACTAACCTAAACCGGGACATTAAATGATTTTTTTTTGCCGGGACAGAATATTAAAAAGAAGGAAAACCAGGACAAACCGGGACAGCCTGGGAAAACTGGGCCAGCAACATGAAAACCGGGACAGTCCCGGGAAAACCGGGACAGGTGGCAACCCTAGTTTTAACACAAGAATTCAAGGTGTTATAAACTGGGGTCAAACCTTGGGGAATCAGATAGGCCTGTGATTTAGGTTTACGAGTGTAGACCTTTCCTGCTCTCTGTGCTCTGTGCCCTCCTGAGAAGGGTTGATCCTGGCCAGAGCACGTTAATGGTCTTTGTTTTACTCTCAGACGATCAGATAAGTTAAGTCTTCCTAAGCTTTTTTGGAGAGGAGAGCCATTAGGAGTATGAATTCCTTGGTGCTTGTTACTGAGCGAAGGACCAGTGTTTATGTTTACATACAATTAAAGAGCTGTGGATGGGTTAGTCTCTTGCCTTCCAAGATGAAAGTAATCCACTTTGTGATTTTGCAATGTCTTTGGCTGTCTCCGCTACATGACCTTTAGAGTGCGTTAGGCAGTTGATATCTTGATGTAATCCAAAACTGTCCAGGCAAGATGAAAAATCCTTAGAAGTGGTGCAGTTTACATTGTCCATATGTATATTAAAATCACCCAGGAGAATAATATTAGGGAAGCGTGAACAGAGGAAGGTGAGAAATGCTGAAAACTCATTTATAAAATCCGTGTTGGGTTTGGGAGCACGATAAATAGCAGCTAAGACAGTGGGCTTTAGGCCACGCAACTGTATGGCTACTACTTCAAATGAATGATAAACGGGTAAAACGAGAGTGGAGGCTTTCAACTGTTCATGGTAAAGTATTGCGAGACCACCTCCTCGACCAGTGACACGCGACTGACAGATGTACACAAACCCAGCCGGAGTTAGCTCGTTCAGCTGGGAGAAGTCACCAGGTTGTTGCCAAGTCTTCGTGAGGCAGAGAAAGTCAAACTTACGGTTGAGGAGGATGTCACGGAGAAGGAGGCTTTTGCCCGTGAGAGACTGAGTGTTAAAGAGCCCGACATTAACATTAACTTCACAGTAGTCCGTAGGTGGAATGATGTTAGCCGACCTAGCTATCCTGGCTAGGACAGCATGATCAATATTCCTACCAGAGTTTCTCCGAGGGCGATGAGTTTTAGACCAAATGGTATATATGGCTGACACGTCGTCGATGTGGAAGTTCCATTGGGACCCGCGGTGGATGTATCAGCGTTGAAAGGGCCGAACGATGTCCGGGTAAGTGTGGAGTACCGGTGGCTTATACAGGCATCCCAAGTTGCAAAAGTTGATTTCAGAGAGGTTACCCCTCCGGAGGTTAAGTTGTTGACCGGGGGGGCGCGAGTGAAAGCTGTTGCTCGGTTTCTGCAACGGAAAACCTCGAGAAACCTCGTGAATTCTGAGTTAACTTACCCAGTTTTATCGCTTAATCTGCTTCTTGGAATACCCCCCAGGTGTGGGAGAGTTGTGAAACCACCGGAGATTAAATTTGTGATTCCTTAATACAGTCATCTTGGTTTTACAAAAGACAGTTACTTGAAGGTTAATAATATGATTTCATTGCATCCAACACAATTCATTTAGGTGTAAATTGTTGACATAACTGGATTAAGTAAATCCAACATACACAACTCGAAATAACCTTGGATGAAAAAGTCATGCATGCAGTGGTACAAACATTACAATTACCAAACAAACACCTTAAGACCTTAAGACTTGAAAGCTAACATTCAAACATTGACCCAAAAGAACCAACTCAAATACACACTAAATACACACACTAAATGTACAGGGACTAAATACACACAGAGCAACCAAACTAAACAAGGAACAGCTGACCGTACTTACAAGGGGCAGGGTTACAAGAGAGGCGTGAATAAAACAAAAGCAAAAACAAAATATAGACTTGAGACACAAGGGGTGGAGTCAAACATGAGACTGGTTAGCATGACAAATATGACACATTTTTATATTTTTATATTTGGTGCTTTTTTTGAAGATTATTTTGTTTGACCTTGTTGAATTTTTCATTGTAGTATCAAATCAAGTATTATTTCTGCTGGTAGAACTCCACAAATTTTGACACAACATGTAAGTTCTAGAACTGCAATAATAACTTAAATTAAATGTAATAAATAATAGTAAAAAAAAACATAACAATGCAAATCCATACTGAAATCATCTTCATGATGGTAATCAGTAGAGATTCAATTAAATGAAATTACACCATTCGATCTAATAACCAAAGCTACACCCATGTATGATGTACAGTTGTGATCAAATTTATTCAACCCCCAATGCTGCGAAGGGTTTTATGGAATTCAGTGCACATTTGTAATTGTGTTCATAATGAAATCTTACAAGGACTTGTTAAAGAACTAAATGCAACTAAGATAGCATCAATTTTTTTGTCATAAAGTATTAAATGGCCTTTTTGTGATTTCTTCATTGACACAATTATTCAACCCCTTTACGACTACCACTCCTAAGAACAGAGGTTCTTAGGAACAGAGAGCTCTGTACGAGCTTATATGTGGGTCAGAGGAAACCTCACTAATAATATCTTTATGGATTTATTTTATAATAAAATAGAGAATATTAGACAAAATTTCAAACCTTTTATAGGTAATCCAATTGGTCTGTCGTCTGGTTTGGTTGATATTGAACTAAATTTTGCATTTGTAGAAATGCTTGAAGCTTTTCATCTACTCCCACAATCAGAATTGTAGAAAATAATTTTATCATTAAATTGTACTACTTGCACACTAGACTTGGTTCCCTCAAAATTACTAAAAGAGGCATTACCAGTTGTGACTGAACCTCTTCTAATGGTACTTAACTTATCCATTACAATAGGTCACATGCCCAAATCCTGTAAATTGGTTGTCATTAAACCTCTGATCAAGAAACCAAATCACATATAATGTATATTCAAGATCATAGAAAAAGCTGTAGCCCAGCAATTATGCTTATATCTGCACAGGAATCACATATTTGAAAAGTTCCAATATGGATTTAGGCCCCACCACAGTACTGAAACAAATTATCTCCTTCCTGCCTCAGATCAAGGCTATGTATTTCTACTAGTGCTTCTGGAACTTAGTGCAGCTTTCGACACAATAGATCACAGGATCTTGCTGGAACGGTTAGAAAGTTGGATTGGAATCTTAGGCACAGCTCTTTCATGGTTCAATTTTTACTTAACTAATCACTATCAGTTTGTACAGTAGAGGTCTGCGCGGGACTGCTTTTTTAAACCTGCTCCTGCCCGCTCCAGCTTCTTTTAGTCCCGTTACCGCCCGCTCCCGCCAAAAAATCGCTTGTTTTAATCCCGCACCCTCTCGCCACATACACATTTCTGTTGCTCCTGCCCGCAATCCTAATATGAATTTAATTAATTAAATTTAGTACTTGAAATTTTCTTATGTATTTATTAAAACAGCAATATGGTGATGGATCGCGCTGTCCCATACGAACTGTGCATGCGTGTTGCTTCAAACCAGAGGTACCTGATTTGTGGCTATTGTACACCAACACTTTCTGACATCTATCACAACAAGCAAATTAATTACAAAATGACTTCCATACATCAGACATGCTTGTAGTTGGCTTAATTGTGGTGTATTTGCCTGTTTTAATTGAATTTTCCACAGCTGAAACTGGTTGACCGTCTAGTCTCTGCCATTTCAGTATCAAAATGACAAAATGACGCACACTTCATGTTCACGTGAATATTTTGAATTAGTTAATTGCCTACTTACTGAATGATTAGTTGTTTTCCTCCTGTTCCTTATGCATGGAAATCATTGCGTTATTATTATAATTTTTTAGACTATTTATTAATTTGCGTGATTTTTCTACATGTGGTCCCGCTCCCGTATCACCTGGACTAATTAAACTCCCGCTCCCGCCAATAACAATTAAATTCTGTCCCGCGCCGCAAGATATTCTGACGGGTCCCGCGAGACCTGCGGGAGTGCAGACCTCTATTGTAGAGCTCAATAATATTCTGTCCAAATGCATACAAGTGAAATATGGAATCCTGCAAGGCTACATCTTAGGACCACTATTATTTACATTATATATGCTACCATTGGGCATAGTTATAAACAAACATGGTGTCAGTATTCACTGCTATGCAGAAGACACCCAACTTTACATATCAGCCAAACATGATAACAAATCCAGATGTGGGAAAATTGAGGCCTGCGTAACAGATGTTAAATGTTGGATGTCGCTAAACTTCCTCCAACGTAATGGGGACTGTTATGTGCATGGAGTGCACGTTGTGTTTTCTGTCTACATCCATAGGTGGACTCGTTGCTGCTGTTAATCGCCCTCTGGCCGTGGACAATCAACATTGGAGAGTTCCACCAATCTGGTTACAGAAAGGCTTCATAGGCTAACCAATGGGATGCTGTGGAAGGCGGGCGGGCTGGCATAAATGATGGCTGCAAGGACGGACGGGGACAGAGAGACACCTGATTGCTGTTTGACAGAGTTGTTGTGTGGCTGAGTGGTGTGTTGTGCAGAAAACCAGTCTAGTTCTATATGCATGTTTCATGTGGTGTATGTAGGGGGTTATCAGTAGTGATGGGCCAATGAAGCCTCATGAAGCAATGAAGCTTTCCAACCCTTTGCTTTGCAAAAAGGTTCATTACTTGCGGCTTCATTCATCACTCACTAGTGACATCTGCTGGTGAATCTGTAACAGCCTTGTCATTCAGTTGGATCATACTTTCAAAGATTTGTAAATGCAATATTGTCACAAAGTTTCCATCAAACTCATGTTTAGTAACAGGAGAATCAATTAAATCATACTTAATTGTCATGTTTTAATTATTAAAATGATTTGTAGCCAATCTAATCCTTGACCATCAGTGGTTGTGTTGGGTTTTCTTTTATGTCTTGGACTTATTTGACAATGAAGATATGTTGTACTTTACTATATTGGGAATTGAGTGATTGCTGAGGCAGACTGAATGTTTTGAGTTAGAAACTGAGTTAAAAAACAGAATGTGTTTAATACTGAATACATGAAAGATCATAAGTTGTGTCTTTATATCAACCACAGATCACATAATGTTCAATTCAGAGGTACTTTGTCCTGGTTCCATAAGGCTGGAAAGCTGGATATTGGTTCCATGCATACTTATACTTTCCTTGGTTGAAAGGTAGTCAAGTTCGGTGTCTCTAGACTGCATTCCTGTAGGCTGAATTCCAATTCCGTGTACAATTCAGATTTGGAGTTACAAGGATTTCTGAAATATTGCATCTTTAGCTCTGGGTTTTAACTAGGGTTGCCACCTAGGTCTGACAAAAAACAAGGACACTGTCATACACGAACGTAAATTGTTGGGGGGGGAACGTAAAATGTTACCGGGGGCGGGTGTAAAATGGACACAGCGAGAAAAACAGACGGATTTTAATTGTTCAAAAACAGTCTAAATAGTCGTTTGAACTAACCTAAACCGGGACATTAAATGATTTTTTTTTGCCGGGACAGAATATTAAAAAGAAGGAAAACCAGGACAAACCGGGACAGCCTGGGAAAACCGGGCCAGCAACATGAAAACCGGGACAGTCCCGGGAAAACCGGGACAGGTGGCAACCCTAGTTTTAACACAAGAATTCAAGGTGTTATAAACTGGGGTCAAACCTTGGGGAATCAGATAGGCCTGTGATTTAGGTTTACGAGTGTAGACCTTTCCTGCTCTCTGTGCTCTGTGCCCTCCTGAGAAGGGTTGATCCTGGCCAGAGCACGTTAATGGTCTTTGTTTTACTCTCAGACGATCAGATAAGTTAAGTCTTCCTAAGCTTTTTTGGAGAGGAGAGCCATTAGGAGTATGAATTCCTTGGTGCTTGTTACTGAGCGAAGGACCAGTGTTTATGTTTACATACAATTAAAGAGCTGTGGATGGGTTAGTCTCTTGCCTTCCAAGATGAAAGTAATCCACTTTGTGATTTTGCAATGTCTTTGGCTGTCTCCGCTACATGACCTTTAGAGTGCGTTAGGCAGTTGATATCTTGATGTAATCCAAAACTGTCCAGGCAAGATGAAAAATCCTTAGAAGTGGTGCAGTTTACATTGTCCATATGTATATTAAAATCACCCAGGAGAATAATATTAGGGAAGCGTGAACAGAGGAAGGTGAGAAATGCTGAAAACTCATTTATAAAATCCGTGTTGGGTTTGGGAGCACGATAAATAGCAGCTAAGACAGTGGGCTTTAGGCCACGCAACTGTATGGCTACTACTTCAAATGAATGATAAACGGGTAAAACGAGAGTGGAGGCTTTCAACTGTTCATGGTAAAGTATTGCGAGACCACCTCCTCGACCAGTGACACGCGACTGACAGATGTACACAAACCCAGCCGGAGTTAGCTCGTTCAGCTGGGAGAAGTCACCAGGTTGTTGCCAAGTCTTCGTGAGGCAGAGAAAGTCAAACTTACGGTTGAGGAGGATGTCACGGAGAAGGAGGCTTTTGCCCGTGAGAGACTGAGTGTTAAAGAGCCCGACATTAACATTAACTTCACAGTAGTCCGTAGGTGGAATGATGTTAGCCGACCTAGCTATCCTGGCTAGGACAGCATGATCAATATTCCTACCAGAGTTTCTCCGAGGGCGATGAGTTTTAGACCAAATGGTATATATGGCTGACACGTCGTCGATGTGGAAGTTCCATTGGGACCCGCGGTGGATGTATCAGCGTTGAAAGGGCCGAACGATGTCCGGGTAAGTGTGGAGTACCGGTGGCTTATACAGGCATCCCAAGTTGCAAAAGTTGATTTCAGAGAGGTTACCCCTCCGGAGGTTAAGTTGTTGACCGGGGGGGCGCGAGTGAAAGCTGTTGCTCGGTTTCTGCAACGGAAAACCTCGAGAAACCTCGTGAATTCTGAGTTAACTTACCCAGTTTTATCGCTTAATCTGCTTCTTGGAATACCCCCCAGGTGTGGGAGAGTTGTGAAACCACCGGAGATTAAATTTGTGATTCCTTAATACAGTCATCTTGGTTTTACAAAAGACAGTTACTTGAAGGTTAATAATATGATTTCATTGCATCCAACACAATTCATTTAGGTGTAAATTGTTGACATAACTGGATTAAGTAAATCCAACATACACAACTCGAAATAACCTTGGATGAAAAAGTCATGCATGCAGTGGTACAAACATTACAATTACCAAACAAACACCTTAAGACCTTAAGACTTGAAAGCTAACATTCAAACATTGACCCAAAAGAACCAACTCAAATACACACTAAATACACACACTAAATGTACAGGGACTAAATACACACAGAGCAACCAAACTAAACAAGGAACAGCTGACCGTACTTACAAGGGGCAGGGTTACAAGAGAGGCGTGAATAAAACAAAAGCAAAAACAAAATATAGACTTGAGACACAAGGGGTGGAGTCAAACATGAGACTGGTTAGCATGACAAATATGACACATTTTTATATTTTTATATTTGGTGCTTTTTTTGAAGATTATTTTGTTTGACCTTGTTGAATTTTTCATTGTAGTATCAAATCAAGTATTATTTCTGCTGGTAGAACTCCACAAATTTTGACACAACATGTAAGTTCTAGAACTGCAATAATAACTTAAATTAAATGTAATAAATAATAGTAAAAAAAAACATAACAATGCAAATCCATACTGAAATCATCTTCATGATGGTAATCAGTAGAGATTCAATTAAATGAAATTACACCATTCGATCTAATAACCAAAGCTACACCCATGTATGATGTACAGTTGTGATCAAATTTATTCAACCCCCAATGCTGCGAAGGGTTTTATGGAATTCAGTGCACATTTGTAATTGTGTTCATAATGAAATCTTACAAGGACTTGTTAAAGAACTAAATGCAACTAAGATAGCATCAATTTTTTTGTCATAAAGTATTAAATGGCCTTTTTGTGATTTCTTCATTGACACAATTATTCAACCCCTTTACGACTACCACTCCTAAGAACAGAGGTTCTTAGGAACAGAGAGCTCTGTACGAGCTTATATGTGGGTCAGAGGAAACCTCACTAATAATATCTTTATGGATTTATTTTATAATAAAATAGAGAATATTAGACAAAATTTCAAACCTTTTATAGGTAATCCAATTGGTCTGTCGTCTGGTTTGGTTGATATTGAACTAAATTTTGCATTTGTAGAAATGCTTGAAGCTTTTCATCTACTCCCACAATCAGAATTGTAGAAAATAATTTTATCATTAAATTGTACTACTTGCACACTAGACTTGGTTCCCTCAAAATTACTAAAAGAGGCATTACCAGTTGTGACTGAACCTCTTCTAATGGTACTTAACTTATCCATTACAATAGGTCACATGCCCAAATCCTGTAAATTGGTTGTCATTAAACCTCTGATCAAGAAACCAAATCACATATAATGTATATTCAAGATCATAGAAAAAGCTGTAGCCCAGCAATTATGCTTATATCTGCACAGGAATCACATATTTGAAAAGTTCCAATATGGATTTAGGCCCCACCACAGTACTGAAACAAATTATCTCCTTCCTGCCTCAGATCAAGGCTATGTATTTCTACTAGTGCTTCTGGAACTTAGTGCAGCTTTCGACACAATAGATCACAGGATCTTGCTGGAACGGTTAGAAAGTTGGATTGGAATCTTAGGCACAGCTCTTTCATGGTTCAATTTTTACTTAACTAATCACTATCAGTTTGTACAGTAGAGGTCTGCGCGGGACTGCTTTTTTAAACCTGCTCCTGCCCGCTCCAGCTTCTTTTAGTCCCGTTACCGCCCGCTCCCGCCAAAAAATCGCTTGTTTTAATCCCGCACCCTCTCGCCACATACACATTTCTGTTGCTCCTGCCCGCAATCCTAATATGAATTTAATTAATTAAATTTAGTACTTGAAATTTTCTTATGTATTTATTAAAACAGCAATATGGTGATGGATCGCGCTGTCCCATACGAACTGTGCATGCGTGTTGCTTCAAACCAGAGGTACCTGATTTGTGGCTATTGTACACCAACACTTTCTGACATCTATCACAACAAGCAAATTAATTACAAAATGACTTCCATACATCAGACATGCTTGTAGTTGGCTTAATTGTGGTGTATTTGCCTGTTTTAATTGAATTTTCCACAGCTGAAACTGGTTGACCGTCTAGTCTCTGCCATTTCAGTATCAAAATGACAAAATGACGCACACTTCATGTTCACGTGAATATTTTGAATTAGTTAATTGCCTACTTACTGAATGATTAGTTGTTTTCCTCCTGTTCCTTATGCATGGAAATCATTGCGTTATTATTATAATTTTTTAGACTATTTATTAATTTGCGTGATTTTTCTACATGTGGTCCCGCTCCCGTATCACCTGGACTAATTAAACTCCCGCTCCCGCCAATAACAATTAAATTCTGTCCCGCGCCGCAAGATATTCTGACGGGTCCCGCGAGACCTGCGGGAGTGCAGACCTCTATTGTAGAGCTCAATAATATTCTGTCCAAATGCATACAAGTGAAATATGGAATCCTGCAAGGCTACATCTTAGGACCACTATTATTTACATTATATATGCTACCATTGGGCATAGTTATAAACAAACATGGTGTCAGTATTCACTGCTATGCAGAAGACACCCAACTTTACATATCAGCCAAACATGATAACAAATCCAGATGTGGGAAAATTGAGGCCTGCGTAACAGATGTTAAATGTTGGATGTCGCTAAACTTCCTCCAACGTAATGGGGACTGTTATGTGCATGGAGTGCACGTTGTGTTTTCTGTCTACATCCATAGGTGGACTCGTTGCTGCTGTTAATCGCCCTCTGGCCGTGGACAATCAACATTGGAGAGTTCCACCAATCTGGTTACAGAAAGGCTTCATAGGCTAACCAATGGGATGCTGTGGAAGGCGGGCGGGCTGGCATAAATGATGGCTGCAAGGACGGACGGGGACAGAGAGACACCTGATTGCTGTTTGACAGAGTTGTTGTGTGGCTGAGTGGTGTGTTGTGCAGAAAACCAGTCTAGTTCTATATGCATGTTTCATGTGGTGTATGTAGGGGGTTATCAGTAGTGATGGGCCAATGAAGCCTCATGAAGCAATGAAGCTTTCCAACCCTTTGCTTTGCAAAAAGGTTCATTACTTGCGGCTTCATTCATCACTCACTAGTGACATCTGCTGGTGAATCTGTAACAGCCTTGTCATTCAGTTGGATCATACTTTCAAAGATTTGTAAATGCAATATTGTCACAAAGTTTCCATCAAACTCATGTTTAGTAACAGGAGAATCAATTAAATCATACTTAATTGTCATGTTTTAATTATTAAAATGATTTGTAGCCAATCTAATCCTTGACCATCAGTGGTTGTGTTGGGTTTTCTTTTATGTCTTGGACTTATTTGACAATGAAGATATGTTGTACTTTACTATATTGGGAATTGAGTGATTGCTGAGGCAGACTGAATGTTTTGAGTTAGAAACTGAGTTAAAAAACAGAATGTGTTTAATACTGAATACATGAAAGATCATAAGTTGTGTCTTTATATCAACCACAGATCACATAATGTTCAATTCAGAGGTACTTTGTCCTGGTTCCATAAGGCTGGAAAGCTGGATATTGGTTCCATGCATACTTATACTTTCCTTGGTTGAAAGGTAGTCAAGTTCGGTGTCTCTAGACTGCATTCCTGTAGGCTGAATTCCAATTCCGTGTACAATTCAGATTTGGAGTTACAAGGATTTCTGAAATATTGCATCTTTAGCTCTGGGTTTTAACTAGGGTTGCCACCTAGGTCTGACAAAAAACAAGGACACTGTCATACACGAACGTAAATTGTTGGGGGGGGAACGTAAAATGTTACCGGGGGCGGGTGTAAAATGGACACAGCGAGAAAAACAGACGGATTTTAATTGTTCAAAAACAGTCTAAATAGTCGTTTGAACTAACCTAAACCGGGACATTAAATGATTTTTTTTTGCCGGGACAGAATATTAAAAAGAAGGAAAACCAGGACAAACCGGGACAGCCTGGGAAAACTGGGCCAGCAACATGAAAACCGGGACAGTCCCGGGAAAACCGGGACAGGTGGCAACCCTAGTTTTAACACAAGAATTCAAGGTGTTATAAACTGGGGTCAAACCTTGGGGAATCAGATAGGCCTGTGATTTAGGTTTACGAGTGTAGACCTTTCCTGCTCTCTGTGCTCTGTGCCCTCCTGAGAAGGGTTGATCCTGGCCAGAGCACGTTAATGGTCTTTGTTTTACTCTCAGACGATCAGATAAGTTAAGTCTTCCTAAGCTTTTTTGGAGAGGAGAGCCATTAGGAGTATGAATTCCTTGGTGCTTGTTACTGAGCGAAGGACCAGTGTTTATGTTTACATACAATTAAAGAGCTGTGGATGGGTTAGTCTCTTGCCTTCCAAGATGAAAGTAATCCACTTTGTGATTTTGCAATGTCTTTGGCTGTCTCCGCTACATGACCTTTAGAGTGCGTTAGGCAGTTGATATCTTGATGTAATCCAAAACTGTCCAGGCAAGATGAAAAATCCTTAGAAGTGGTGCAGTTTACATTGTCCATATGTATATTAAAATCACCCAGGAGAATAATATTAGGGAAGCGTGAACAGAGGAAGGTGAGAAATGCTGAAAACTCATTTATAAAATCCGTGTTGGGTTTGGGAGCACGATAAATAGCAGCTAAGACAGTGGGCTTTAGGCCACGCAACTGTATGGCTACTACTTCAAATGAATGATAAACGGGTAAAACGAGAGTGGAGGCTTTCAACTGTTCATGGTAAAGTATTGCGAGACCACCTCCTCGACCAGTGACACGCGACTGACAGATGTACACAAACCCAGCCGGAGTTAGCTCGTTCAGCTGGGAGAAGTCACCAGGTTGTTGCCAAGTCTTCGTGAGGCAGAGAAAGTCAAACTTACGGTTGAGGAGGATGTCACGGAGAAGGAGGCTTTTGCCCGTGAGAGACTGAGTGTTAAAGAGCCCGACATTAACATTAACTTCACAGTAGTCCGTAGGTGGAATGATGTTAGCCGACCTAGCTATCCTGGCTAGGACAGCATGATCAATATTCCTACCAGAGTTTCTCCGAGGGCGATGAGTTTTAGACCAAATGGTATATATGGCTGACACGTCGTCGATGTGGAAGTTCCATTGGGACCCGCGGTGGATGTATCAGCGTTGAAAGGGCCGAACGATGTCCGGGTAAGTGTGGAGTACCGGTGGCTTATACAGGCATCCCAAGTTGCAAAAGTTGATTTCAGAGAGGTTACCCCTCCGGAGGTTAAGTTGTTGACCGGGGGGGCGCGAGTGAAAGCTGTTGCTCGGTTTCTGCAACGGAAAACCTCGAGAAACCTCGTGAATTCTGAGTTAACTTACCCAGTTTTATCGCTTAATCTGCTTCTTGGAATACCCCCCAGGTGTGGGAGAGTTGTGAAACCACCGGAGATTAAATTTGTGATTCCTTAATACAGTCATCTTGGTTTTACAAAAGACAGTTACTTGAAGGTTAATAATATGATTTCATTGCATCCAACACAATTCATTTAGGTGTAAATTGTTGACATAACTGGATTAAGTAAATCCAACATACACAACTCGAAATAACCTTGGATGAAAAAGTCATGCATGCAGTGGTACAAACATTACAATTACCAAACAAACACCTTAAGACCTTAAGACTTGAAAGCTAACATTCAAACATTGACCCAAAAGAACCAACTCAAATACACACTAAATACACACACTAAATGTACAGGGACTAAATACACACAGAGCAACCAAACTAAACAAGGAACAGCTGACCGTACTTACAAGGGGCAGGGTTACAAGAGAGGCGTGAATAAAACAAAAGCAAAAACAAAATATAGACTTGAGACACAAGGGGTGGAGTCAAACATGAGACTGGTTAGCATGACAAATATGACACATTTTTATATTTTTATATTTGGTGCTTTTTTTGAAGATTATTTTGTTTGACCTTGTTGAATTTTTCATTGTAGTATCAAATCAAGTATTATTTCTGCTGGTAGAACTCCACAAATTTTGACACAACATGTAAGTTCTAGAACTGCAATAATAACTTAAATTAAATGTAATAAATAATAGTAAAAAAAAACATAACAATGCAAATCCATACTGAAATCATCTTCATGATGGTAATCAGTAGAGATTCAATTAAATGAAATTACACCATTCGATCTAATAACCAAAGCTACACCCATGTATGATGTACAGTTGTGATCAAATTTATTCAACCCCCAATGCTGCGAAGGGTTTTATGGAATTCAGTGCACATTTGTAATTGTGTTCATAATGAAATCTTACAAGGACTTGTTAAAGAACTAAATGCAACTAAGATAGCATCAATTTTTTTGTCATAAAGTATTAAATGGCCTTTTTGTGATTTCTTCATTGACACAATTATTCAACCCCTTTACGACTACCACTCCTAAGAACAGAGGTTCTTAGGAACAGAGAGCTCTGTACGAGCTTATATGTGGGTCAGAGGAAACCTCACTAATAATATCTTTATGGATTTATTTTATAATAAAATAGAGAATATTAGACAAAATTTCAAACCTTTTATAGGTAATCCAATTGGTCTGTCGTCTGGTTTGGTTGATATTGAACTAAATTTTGCATTTGTAGAAATGCTTGAAGCTTTTCATCTACTCCCACAATCAGAATTGTAGAAAATAATTTTATCATTAAATTGTACTACTTGCACACTAGACTTGGTTCCCTCAAAATTACTAAAAGAGGCATTACCAGTTGTGACTGAACCTCTTCTAATGGTACTTAACTTATCCATTACAATAGGTCACATGCCCAAATCCTGTAAATTGGTTGTCATTAAACCTCTGATCAAGAAACCAAATCACATATAATGTATATTCAAGATCATAGAAAAAGCTGTAGCCCAGCAATTATGCTTATATCTGCACAGGAATCACATATTTGAAAAGTTCCAATATGGATTTAGGCCCCACCACAGTACTGAAACAAATTATCTCCTTCCTGCCTCAGATCAAGGCTATGTATTTCTACTAGTGCTTCTGGAACTTAGTGCAGCTTTCGACACAATAGATCACAGGATCTTGCTGGAACGGTTAGAAAGTTGGATTGGAATCTTAGGCACAGCTCTTTCATGGTTCAATTTTTACTTAACTAATCACTATCAGTTTGTACAGTAGAGGTCTGCGCGGGACTGCTTTTTTAAACCTGCTCCTGCCCGCTCCAGCTTCTTTTAGTCCCGTTACCGCCCGCTCCCGCCAAAAAATCGCTTGTTTTAATCCCGCACCCTCTCGCCACATACACATTTCTGTTGCTCCTGCCCGCAATCCTAATATGAATTTAATTAATTAAATTTAGTACTTGAAATTTTCTTATGTATTTATTAAAACAGCAATATGGTGATGGATCGCGCTGTCCCATACGAACTGTGCATGCGTGTTGCTTCAAACCAGAGGTACCTGATTTGTGGCTATTGTACACCAACACTTTCTGACATCTATCACAACAAGCAAATTAATTACAAAATGACTTCCATACATCAGACATGCTTGTAGTTGGCTTAATTGTGGTGTATTTGCCTGTTTTAATTGAATTTTCCACAGCTGAAACTGGTTGACCGTCTAGTCTCTGCCATTTCAGTATCAAAATGACAAAATGACGCACACTTCATGTTCACGTGAATATTTTGAATTAGTTAATTGCCTACTTACTGAATGATTAGTTGTTTTCCTCCTGTTCCTTATGCATGGAAATCATTGCGTTATTATTATAATTTTTTTAGACTATTTATTAATTTGCGTGATTTTTCTACATGTGGTCCCGCTCCCGTATCACCTGGACTAATTAAACTCCCGCTCCCGCCAATAACAATTAAATTCTGTCCCGCGCCGCAAGATATTCTGACGGGTCCCGCGAGACCTGCGGGAGTGCAGACCTCTATTGTAGAGCTCAATAATATTCTGTCCAAATGCATACAAGTGAAATATGGAATCCTGCAAGGCTACATCTTAGGACCACTATTATTTACATTATATATGCTACCATTGGGCATAGTTATAAACAAACATGGTGTCAGTATTCACTGCTATGCAGAAGACACCCAACTTTACATATCAGCCAAACATGATAACAAATCCAGATGTGGGAAAATTGAGGCCTGCGTAACAGATGTTAAATGTTGGATGTCGCTAAACTTCCTCCAACGTAATGGGGACTGTTATGTGCATGGAGTGCACGTTGTGTTTTCTGTCTACATCCATAGGTGGACTCGTTGCTGCTGTTAATCGCCCTCTGGCCGTGGACAATCAACATTGGAGAGTTCCACCAATCTGGTTACAGAAAGGCTTCATAGGCTAACCAATGGGATGCTGTGGAAGGCGGGCGGGCTGGCATAAATGATGGCTGCAAGGACGGACGGGGACAGAGAGACACCTGATTGCTGTTTGACAGAGTTGTTGTGTGGCTGAGTGGTGTGTTGTGCAGAAAACCAGTCTAGTTCTATATGCATGTTTCATGTGGTGTATGTAGGGGGTTATCAGTAGTGATGGGCCAATGAAGCCTCATGAAGCAATGAAGCTTTCCAACCCTTTGCTTTGCAAAAAGGTTCATTACTTGCGGCTTCATTCATCACTCACTAGTGACATCTGCTGGTGAATCTGTAACAGCCTTGTCATTCAGTTGGATCATACTTTCAAAGATTTGTAAATGCAATATTGTCACAAAGTTTCCATCAAACTCATGTTTAGTAACAGGAGAATCAATTAAATCATACTTAATTGTCATGTTTTAATTATTAAAATGATTTGTAGCCAATCTAATCCTTGACCATCAGTGGTTGTGTTGGGTTTTCTTTTATGTCTTGGACTTATTTGACAATGAAGATATGTTGTACTTTACTATATTGGGAATTGAGTGATTGCTGAGGCAGACTGAATGTTTTGAGTTAGAAACTGAGTTAAAAAACAGAATGTGTTTAATACTGAATACATGAAAGATCATAAGTTGTGTCTTTATATCAACCACAGATCACATAATGTTCAATTCAGAGGTACTTTGTCCTGGTTCCATAAGGCTGGAAAGCTGGATATTGGTTCCATGCATACTTATACTTTCCTTGGTTGAAAGGTAGTCAAGTTCGGTGTCTCTAGACTGCATTCCTGTAGGCTGAATTCCAATTCCGTGTACAATTCAGATTTGGAGTTACAAGGATTTCTGAAATATTGCATCTTTAGCTCTGGGTTTTAACTAGGGTTGCCACCTAGGTCTGACAAAAAACAAGGACACTGTC